>NC_135657.1:118051496-118351496 GCF_964188315.1 Podarcis muralis | reverse complement strand
GAGTTCATTTGGTTAAATTTTCATTTGTTTCAGAATGAATGCATGAAATAATGAATGGGCATGAACAGGCTCAGCTTTTATTACCACACTTAGACTCATTTGAACTTTTCACTGACAGTTCCTGCAGACACATTGTTTCAATGGCCACTCTGCCTTTTATTTTCTCCACAGGGCTTAGATCA
Organism: Podarcis muralis; assembly: GCF_964188315.1. Lineage (NCBI taxonomy): Eukaryota > Metazoa > Chordata > Lepidosauria > Squamata > Lacertidae > Podarcis > Podarcis muralis. Next base: position 118,351,314 of record NC_135657.1, on the reverse strand, counting down.
GGCTTCCTCAAACTCGGCCCTCCAGATGTTTTGAGACTACAATTCCCATCATCCCTGACCACTGGTCCTACTAGCTAGGGATCATGGGAGTTTTGGGCCAAAAACATCTGGAGGGCCAAGTTTGAGGAAGCCTGGCTTAGATGATGCATCATTTCAATATATTTGGGAGAGAAATGACAGCTGATTCACAAGATTCCTAATGGTGACCACCATTAATTTATGCTGCTCCTCCCACAAGAAAGCCTACAGCACAATATAACATCTGGGGCATTCTGGGGAAATGAAGTGGCAGCCACAAGGAGCAGGCTTCAAAATCAGCTCTGTGATCACTGTTGACCCAGATGACAGGGGCAGGAGAATTACAAGCTTCATTGAAGGGGGAAACAAACATGAGTGTTGAAACAAAATGACTTTGCATAAAAAAATGACCAAAGAAATGTGACTTTCTCAGATTAAACACAAAACAAATGATGTAGTTAATAGCAAAAGCCATGGAGTAATTAAATTGGTGAAGTGTGGGAAGATTCTTGCTCTTCTTGGTGCAAAACTCTGTCATTCATTTTCTTCCTTTTTACTAGTAGCATTCAGGGGGTCCCGTCTGAAACCCATAAATTTGTGAGAGGAACAAGACTATTTTTGTAACACTACTTTTTGTTTGATAACCCTTTCTAAGTATAAGTCAAGAGAGAATTCCAGTACATCAGAAACCCCAACTTTTACTCATATTGTACCTGCATGCTTTCAGTTTCCCACCTAATGTCCCTTTCAGAGGAGTGATTTTAGAGATGAGATGATTTCCTCTGTTCGTTCTCTTGCTTTATTTGTTTCTCTGATTTGCTGTGATCCAAATTTCACTTTTCCTGAATCCAGTTTAATTGGAGGCATTTGTAAAACTTAATTTGGAATGTGGGACATGTGCAGTTTTCCACAGTCTATTTTTCCTAATTCATTTGTATTATCTCTGCTTTTGTTACCAGTGCACATTAACGCATTTATAAAGCACACTGCCCCTAAAAACAATCTTGATATGACTGCATCAAGTTTCTTTCCAGTGTGCCCATATACTGTCATAGATTGGTCAAACACGGCACAAAAAAAGCCTTCTATTACAATTGTAGATACTATCATATCACATTTGTTTTGTTGATGTGTTTTATCAGTGCACATAGCATTTGCACATCTGTGATGCAGAAGAGAGGGCATGCAAATAAGCTGAAGGAAGAGGCTGTGTGTACAAAGTGTGCTGTACAAATCTGAAAATCGAAAAGGAACAATGGGGAGAAAAATCAAATGTGTCAGTTTCACTTTGGAAACAAGACCTGATCATTCAAAACTCCAAAAATCTGGGGAGAAATTTGATTGAGGAAATTTTTGGAAGCCCCACTAAGTGATCTGCACCATGAAATCAATTTGTGGGGAAAGGCTAGCCATATGCACACTCGTGTACACTATGGCACTGATTCAATTGCTACTCACAATGGTTCCTATGGGGAAAGAAAGCAACATCAAGTCATGGCTTCCCCACTTAACATGCCATTTAGCCCTTAGCAACATCATTCTTCTCATTTACTAGCTCCAGCTGCTGAGAGGACCTATGAATTCCTGCTGAGGAGGGCCTTGTACTGCAAATTGGGAACATGCAGCTCTTAGATGCTCATTTGAGGAATTATTTTAAGTAAGAAAAACTGGGAAAGGATAACATTGAATCTTTTTATTTCCATTCCCTCCCCTTTCCCTGACAGAGCAAAATCCAAGAATGGAGGACGCTGCTTAAGAGAAAAGTTGGACAGGCTGGGGCTCAATTTGCCTGCAGGGAGGAGGAAAGCAGCAAATGTCACCCTCCTAACATCCTTAGTAGAAGGTATGCTTTGTAATATCATGCTATAAATACCTTACTTGTTGCCTTCTTGAATTTTTGAAGTGGTTTTGGTTCTAGCATGTTACTGTAACTGCAGATGAAAACAAAAGATCAACAGTTACATTTTTCCTACTAGCAATGAATGACAACTGTTGTTTCTGAAGTTTCCATGCTTTGTTCTCAACATCTCAATGAGGCACCTGCCCTGAGAGTGTGGCAAGATGGCAGACTATTTAAGTAACGAACACAGAAAGCTATCTTATGCTGAGTCAGGTCATTTGTCCATCCAGCTCAACAGCAGCTCTCAAGGATTCCAGCCATCTTGAAATGCCACAGCAACTTTGCTCAGAGGACCCCACACACAGTGCTGACTGCTAGAGCAGCCATGCTGCACTGCTCATTGTTTTCACTGCAATCTGGGGCACAGGCTGCTTTATTTACAGCCAGAGCTGATGCTGAACAAGCAAGACTTTTTCTGTCTTGCTTGACAATTGGCCAGGGAGCTTTGCAAGATTGAAAAGGACAGTTTGCTGGGCTAAGGCAGAGATTTCTGGAAGGCCCCACAGGAGGGACCAGGTTGTGTACCTTGACAGGCTTCAGCTGGCAGGTGCAAGGAGCAGCAAGGAGCTCTCCTGGGCCTCCCCAAGACTGAGGGATGCTCCTATCTCGAGTGAAAGCTGAAGGCAACAGTCCTAGGAGGATGCTTATCCATGGATTTCCTCTCTTCTCCTCACTGGATTTACCTGCATAATGATCAGCACTCCTGCAGCATTACCTGTTTAAGGAATGGGGGGGGGGGGGAGAGAAATAGGTTGCTTTTCCATCCCATGAGAAGACAGAAGAATGAAGACTGTGAAAACAAAGGCTACAGAGTAGGAGAAGGGGAGAGAAGCTGTGGATGCGGTAGTGCCCATTAAACAGCCAAAAGAGACACATGTTGACCTGTTTGTTGAAAATATGTGTTTCGTCTTGTAAAGGGATGGGGTGAAGAAAGCAAATTGTCTCTAAAATTAATATCTGCAGCTCAGTATGGTATGTCCTCCTGATGTTTTAACTACTCCACAGTTACGCAATTGAGCCCAATGAAACGATAAAATTCTGTATGAAAATTCTCTGTTTCTAAACAAGCAACACAAAAGTAATCAGAATTATATTTTGTCCATCTAAGGGCCTTTATTTGGCTGCATGTTTTATAGCTGAACACATAATGAATTAATTGATTTAATTGTCATATTATGTGCATATTACAATGCAAACTTCAACCAATTTACTCTTATCCAAATTCAAAAAGAAATGGATTCTCTAAAGAGTTAACTTACATTTTAATAAACAGAAGCTACCAACCAGTCATTGGTAGCTGTTTTTTTAATGCCATTTTTTAATATTTAAAAAAAATATTTCTTCATTCATAATTATAGAAAATTTCCTATAATCATAATACAACAGCATTGTTGTTGACATCCATCTGTCTCAAGACAATGGAGTGTGCCTCTGGGGGTGAAGTCAAACTATTGTGTTAGCAGCACCAAAGTGACCTCCCTGGGCAGTGTGTATGGAGGTCTTGGGCCGCCCAGAAGACAAGACCCCCTTCTCAGTCTCGCTGATGTGGTCCAAAGGAAAGCAGAGCACCAGCTTGGCTGCAGGAGTTGCTGGGAGAAAGTATACAAGGCACCATCCAACCAACTCCACTCTAGATTGTGTTGGGTTTGCTCCTTAGACTTTTCTTCTCCCACAAGGCAGTGGAGGTTCAGGGTCAGAGTTTTCCTTCTAGATGGGCTACCTTCTCAGGTTGGCAAGCCCCATCTGCCCCTTACGTCCATCTACAGCATGTGCAGAAACCTCTGTCTTGCTATGCTGCCTAGTAGTTATAGCAAGCAAGGAGTTCTTTTGGATCCCAGCAGATGGAGGACTAGTAGACCGTTAGATGAAGAAGAAAATGGTTTATTGATTGACAATTATTAGCAGTAAGACATAATGATACTACAAAATAGAGTCTAATAAGCTCTACAATATAAAGACTTACAATAAGCAAAGGCTTAACACTAAATAGCAGTTAAGATAAGCAAAAAAGGCACTTCAGGATATTTAGGGAGATAACTGCAAAAGCGAAGTTCATGGTTCATCTCATTTGCTGCAGAGTCCCCAGGAGCATCAGGTCCTTCCCTCAGCTGATGGGACCAATGTCCGAAGTTTACCTGTAGAACGCGAGGACTCACTCGGCCTCTGAAGTTAGGAGCTTTTAGAGCCCTAGCGAGGGCGCAATGCCAGGCTATGCAGGTGTTCTGCATTATGTGAACCTTCTTCCCTACTTCTGCGTGAATGCAGTGCCGGCCTTATGTCTGGTCAATTAGGGTGCATGGCGTCAGCTGTCCTTCAGGCTGAGCCAAGTACAGTTCATGTCTTGGGCATGGTAACTTGTCAAACTGGCAGGTGTCTGGCAGCTGGCCAAATTCTCATTAAGTTGCCAAGCCCTTATCGTAAAGGTAAAGGTAAAGGGACCCCTGACCATTAGGTCCAGTCATGACCGACTCTGGGGTTGTGGCGCTCATCTCGCTTTATTGGCTGAGGGAGCCGGTGTACAGCTTCCGGGTCATGTGGCCAGCATGACTAAGCTGCTTCTGGCGAACCAAAGCAGCACACAGAAATGCCGTTTACCTTCCCGCTGGAGCGGTACCTATTTATCTACTTGCAATATGACCTGCTTTCAAACTGCTAGGTTGGCAGGAGCAGGGACTGAGCAACGGGAGCCCACCCCATCATGGGGATTCAAACCGCTGACCTTCTGATCGGCAAGCCCAAGGCTCTGTGGTTTAACCCACAGCGCTACCTGCATCCCTGCCCTTATCATATATAGTCCTAATTATATTGACAGATATATAGCAGCATCTAGCACCAGTTCCTCATTGTAAGTTAGCTATATGATGAAGCCCTCATTATACAGATAAAAATATAAAGATTTAAAGCTACAATAAACATTGAAACCAGGAAGCACCACCTACTGGCCATATCTGATCTGGCAATACAACCTCCTCCTTGACCACTGGACCCACTATTAAGGTAAAGGTAAAGGACCCCTGACAGTTAAGTCCACTTGCGAACAACTCTGGGGTTGCAGCGCTCATCTCGCTTTACTAGCCGAGGGAGCTGGTGTTTGTCCGCAGACAGTTTTTCCGGGTCAGGGACGCGGACTTATAAAAAATATTGGGGGGGCCCGGGAAAGCTCATGAATAATAAATAAGCTCATGAATATGCAAATAAAGTGGCGCCGCCTCCTCGTGAGCGAATAGGGGAGAGCGTGCTGCGCCTATTAATCAGCTCCAAAGGAAATTGGGTGGAGCTTTTGCTCGGGAGGAGGGCAGGAGGCATGCAGCCCGCCCCTCCCTGTGCATTTTGGGCAGGGGGAGGGGCGGCGATGGCGCTCTGCTGGAGGGGCGCCGGAGATTATTGGGGGGGCGGAGCCCCCCCAAACGAATTTTTGAGGGGGCTCGGGCCCCCTCAAGCCCCATGGAGTCGGCGCCTATGTTCCGGGTCATGTGGCCAGCATGACTGGTGAACCAGAGTAGTGTACGGAAACGCCATTTACCTTCCCGCCGGAGCAGTACCTATTTATCTACTTGCACTGTGACGAGCTGGGACTGAGCAACAGGAGCTCACCCTGTTGCGGGGATTCAAACTGCCGGCCTTCTGATCGGCAAGCCCTAGGCTTAGTAGTTTAGACCACAGCACCACACAGTCTATCTTCACATGCTGGGGAAGTCCCTAACTCATTGAAGGTTTGAGACCCATTGTCTACCCTCACCTGGTTTAGCTGGCTAGTCGAAGCCATTCCTGGGGTATGGCTACTGTTGCATGCTGACAGCTTCTGGGAGCCACAGGTGAGAGCTGAGTGTAGGGTGGGGGAAAAAGGTGGAATGTATCCCCCACCAGAGGTACTACCTCTCCCCTAATACTCCATATACCCCCCTCACAACATCATAGCCTTAGGAAAGCAAACAATATTAAAGTGATTGATCTTTAAAGTATAAGCATTGGACCAGTTTCTTTGTGGATTCATTCCCTGATGCTGCTGTAATATTTAAAGGCCCAGAGCCACATCTTTGGGCCCAATTGCATGGGACCTTTTGATAAGGTTACCAGATGTCCCCATCCCCCGGGGACAGTCCCCAGATTTACAAATCAGTCCCCTGACAAAATCCATTGAAGTTGAAAAGTGTCCCTGGATTCATTGGGAAAAAAATCTGGTAACCTTACCTTTTGATGAATTGTTGATGAGGATGATATGCTGGTGGTGATCTTGTGATTGTCCCTACTCAAGTTGTGGGCTTTAATATGTCACCTCACTACTATGCCCATGGAAGAGAGTCATCCCATAGTACTACTTACAGCATATCTGAACATTGCCTTGTTTGAAAAGCTGCAGTACTTCTTTGCCAAAAGACAAAGTATACGTTAGGTTTGGATCCAAAGTGAGGGTGTGCTCACATTACTGCCTCAGAGCAGTAATAGCTCAGTTGGTTAGAGCATGGTGCTGATAACACCAAGGTTGCAGGTTTGATCCTCCTTTGGGACAACTGCATATTCCTGCATTGCAGGGAGATGGACTAGATGATCCTCTTAATCCCTTCCAATGCTATGATTCTATGAAACAGGTCAATTTCTGTCTGTGTACTGTACACACCAGGAGGTGTTGACTGAGCAGGGATGTCTTTGCCCCATGCAAAGGTGCCCATGCCTTGGCTAGAGACAAATGAGGAATGGCTTAAGAACAATTTAAGCTGGTGGGAAGCTGGTTTGAGAAACAAGGCATCAGACAGTAGTATCTAAACACAAAGTACAGTATAGATATACATTTTGGATGATGTGTTGTGAGCAAGGATTAAAAACCCAGCCAAAGTTTAAGTTTGCCAAAGTCCAGTCTTTGATTTTGGTGGTTGCCATTCTTCAGGGTTATCAGTATTTTTTATTTTATTTTTGATGCCATATTTCAACAACAAAAATATGTTGTTGTTTTGTTTCTTACTACTCTTATGCAATCTGCTCTGGCATTTTTCTTGATTGAAGAGCAGGTACAAATGCTTTAAGTCATAACTATTTCTCTATCTATGTTGAGAGAGGCAGTGTCTGTACATTCTAAGTAAAGTAAAGTACCAAAGACTAAATGTAAAATGACCCAGTTGTTTTTGTTTGCTTGCAGGAGAAGCTTTACATTTGGCCAGGGATTTTGGCTACACTTGTGAAACTGAATTCCCAGCTAAGGCGGTTGGGGAGCATCTTGCCAGACAGCACATGGAACAGAAGGAGCAGACTGCAAGGAAAAAGATGATCCTAGCAACAAAGTAAGGGAGAGCCAGATTATTTTCATGCTGGTTTGTAACCTGACCATGGATCAGCCCTAAACATAGTGGAACTTTTAGAGTGTTTTTGTTCCATGATACATAAATGCATTAGCCACAGAGGCTGCAGTTTGAAACACACTTCCTGGGAAGTACATTGTGTTGATTTTAGTGACACAAATAGGTAAATATTAATAGGATAGCACTTTGTATCAGTTCTGAAAATATAGTCACATGAGCGGTCTCCTTGCATGAGCACTATAATAGTAGAAATGCAAAATCGCCAATTCCATTTGTGTGGAGAAAGATGACTTGGATGTTTTTTAACAGAAGTCTGCAGCTGACACATCACTGGAATCAGCTGACTGATGAATGACAGACAGATGGACTGTTGCTTCTTTTCTGTTATGTTATTATTGCCCTCTACTGGGCATAATCAGAACTGATCACCTGCCTGTCATAGACATGCTGAACAAACCAGGCACATGAGCCAATCCTGTAGTGCTCCTGTACCAGGGCGGACTTTGGTCTTTCAAATTTCAGCAGCCCCCTGCATGAGGCCAAAATTTGCTGCCCTCTCCATGTCTGTTTTGCATATGCACTGCAACATAGAATCATAGAATCATAGAGTTGGAATAGACCACAAGGGCCATCGAGTCCAACCCCCTGCCAAGCAGGAAACACCATCAGAGCACTCCTGACATATGGTTGTCAAGCCTCTGCTTAAAGACCTCCAAAGAAGGAGACTCCACCACACTCCTTGGCAGCAAATTCCACTGTCGAACAGCTCTTGATCTAGATGCTATACTCCTATTGATGCAGCCCAGAATTGCATTGGCTTTTTTAGCTGCCGCTAAATAGTTATGCAGCCCAGAATTGCATTGGCTTTTTTAGCTGCCGCTAACATAGTTATGGTGCCACCTTCAGCTTGACACACAGTGCAGGAGAACCAGTCACACTGTGCTAAATCCATCTCTGCTTAATTTGTCATGGGAATTATCCAGTGGGATTCATGGGAAACATGTAAACTGACAAAGAAGTTCAGTATTCGCATGAAAACCTCACTACATAGCAGTTGACATGCAATCCTCCATATCAAACTTCTTTGAATGTGCCCAAATGTGCTGAATTTACTAAAGTACATAAAGAAGACATTATTACACACACACATCAAGACAGGAGCAGGCCAGAAACAGCCCATTGACTTCCTGATGTTAAATCTTCTGAAATTATCTGATTTTTGAACTTTTTTGGCAATCTGGAAAAAGTGAGGAAAATGTTTTCTTGAAATATTTTTGGTTACTTATGCAAAAGTCAATGGTTTAATTTTAATTTTTCAAAAATCAAGGGCCATATTTGGAATAAAGACCTTGTATATTTTTTAGTTTATTATAACAAGGGCCATAAACATACATTACAGACGTCAGTCTCTTATTTGCTTTCTTTTAATACGCAAGCAAGGATGTAATCCCATACACAATTATTCTGGAGTGAGGAAGCTTATTCAACAGAAGCTTAAAGGTAAAGGTAAAGGGACCCCTGACCATTAGGTCCAGTCGTGACCGACTCTGGGGTTGTGGCGCTCATCTCGCTTTAATGGCCGAGGGAGCTGACGTACAGAGCAGCATACTGAAACGCCGTTTACCTTCCCGCTGGAGCAGTACCTGTTTATCTACTTGCACTTTGATGTGCTTTCAAACTGCTAGGTTGGCAGGAGCTGGGACCGAGCAACGGGAGCTCACCCCATCGTGGGGATTCGAACCGCCGACCTTCTGATTGGCAAGTCCTATGCTCTGTGGTTTAACCCACAGCACCACCTATGCCGAACTTACTTCTGAGTAAACATGCAAAACACCAGATGTTGCAGACCTACGGGACACTACTCCTAACATGTCTTCATTTCCCTGTCACATTATCCCATGTTATCCTCATCACAGTCTATGAAGAAGGCCGGTGATCTTCATGTATGTAGGGAGCTGAACCAAGGTCTCTCCAGACCTAGTCAATGTGCACACCAGCTATTATTTTCACTAATGCAGTTTCAGTAAGAGTCTCTCTCAGGCATTCTGAATAAGCCCAGTTACAAAACTTCCCCTGATTTCAACAGGACCCCCAAAGAAGTACATGCTGCACTGTAGCATTATAGACTGATGCACAAACCATTTAAGCTCACATGATAGGCTAGACAAAGCAGGTTAATTTGTTCTGTTGGCCTGAGATATGAGGCTCATTCGAACTATAACAGCCCAATTTGTTTAGGGATCAGACTTTCTGCATTATACCTGCCCTGCATATTCATTCACACTGAAGGACAGAGAGTAGGCTTTTTTCTCTGTTAAGTGCTTCTGAGTTCCTTCCCCTGTGCCTCTTTCACATTTTCAATGGCCATGGTGTGCTGCCTGGCGACAAGATACAGGTGACCGCAAATAACTTATACAGTATCAAAGGCTTCAATGAAAGTAGCAAGCTTTCTGTTTCCTTGAAAAGGGAAACCTCTTTCCTACTTGATGTATAACCTCTCTTCAAAGAATCCCCTTTGGCTATACCAGCATGCAATAGTCCAAAAATCACATAACTGGCTTAAAATGGAAGGAAACAAGCTGCCACTTTTATTAGGCCACACACAGTCATTACAATCAGAAGTTCTGAAATGCACAAACATAACAGAGGCAAATAGGCCCCCTGAAGCCCTTTATCTTCCCCAAGGAGCCATAAAAAACAATTAGTCTGCCAGGATTTTAAAGACCAAACAGACTCTTAAAACATTTACCTAGGACTAGCACAGACCAATTCATTCATCTGCAGGCACATCAGCACACCATTTCAAAGTGACCCCTTCCTGCCAAGAGTGGCGGAGCTTCGAAGAAAGACTGGACCAAAATTACTCTGGGCTTACTCACACTAATGATTTGCACCAGATCTTTTGGGAGCTATGATTTAACACTGTAAAGATTGGCGTGATAAAAACTCATACTATTTGCTTTCATTTTAAACTATCAACGGTTGCAAATAATTTGTTTCCTTTTTTGAAAAATAAGACAAAGGCTCAAATGCTAAAGAGCAAAGATTTGCTTGATATGGACTGGCGGACCTTAATACAGGCTTCCCTGGATCTCAGAGACAGAAGTTCATATGGAAGTTATTGTTCACGAGATAAAATTATGTCTATAGGGAAAATTTTTGTAGAACTTGAGAGCAAGGCTGTGCAAAAGTCTCAGGGGGTTGAGCTAGATGACTCTTGGGGTTCCTTCCAACTCTACCATTCAACAGTTCTATGAGGTATGAATCTCAGGCAAATCACAACACTTCATACAGTCTGTTTAGAAATCGAGAGCAACTCAGCTCTGCATATAACACCCAATTCTGCCTAAAAATAAAATAAAAGGTGGAGACTTTTGTTAATTTCCCCATTATAGTCTGCAGGAAAGTCATGTGAAGCTTCAGAAAATGGACTGAAGCAACCTTCTAAACAGAAACTGAAATGGCCTCCTATCTGAACCTAAGAGGCAGGTTCTGAAATGGTTCACACACATAAAACCCTACCTGGGAGGTGTTTGTGGCATGCACCCAAGAGATGTTGCTTATTTCTGATAATGGTCTCAAAAGGTGGGGCATGGCTCGTCATCTCTTTTGAAAATTACACTGTAGACTCCAGAAGGCAATATTTTATGTATGTGTGGCTTCCTTATGAGATGTGAGAGAACAGTGCAATGGTGTGCAACCAAGAGGCTAACCCCATGTAGCACTATTTCCTTTGATCGTCTGTTTTTGATCCTATGCAGTAGTCTCAATGACATAGTGGATGAAAATTGCGTACAAGCAAGCTGATAGCAGCTGAATTTAGACATGAGTGAGATAAGCATGGTTGGCAAGTCCAGGTTGTAGGGAGATTCCTCCCACTGATGGCCTTTCCTGTTCACTGAAATGTGAAGTTCTATTGACCAAAGTCTGGAACTGGATGGTCAAGGTTTAGTAATACTGCAACTTGAAGCATTTTAAAGTAGATTCCAAAAGCAGCATAACCACACATAATTTGTGTTGGATTGTTGTCGCTGTTTTGTGTGTGTGTGTGTGTGTGTGTGTGTGTGTGCGCGCGCGCGCGCGCATGTGTATGCATATACACATTTTTTGGAATGTAGATTGATTTTGAATATAATCACTAAACAGCGTAAGAGAGCAATGGCCAGCTAATAGTCCACATGCTGGATCATCTGGTCTCCAAATTAATATTGTGTGTTTCAAACATCCTGGCACAGTTTCACTTTCGAGCCTCTATGCACATTCCATCTGCATTTCATAGTGTTGCTATTTCACATGCATTATGGAAAGCAATGGAATAGTGCCAGTGCCAAACTCTTTTCAGCAGAGCTTTGAAGAATGGCTTCATTTCTCAGCCCACCTCCCACCTGTACCACCTGCTACTATTTATTCAGTTGTGCTCCATACCTGGGAATCCATTTCTGCTAAGAGATGTCAACACATTGGAGCATGCATTGGGACATTGGGTAGACATCCTTAACATTATGCATCCATTTTGGTTCTAGGCAAATATGTAAAGAATTTCAGGACCTGCTAAGCCAAGATAGATCACCCTTGGGATCCTCAAGACCCACTCCAATATTGGACCTTGACATCCAGAGACATTTAACACATTTCAGGTATGACCTTTGAAATCCATTTGTCTTCTGTAAGTCAACTTGAAATGTTAGCTGGTGAATGTTTTAGATTTCAATGTGCTTCCTCTCAAGAAACTGGGAGGAAAGTTGCTTATGCTGCCACAGTAAGTTCTACATCAAGACTAGCATCGGTTAAATCCAGTCTATGTGTGGTAGGGAAGAGCTTTCAAGGGGTGCATAAAAGGAGGCTACTTAAACTTTTGGTCTTGGGTTGGGGAGTTTTGCCGAGTTTAGTCCTTGTGTAGCAACCACATCTTACAGGATCCCAAGGCACAGGAATGTCCTCGGATTTGATCCAGGAGAGAGTATAGCTCTCTGGAATGCGGTTACTGTCCAAGACTTTTATGTAAACTCATTTTTTTGCTATATAAATAATATAGACTTAGATAGAAAAAGGCTCTTGAATTTCCCCCAGCTTGGCTTGCCTTATCCCTCCCTTTAATGACTTTTCACCGGATGGTCAAACCTTCCAGTTTAGAGGAGCATGAAGCCATGAATGGTTTTTAAACTCCAGCATCAATCTGTATTGCATTGTTTGTACACTGTTCTAAGATTATTTTAAGAGCCGCTTTTATTTGTGTGTGTATGTGTTCTTCAACATTTAATAGTTTAGCTATTCTTCCTTGTTTTTCTTTAAATTATTGTTGGTTATCTGCCCTAGGAAAGGTGGGATATAAATGTTTTAAGTAAATAAACAATTAAACCACTTCAGTTTTTGCATAATGAAAAACTATCCAGTTGAATATGTGAATCCAAATTCATGAAAATTTGCACAGTTAGAATGCAATGGAAACTATTGTCTCGTTCCAAGGTGCTGTCATTCCTGAGTGGTCAGATGCCCTCTGGTGGTGCTGGTGAGAAGCAGTCGTTTCTTTTCTGCTGCTCTGCTAGTGAGCTAAACAAAAGAAGAATATGTGGAAGCAAGAAAGGACATAGGACTAGGTTACATTTTCCCAAATGAACGTAAATGAGCATTCAGTCCCAAACAGGTTAAATCAAATAAGTGATATTGCAGGTCTCTCTAAGCAAGAGCAGGATGGGATAAGTGCAAAGATTTCCCCCAGGCATCAATTATAAAAATGTGCTTGAGCGAAATGGCGGCTGAAGGTGGAGCACTTCATGGAGCATAGTGTAGAGATGGGACATTTCCAGGATTTAAATTCTTGAAGTGCCAAAAAATTTATGGAGCCATATATACTTCCCTTGCCTTGTGCTGCTCAGACAGGGTATCTGAATATAACCCTGCAACATTTTCTGCAAACTAAAACACAACCAGTAGAACTACCACAAAGCACTTTCATAGTATTTAAGAGAATGTGCGGGTTCTAATAGGCTTGGCATAGAGGGTTCTGTGGGTGTAGCTATAGGACACAAGTCCTTCTCAGCAACTTGTTCCTCCTCCTGAAATCACTTTAATATACTTGCATGCTTTAAATTATTATTACTAACAATAATGAATAGTAATGGTAATAATAACATATGTATTTTTAAAAGGTTGTGTGAGCATACACACAGCCACCCAAATGGCAGCTGGAGTGTTAGCAACCCTCCTCACACTCTTATTCATGGACGAGTGGCCATGCCCAGAAGGAGTGGTGGGGTGATACCACGGCCTCTGCAGCTTCCCCTGACCCACCCCCAACATCCACACATCCGACATGGGCAACTGAGCTATGTGCATAGGCTTCAGTGCCACAGAAGCTGAAACCCTGCATAAAGCATGCCCACATAGTGGCCGATACGGTCCCTCATGCAGCAAGAGACATGGCTGATACACTCGTTGCAAGCAGATCCTCATGTGCGTGAGCCACAAAAATGTGATTATGGACCAAGGGAGATCCTTTCAAGAAAACACTGGAGACTGCTCTCTCCTTTTTGTTCCTAAAATAAATTTATGTAAAGCAAGGGTGGCCCTCTGGACGTTTAGCACCATAACTCCCATGCCGGCTGGGGCTGATGGGGGTTTATGTCTGGCAACATCCAGAGGTCCCCACCTTGGCTGTGCCTGCTGTAAAGGATCTGAAGGCTTGGCACTAAGCCCTGGTGTTTTCCGTCTTCTAACCATGAACAAGTTACATACTGAGAAGAACCGCAGGTAATATGTAGAGGCTGCAGGAAGGGGCTTCTGCAGTCATAGGGGCCACTCATGGGGTTAGATGTTTTCACACTGAGCAGGGCATAGCAGAGGCACATGTCTCTCTTTGAGTATCATCAGCCTGCCACAGTATGCTGTAAATATTTGATAGCAACTTCTGCTGCTAGAAATATCCAGACTTGGCCATTGCTGTAAACGGGGATAGACAGATGGTGGCTTCCTCTTTTTCTCCTCCACCTCCCATGGAGAGTAAAGCAATTTCCTTCACAATAAGACTGAGCTCTGTCAGCCTGGGGGTGGAGAGGTGGGGTGGGGTGTGCGACACCTTGTAGCTGCTGCCAAAGGAGAGTCCAAGTCTTGAGGCCTATTTGGCTGGTTTTGCTTCAGTGAAAGGATATCATTAAAACATGAAGGGGAAACGCCCTTCCCATCCAGCTTCTGGGCATGGCTGCATGTGCTTAACTGCATAATGACTTGAGAAAATTGGCATAATATCCCACCACCGCCAACGTTCTCAGAACACTCTTTACAAATACAAATCCATTTTCGTTCCCCCAAAAGTGCATTGTATCATGGTAAGCATAGAAGAGGTGCAATGGGCCTTGCTTTCTCTTTCATCTCAGATGGAGAGAGAATCAAAGCAGATGCCAAGGTGGCAAAGAAAAGAAGAAAGTAGGAAATGAAGTCAGAAATTCTAATCCGAAGGAAGGTCAGCACAGGATAAATGACAGTCTAGGAAGCTAGGAGGTTCCTCTCTCTAGCCTCCAGTCAGGAGCCTAGGAAGGGGGGGGGGTCCGCCCCAGGTGCCATCATGGAGGGGGGTGACAAATTATCAAGGAACAATTACTGCCCTACTAGGCGTTTCATAAAAAACTTTTTTTAAAAAAAAAATGCCTGCTCCAAAGGTCTTATCTTACTACACTAGGGATTATATAGCTATATCTGAAATTTCATGCATATCAGTTAATATCTTGACCCTCCTCCACAAAAATAACTGTTTACTTGGCCGTTTTCATACGTCATGAAGGCTGAAATTTCAGTTCAGTGGAGCCAAAACACAATCCATCCTGTAGATTTAAGTATCTGTCCACAGTCGCCTACTTGTTATCAGGGGCCCAGAATCCACATTCCTTTGTAAGAAAATACAAAATAACATAAAAACCATTTTTTCAGGCAAATCAAAAATCAATGGGGGGGGGGGGAGAGGTGACAAGAAATTTTCCGTGCCAGGTACCACCTGACCTTCCTACACCTCTGCCTCCAGTGCAAGCTTAGCTGTATCCAAATACTTCCAGCATTTCATAGCTCTATAACAGTCAGAAACCAGCATGTTAAGCTTTTCCCACTGTTGAATAGCCACGCCGGCAAAAACTTCAGTGCTGATTTTTGCCAGCCAGGCAATCATTAAAGGTATAGGGGACATGCCAGGGGGGGAAACTGGCAACCTGAACTTTAATCCAAATGAAAGACCAAACTATATGTGACTGTATCCCAAGTATGATTTGGATCAGGGCCATGTATTTGGGAAGGGGGGGTTAACCCTTCACCTTCATACCTATTCCCAGAATGAAGATTGCCTGTTCCCTGTTTTGCCACCCCAGTATATGTTCCAGCTCCAAACATTATTACTGCAGGAATCACTTTTGTTGCAACACTGACTCTCACCACAACATGCCAAGGGTGGATGTTACCCATAAACCTATAAACACCCGTGCGCAAGTACCTGATTGGGCCAGAGTTTCCCAGTGGGTGCAAGATGTGTGTTTCCACACATATTTCTACCTTTGAGGCTTTTTCTTGCAGGGTTTATTCCTCATCATCCTAGCAGACAGTTTTGTTGGGAGTCACATTGTATTGCTTTGGGAGACTTCATAGCATCCTCTTCTACCTGTAGGGTTCCAGGGCATCCTGGCCACAGTGAATGAAGCAACTGAAAATCTGGTCCCTAAGGGCTGCACTTAACACCTAAGCTTCTGTCAAGAAAATCAACCTTTGAAGATGTTTCTGGCCTGGATAGATAGATTATTTTTGTGTCTTCCTCACTCGAAAAGTAATAAATATTTTAGTGGGCAAGTCTTCAATTTCAGCAAAATGAAAATCTGTGTGCAGTAAACTCTTCAATATTTCTCTCTCTCTCTCTCTCTTTCTCCTTCCTTTACAGCTTGATCACTCATGGCTTTGGGACGCCTGCGATATGTGCTGCCCTCAGCACTTTCCAAACTGTTCTCAGTGAAATGCTGAACTACTTGGAAAAACACACGGCACACAAAAATGGCGGAGCAGCAGAATCCGGCCAAGGACACGCCAACTCGGAGAAGGCCCCCCTGCGGAAAACTTCAGAGGCTGCTGTGAAAGAGGGCAAAACAGAAAAGACAGACTAGCTACATCAAACAGAATCTATTTCCAGAGAACCTTGCTGCTGATATTTTTTTTAAAACATATATCTATCTCTATATATATAGATCTACATATATATCTATATCTATATATCTCATCAAAAGTGATTTGGCTCCAGTGGACCAAACTGAATTTGGGGAGGGGGAGGTTTTTTAAAACCCACCACCCCTGCTCTCCCCAAGGACAGCTATGTACAGTAACTGTGGGATGAAAGTGTCACTTTTTTAAAAGCCTCTCTCTCCCTCTCTCTCTCAATGATGTTTTGTGTGTGCACGCACACACACACATACATTTGATCATTCCAAATGATACACTGACACTACCCCCCCCCCCCAGCACTTCCATACTTCTAACCTATCACAGGCTAACACTGAAACCCTTTTCTGATTGGACAGCCTGATTGGAGACTAAAAGAATATGGCATCCTGGTGAACTTGTGTCACACCATCACCCATTCAATGGATGAAACAGAGAAGAGCGCCTCTTTTCACTTGCCCCCACGAGAGACAATATGGAAGCATGTCTTGCATAGGAGGTGGAAGAACTTGAAGATATTTCAAATAACAAGCACTGCGTTGTTTGGACTGAATACTGAGGCCTGGGAGCTTCTGATAGATCCACACCAGAATGATGTCAAAGCCCATCAACGATTTGTCATTCCAGCCTGGGTGCCTTCTCTTGGGAGGGTGTGGCCACTGAGTCCATACCCTTCTTACTGCTAGCTAGGAGAAGTTCAACAAATAAGAGCTGGAGCTTCTGACCATCTTTCCCACCTGCCCTTAATCTTAGCAGCTGAGTTCTGTGCCTGCAGAAAATCATAAACAGCTGTATGCTCTGCTGGATCAGAATATGGGACTGGAGAGATCTAGTGTGTTGCTGTGATGTCACAATGTTTCTCACCCCCCCCCCTTTCAACGGCTTGTATGATCATGCTTCAGCCACACTGCTCAGCTCTTCTTGCGGGGGGGGGGGGGGTAGGATTGCTCCTGCCAGCTCTTCCCCGATGTGCTTCTGGTGCAATGTCTGAAAGATCCTGTGTGTAAGCTCTGACTACACAATCAGGAAAGGTCCCTGATCACACAGACAGAGCCAACGGTTTGCACATGTGTAGGGCATCATTTGTACAGACACCATGCTGCATGTGCATAAGGAGTGAGGGCCAGAAGACATGAGCACGGAAGATGCTGTTCCCCCTTTCCCTGCTTATTCAGAAAATGTCTTAATAGTGCCAAATGTCCCCCCCCCCCCCAGAACACACATTCCTAAACTCAAGATTTGTTACAGACCAGCGCATTATCCAATTCAATAATCTGATTTAGAAGTAGCCATTTGTAGCAGCCATGCCCAAGATAGCCAGAGAGTTATAATTTTCTAGCTGTTTCATGATTCTGACCCTTAATGCCTCAGCTTTTGCCAGGCTCATTCTGTTTCTGTTAGGTTCATTAAAGGAGTGAGAAAAGCCTTCTAGCTGTGGCTTATAATAAAGCTGGACTTAAAATTTTCTTTCCCAGACATCTGCCC
Source organism: Podarcis muralis (assembly GCF_964188315.1). Taxonomy (NCBI): domain Eukaryota; kingdom Metazoa; phylum Chordata; class Lepidosauria; order Squamata; family Lacertidae; genus Podarcis; species Podarcis muralis. Next base: position 118,333,434 of record NC_135657.1, on the reverse strand, counting down.
AAAGTCTGGTTTGCTATTCTGGGCTCAGGTTCATTCAGCTAGACCCTGCACTTAACATATGCGCATGTTGGGCCTGGAACACCAAATCTGCCACACAGAGAGACACACACACACGTTGCTCACTGCAAAGACTAGAGCACAACCTTATTGTTCTCAATTGTCTTTCTTCCTCTTCTTAAAATAGTATGAAGTTCTGACATTCCAAATACTCACAAAACTTACCCAAATCTAGAGTAAAATAAACTTTTCACTAAAGCATCATGAAATATGTCCAGGATCAAAATGTAATAGGATTTCTAACTTTGCTACTAGTCCTTCCAGCTATGCCTTACACAGTGGTTAGATATGCAGGAATTAGCAGGTCACACTTTAGCTAACTGCTGCAGATCTGCCCTAATCTCAATTGCCCAACCCAGCTGAAATGTTGACAAGTTTAGATTTATAAAATAAATCCCTGACGTGTTGTGCATCACACACTTAATTCCTGCCAATAAAGAGGAATCCCACAGAGCTGGTTCTGATTATACTTCCACACATGGGCATAGCCAAGAGGGGGTGGGGGACAGCTGCCCCCCCCCATCAAGTAAAACAACAGAAATACATAACTAACTGACTAATCACTGTCGGTTCTGCCTCACTAAGAAAAATCTTGGCTATGCCTCTGCTTCCAATTTGCATACACACACTCATGTGAGTGGCCTGCTTGTTTGAACAGTATAACACTCGAGCATTGGATTCACATGAGAACATGGCTCCTCTTCTGTGCATTGGAAAATGCAAGCCATTTTTCAATACATGGGGAAGGGTTGATCTCATATGAGTCCATGGCTCTGATATAATACTGCTTACCAAAGTAGACTGCATGGTGGGGTTTTGTGAGGTGTCAAAAGTCAGCTGCGCTTTCGCTCTCCCTTACTCACTCTCTCTCACACACATACACAGAATTGACAAACCTCTTGGTGTCATGAAGTTTTACCTGAGGTCTCCTCTTGTGTAACTTAATCACATTTAACCCTCCCTTCTAAGGATTCACCATTTTTGTTAAATATGGTGGTGATTATTGTTTTTGTGCAGCAGGTATCGGGTCCCCTGTAGCCATCATTTGTAACACCCTGGCTGTGACCCACAGGCATGAATGACCAGGGACAGCCTAGGTGGCTGTAATTTAGAAATACTTTTATTCAATCAAGAGAGGGATAAATGGGTTTTTGGAATTGTGTATTCATGGGACCACTGCATTTTCAGACGGTAAAAGCTAAGGACCTCTTCTTCATTTTGAAATCCTGGCAAAAACCTTTATTGCCGCTCACAGCTCCACCCCAGTTCATATTCAAAAGTATCTTAACTGTTCAGTCTTTTATAATCCTTTGGTTGCCAATGTTTATCTATACGTAAGCTCATTAGCAAAATACAGTCATCTTTTTTATCCAACCAGACAGGCACCCGTACTTAGGGCCTCCTTCCTGTATTATGGTGTTTTTTTTTAATTAAAAAAAAAAGTGTACGCCTAAAAATGTATAGTGTGGATGTGATAAACAGGTGTTTGAAAATATGTGTTTCAGACGAAGTACACTTGTTAGAAGACGGTGGGTGAGCTGCAGCCTAGATGTAGCTTGAGGGCCATTTGAGTGTACACTTGGGGCCAACCACTATTTTGTTGCTGCGTAATGTGTGAAATGACCTTCTTGCAGGTCAGGCTTGATGTTCTGTAAGATACAAAAACAAAAAAACAAACAAAAAAACCCTTATTCAGTGTACAGTCTCTCTCTCAGACCTCTGTGTAAATACCACCCACTGCTCATATCTTCCTTTTGAAATTTCCTCACCGGCATGGTTGCTTGATAGGAGCACTCACACGGTGGCATCCTGTTCTTCAGATGCATCCTTGAGCCCCCACCCCATGTAGTGGTTCCCTCCAACCTTGAAAAGACTGTAGAACATTGTTTTGTTTTGTTTTTTTGCTCTGGAAATTAACAAATCAGAAAGGGCTGCTGATTAATCCAGATAAATTTGAATTTATCTTAGCCTTTGGAAAGATAACTCTTCTGTTCCAGTAGTTTGCTTTAAAAGGGCAAGAGGAGCTGATAGTAAGAGAATTGCAGGCCCACGAGCAGGATCCAGGAAGTGGAATTTCAAAGGCTTCCTCCTCCTGGCTGTGCTGCAGACTTTGCAGAAGCGCTGACTGAGGGGTTGGGAAGATGAGGTCATTTTGCCCAACATCAGAAAAAGACCAAACTTCTGTTTCTTTCATGGGGAATCATTTTTAAAGAGCTATTTTTTTTCCTTTTGTCTGATGGGTTCTGTTCTGTACAGCAGTTGTTGTGATTGTACTTAAATGTGAGTGAGCACTTGGTCACAAGCAAGGCAAAGATTATTGTTCCTTTCCTCTTCCCTGCTCCACCCCACAGCAATTTATAATTTGGTGGTTAAACTCATTCTCTTTTACCTTTCCGTTCCTTACATGACTTGTCCATGAGACATGGGTCTCTGAAGATGATGACCACATTTAAGTGAACATTTCACGGCAATAAAATCTATGTTGATTTATGCACTTGGAAATAATTTTTGTATTTGGGATTTCTAAGCAGAAATAACATGCTGTCCCCTCCCTCTAGCCTTCTGTGCCTTTAACACAGGTGTGGGGAACAGGATCACATCAGCAGACCAGAGTGGGCCACTTTGACAGGTGGGTCGGGTCACTCACCTATTAATCATCTGATGTCACCAACTAAAAGCCAGAAATTCAGGAGGTGTAACTTTCCCCCATTACTGACTCTCTGTGCCACAATGAACTTCTGCCTGCCACATAGCTTTGGAAACACACTGGAAACACATGCAGCAGTGGGAAAATCTGGTTCTGTGCATATCTACCCAGAAGTCCTATTTAGTTCAATGTGTGCATAGTTGTGTAGGTACCATCAGGACAGGACTCTGGGGCATAAGCCCAAGGTGCTACTCTGTAGAATGAGCAAAGCAGTCTCCGAGTGCAGTAGGAGTGCCTTACCCCATCATGGCATGTGAAGAGGGCCACTGTCACTGTGCTGCCCTCCCAGGTGCGGCCATAGTGTTATCCACCAGGACTGGGATAGGACAGGATCAAATATTTAGTTGATGTCACTTGCTCTGCCAAGATACAAGAAATAAATAAAATGAATGCATTGAAATACTCCAGCCAGGAGGTGGCAGCAAAAAAGGCTCTCGCAGTTCCTTTTTTGTCTCTATAGCTTTACCATAAAGAAGGCAAACCAGGATCCTACCCACGTGTGGTTCCAGCCAATAGAACGTCCTTCACAAGATCACCGCTGCAAAACGTAGCAAACTTGTTCAGCACAACTGTCAAATTTCTTTTCAGCTCTTAAGTATTCACTCCACAGGCAGAGAGAGAGAGCAGTTCATCATTTCACCGGCCTTTCCTGACCACAGCTACACTGCTGATCCCCAAGGCCACATTGCTCAGGGTGATCCAGGGTGATTAGTTAATGAGGGTGGCTGGGAATGGGTCACAAATATTCCAAGCATCACTTTATTCATCAGCATATTGCAATAGCTACAGTTAAGCAGCTCCACCAAACATGCAAATAGTCTCCCTCAAAGTGATAAATTTGGGGGGAGGGTTTGTTACAATAGCGCTTGATGACTTTGCCTCCAAGCCATCCCACCCCATCAAAAAGGAATGCTGAAATTAGCCTTTCTTTATGTAGAGGTGGAGGAATTGTGGTCCACCAGCTGTCTAGGGCTGCAGCTCATGGGGCTGAACCAGGTCTAGAAATGCTTCCTCTGAAAATGAAGAATCATAGAATCTTAGCATTGGAAGGGACCCAAGGGTCATCTAGTCCAACCCCCTGCTATGCAGGAATCTCAGCTAAAGCATCCATGACAGATGATCATTCAATCTCTGCTTAAGAACATCCAAGGAAGGAGAGTCCACCTCCCGAGGGAGTCTGCTTTACTGCTGAACAGCTCTTAATGTCAGAATTTCCCCCCAAATGTTTAGTCGGACTCCTTTCCTGTAACTTGAAGCCACTGTTTCGAGTCCTACCTTCCAGAGGAGGAGAAAACAAGCTTGGTCCACCTTCCATGTGACAGCCCTTGAGATATTTGAAGATGGCTATCATATCTCCTCTCAGACCCACCTTTCCAGGCTAAAAATACCCAGCTCCTTCAACCATTCCTTATAAGTCTTGGCTTCTAGATCTTTGATCATCTTCGTTGCCCTCCTCTGCACATGATCCAACTTGTCAACATCCTTCCTAATTTGTGATGCCCAGAACTGGACACAGTCTTCCAGGTGTGGTCTGACCAAGGCAAAATAGAGTGGTACTATTACTTCACTTGACCTGGACACTATCCTTCTGTTGATTCAGCCTAAAATATTGTTAGCGTTTTTTGATTCTGCAGCATGACCCCGTTGACTCATGTTAAGCTTGTGGTCCACCAAGACCCCTAGATCTTTTTCACATGTACAGCAAGTAAGCCAGATGTTCCCCGTCCTATATTTTTGCATCTGGTGATTCCTGCCTTATATTTAGCTCTATTGAAATTCATGTTGTTACCTTGCACCCAGTTCTCCAATCTGTTACGGTCATTTTTAATTTTGATTCTGTCTTCTGCGGCATTAAGTACCCCTCCCAGTTTGGTGTCACCTGCAAATTTGATGAGCATCCCCCCCAATTCCTTCGTCCAAATCATTTATAAAGACGCTGAACAACAATGGATCCAGGACGGAACCCTGCGGCACCCCTTTTTCCCATGATGATGAGGAATCATGAATGAGCATAGCTGTCAACTTTTCCCTTTTCTTGTGAGGAATCCTATTCGGAATAAGGACATTTTCCTTTAAAAAAGGAAAACATTGACAGCTATGTGAATAAGTACTCTTTGGGTTTGGTGAGTCTGCCAGCTACAAATCCACCTACCAGTTACCTCATTCATCCCACATTTTACCAGCTTCCTCACAAGAATAACATGGGGGACTTTGTCAAAAACCTTATTGAAATCAAGATACACTATGTCCACAGCATTCCCCTGATCCACCAGCCTTGTAACTATCAAAAAAAGAACTGAGATTTTCTGGCATGACTTACTTTTTAGAAATCTATGCTGTGTCTTAATAATCACAACATCCTTTTCTATATGCTCACAGACCGACTGTTGAATTCTCTGCTCTTGGACTTTTCCTGGTATCAATGTCAAGCTCACAGGTTGGTAGTTACCTGGGTCTTCTTTTTCCTCTTTTTGAAGATGGGGACAACATTTGCCTGCCTCCAGTCTGCAGGAACCTCACCTGTTCTCCAAGAATTCTCAAAGATCATAGATAAATGCGCTGAAATTACATCTGCAAGCTCCTTTAGTACCCTTGGGTGCAGCTCATCAGGCCCTGGAGATTTGAATTCATTTAAAGTACGTAGCTAGGTGTTCCCTTACTACCGGCTGCAGCTCGTTCACATTATTTATTCTGTTATCACCAGGTTGGGCATCACTTTCCTTATGGGCGAAGACAGAGGCAAAGTAGGTCTTGAAAGGTTCTGCCTTCTCTCCGACACACAATAGCTTTTCTCTGTCTTCTCCGTGCAGAGAACCTACCACTTGCTTATTCTTCCTCTTACTTTGGACATTGCCAAAGAAACCTTTTTTATTTCAAGGTAGACCGACAACATGACTGGACTAATGAGCCATATTTTAGTTTGTAGGTTAGAGGTAAGCAGGCTCTTTTCTTGCAAATGCCACAATCTCCTCAATTTCCCTATTGCAGGTTTACATGGATTTACAACATGGTGTTTATAATTAGCCATAGCTGAGGTAGCTTACAGTGCAACTGAATTGATTTCTAAATCAACCGCATATGAAGGTCTCTGCTCTCCTATAGCACCAAAACACACATTATCGGCCTCGTTTTCCAACACCTCATTATAAGATGGCTATGATCATTTGCTCACTTTCTTCTCCACTACAGTATGCAGTCTTGAAGGAGAACACTGCATGTACTACTGCCCTCTACTGGAATATATAAACCACAACAGCTCACCTATACAGTATTGTCTGCAAGAACACTGCAAGTACACAGGCTCAGAAATAATAAGGCAAAGCACTCATCATTGGCTTTAAATAAGGATCAGAACTTTGTTTAACTGCCTTCAGTGATCTGAAACTGTAGAAGCACATTTAGTTTCTCACAGGGCAGGCAATCCCCTAGCTGAGGCTGCTGAGGTTGCATTTAAAGGCATAGTTTGGCTGAGGCTGAGATGAAATATAAACTGTATGATGAACTATACAGAAAATCTCCAAGCTGCCAATGGATCTTGCATATATGCATACCCACACATAGAGATGAAAAGCAGCTTAAGCACTTCACCTTCTGCTAGTAATTGCAATATGTAGTAAAGGTAAAGGTACCCCTGCCCGTACGGGCCAGTCTTGACAGACTCTAGGGTTGTGCGCCCATCTCACTTAAGAGGCCGGGGGCCAGCGCTGTCCGGAGACACTTCCGGGTCACGTGGCCAGTGTGACATCGCTGCTCTGGCGAGCCAGAGCCGCACACGGAAACACCGTTTACCTTCCCGCTAGTAAGCGGTCCCTATTTATCTACTTGCACCCGGGAGTGCTTTCAAACTGCTAGGTTGGCAGGCGCTGGGACCGAACAACGGGAGCGCACCCCGCCGCGGGGATTCGAACCGCCGACCTTTCGATCGGCAAGCCCTAGGCGCTGAGGCTTTTACCCACAGCGCCACCCGCGTCCCATGCAATTGCAATATGTAACTCTTGTCTTTTTTTGGTTTTGTGTTTCAGAGATAGTTGGATGAAAGTTCGCAAGCCTACTGGTAAAGAACTACCAGTTAACAACTTCTTTTGCTAAAGATCAAAGCAAGTTTGGTAGCTTGTCAAAAACAAAACAAGAAATCAGCCTTTCCTGCCCCTATTGCTTCAAGACAGGAGTGGGGCAGCTTGTCCAGTCTGAGGAGCAAATTCCCTCACTGGGAACTTTCCATGGTCTGTGTGCCAGTGGCCAGAGGCAAACATTGGTGGAGAAACGGATGTGACTCTGACCTTTGTATTATATAGACTATATTGCAGGGCTGAGGTTTCTACACAACCATAGGCATAGCCAAGGGGCAGCTGCCCCCCTAAATTAAGCAAATCAATAAAAATACTTAACTGAGGTTCTGCTCCCCCCCCAACATGAAGTCTGCCCCCTAACATAAATCCTTGCTTCACCCATGTACACAATATAGGGAAGCACAGCACATTTCATTAGAGTGTGTACGATTTTTGTTTATTTGCTTATTTATTTCAATGTGAAGGAAGTCGCAAGGGGAGAAATCAACAAGACAAACAAATAAGGACAAAATTTTAAAAATCCTTCCAGTAGCACCTTAGAGACCAACTTAGTTTGTTATTGGTATGAGCTTCCGTGTGCCAATCACCCATTCCCACTACCCTTCTGAGTAATACCCCTCCCCACCCTCTCACTATATATAAGGGTCTGGTGACTTCTGTTTCAGTGTATCTGAAGAAGTGTGCATGCACACGAAAGCTCATACCAATAACAAATTTAGTTGGTCTCTAAGGTGCTACTGGGACGTGGGTGGCGCTGTGGGTAAAAGCCTCAGCGCCTAGGGCTTGCCGATCGAAAGGTCGGCGGTTCGAATCCCCGCGGTGGGGTGCGCTCCCGTCGTTCGGTCCCAGTGCCTGCCAACCTAGCAGTTCGAAAGCACCTTCCAGGTGCAAGTAGATAAATAGGGACCGCTTACCAGCGGGAAGGTAAACGGCGTTCCGTGTGCTGCGCTGGCTCGCCAGATGCAGCTTTGTCACGCTGGCCACGTGACCCGGAAGTGTCTTCGGACAGCGCTGGCCCCTGGCCTCTTGAGTGAGATGAGCGCACAACCCCAGAGTCTGTCAAGACTGCCCCGTACGGGCAGGGGTACCTTTCAGCGGCGTAGCGTGGGTTGTCAGCACCCAGGGCAAGGCAAGTAATTTGCGCCCCCTAACCTGTGGATTTGCGCCCCCTAACCTGTGGATTTGCCCTAACCCCAGATGTTGCGCCCGGTGCGGCCGGCCCCCCCTGCACCCCCCACGCTACGCCACTGGTACCTTTACCTTTAACTTTAAGGTGCTACTGGAAGGAATTTTTTAATTTTATTTTGACTACAGCAGACCAACACGGCTACCTACCTGTAACTAGAAATAAGGACAAGGAAGAGGTAAAGAGGCAAAAAACTAACATACCAACTACAAGTGGTCAGGGATCCAAAGCAAGATATTCTTTCTTACCAATAAAAAGACCTGTGTCCATAGGCATAGCCAGAATTTATTTTAGGGGGGCAGACTTTATGTGGGGGGTTGGGCAGAAACAAGTTATCTGTGACACAACTGGTCAGTTAGTTAATTATTTTTATTTATTGATCGGGGGGGGGGGGAGCTGGCTATGCCCATGCCTGTGCCAGTGTGCCAAGCTGATGAGATGCAGGGCAGTGGCGTAGCGTGGGGGGTGCAGGGGGGGCCGGCCGCACTGGGCGCAACATCTGGGGTTAGGGCAAATCCACAGGTTAGGGGGCGCAAATCCACGGGTTAGGGGGCGCAAATCCATGGGTTAGGGGGCGCAAATCCACGGGTTAGGGGGCGCAAATTACTTGCCTTGCCCCGGGTGCTGACAACCCACACTACGCCACTGATGCAGGGCACATCTGGAGAGTCAAGGGCAGGATGGCTCCCCTTCCTCCTCACTTGTGCTCCACAAATTAATATTAATATTTTAAAGTTTACTTCAGTTATGCAAAATAAAGTGAAAAAAGAAAAAAAGTGCAACATATGCTATTATATATATGACTCTTACATATGCTAATACATATGATTATATTCTGTATAAACTCATTCCAAATATCAATATATCTACCCAAACAATGTCTAATCTCTAAGCAGTCTGTTCATATGCTGTGAGTGCTGCCATGTCTCCAGTCCATTGATTAAAGGGGAGTATATCTCTGTTCTTCCAGTTCATCAATCCCAGTCTTTTGGCCATTATTAGGGCACATAGAATCCATTATCGCACTGCAGTTGTCAACTTCCATATAATAGGTAGATGATTCAAAAAATAGTTTCCTCTGAAATTTTTATATTTTCCTGTACAGTACAGTCAAGTTTACACAGTTCAACACTTTCTTCCAAAACTTAGTAAGAATAGGACACTGTAAGCATGGGTGTAGCCAGATGGGGGGGGGGGGGCAGATGATGGCAGCTGCCCCCATCAAGTAAATAAATAAAAATACTTAAGTAACTGACCAATTGCGTCACAGATAACTCATCTGATGCATCTGAGAAATTATATTTATCTCCTAAAACACTACACGTATAAAATTCATCTTTTGCTGACTGGGAGCAGTTGTGGACCACTTGGATTAAATTCATGGCATGTAATGCCCTGAGAGAGAATATTATGAAAATGATGTACAGGTGGTACAGGACCCCTTGTTAGCTAGCAAAAATCTATCATTTGCCCGATAATAAATGTTGGAAATGCAAAGAAATTGAAGGGACATTCTTTCACCTTTGGTGGACGTGCCCGAGGATTAAGGCTTTCTGGGAGATGATTTATAATGAAATGAAAAAGGTACTCAGATACACTTTCGTGAAGAAACCAGAGGGCTTTCTCCTGGGCATAGTTGGCCAATTGGTGTCAAAGAAGGATAGAACTTTCTTTATGTATGCTACGGCAGCAGCAAAAATACTCATCGCAAAGCATTGGAAGACACAAGATCTACCCATCTTGGAAGAATGGCAGATGCAAGTAATTGACTACATGGAAATGGCGGAGATGACTGGCAGAATCCGAGACCAGGGAGAAGAGTCGGTGGAAGAAGATTGGAGGAAATTTAAAATCTATTTACAGAAATATTGCAAAATGTATGAATGCTGATGACATTGAAATGAAATGAAGGGGTTCTAGTAATAAGATAGATAGAAATTACAAATTACAAATTTGGAATTTAATATAAGTAAGGATAAATGTAATAGGGTATGAATTTGCTGAACCAATTGTTAAAAAGGGATACAAAAAAGGGAGGTGTGAGGAAGTCGGGAAAATAAGTTATCAAAGATAAGAAAATAGAAAAGAGTGATTTGTGTTTTACCTTTTTGTGTGTGTATTGATTTTTTCTTTTTCCCTTGTTAGTTTAAATGTTTGTAGTTTTGTATTGGGAAATTTTGTATGTTTTATATTGTTTTTGTGAATGTTCTTTTTTTTTCTATTGCCAAACTTAATAAAATATTAATTTTTTTTAAAAAAATCATCTTTCTCATCTATCAGTTGATCCGAAGTCAATATGCCCTCTTCCATCCAATTTTTCCAAATTACCATCTTTTTTCCAGTTTATAAAATTGGGTTTCCCCACAAGGTCAATTTACTGTGTGAAAATGGATCAAACTGGTTTTTATTAGACATTATGTTCGATATCTTTCTGGCTTGTCTCAACAGTCTCCCAAATTTTCAAATATCTTGATCCTAGTATTGTCCAACCAACTAAAGGTGCTGTATGTGTGTGTTCTAAAGTTGCCCAAGTTGCACAGTTAACACCAGATACAGTGAAACCTCAGCTGTCAAACGCAATCCGTTCCGGAAGACTGTTCGACTTCCGAAATGTTCGACAACCAAGGTGCGGCTTCCGATTGGTTGCAAGAGCTTCTTGCACTCAAGCAGAAGCTGCGTCGGACATTCAAGTTCTGAAAAAACATTTGAAAACCGGAACATTTAATTCCAAGTTTTTGGCATTCAGGAGCCTAAACGCACCATAACAAAGGCATTCGGGAACCGAGGTTTGACTGTAGTAGGTTTCCAATATTTAGTATTTGACAATAAATAAGCACAATGGTCTAGTTCCAAATTCGGAATACCAAATCCACCTCCATTAATTTGTACAGTGGTTTCATTTTTTACAGGGATATTCTTGGAGTCATGTGAAGCATCCTACTAAAAGAACATATACATTTTTCTCAAGGGTCCATCAAAAAATGTTCTGCTGTCAGGGACCATGCTGAGGAAGGCTGCACTGAGGAAGAAGGGTGGGAGCCACCCCCTCCCCCTGATCCTGATCCTGAATTTCCCAGGAGCAGGAGGACAGTATAGATTTGGAACAGTGGTTTGCAGAGGGGCATAGTTCAGAAGGCAGAAGTTGGGAAATACTGGAGGGGAAACAGCTAGGAGAAGAAACACTGGGAGAGAGAGAGTTAACAGATTCACAGTCTCTGGACAGCATTCCTTCACCACCCTCTCCAAGGTCAAGAAGAGCTCAGAAAGTCTCAGAACAGAAAGCGCTGAGATTACAAACTCAGATTACAAACCGTAGGAGTGACATAGATTAATAGGGACGGAGGGAGGGTGCCTTAACTGGGAGCACCGCCATTCTAGGTAGACTGGTTCTTTGTCTCTCACTGTGATTATTAAAGAATCTAACTGTTAAGACATTCCTTTTGTTCGATCTCTTCTTATTTACTGCCACGGGAGAGGAAGCCGATTCCCCAAAGCCTAAAATCTGCCTAGATTATTTTCTAATACCATTTTTGCTATATCACCAATATTGTAGCATTGATATTAGTTATGCATCAGATCTTAGTGCAATTATTTTTATTATTTGTAATGCCTAATAAAGGTTTGGTGAAACAAGTAAGCAATTATCTTGAATTGTGTGTTTCATAAATTGGATAAGGCATTGAGAAATTAGTATTTTAATGTTTCCTTATTTAATGATAATTAATTTCTACAACAAATGTGGGCAGAGACCCTACAATATTTTGAATTTAATTTCAAGACATCATCTGCCTGAATATTTGAATGGGAAGCATATAAAACATATACTTGGGGCCAAATAATTGCACACTCATCATAAAAAATAGACTTTAAAATAAGAGGGAAAATACGTTGAGAGATGAATTGAAAGACCTATGGGTGCAAATGGTTAGGAATCCAACTGCTGCATTGTATAACGAAATACAAAAAGGAAATATGAATTAAACAATAGATTATCTCAGCAAATAGAATGTATGCTCATCTGTGTAAGTAAGACAGAGATATTGGGAGAATGGTGAACAGCCAGGTAAAAGTTTGGCTAATTGATTAAAACAAAAGAAAGATAAGGCAATGATCCCAGGAGGGGAAGATGAAGTCTATAAAAGCTCAAAAGATATTAATGATCTTTTTTATGTAAAAATGGAATTACTGGTATATACCATACCAAAAGGGGATGCGGGTGGCGCTGTGGGTTAAACCACAGAGCCTAGGACTTGCTGATCAGAAGGTTGGCGGTTCGAATTCCCGCGACAGGATGAGATCCCGTTGCTCGGTCCCAGCTCCTGCCCACCTAGCAGTTCGAAAGCACGTCAAAGTGCAAGTAGATAAATAGGTACCACTCCGGCGGGAAGGAAAACGACATTTCCGTGCTCTGCTCTGGTTTCGCTTAGTCCTGGATTCAGGCTTAGTCCTGCTGGCCACATGACCTGGAAGCTGCCTGCGGACAAACGCCGGTTCCCTTGGCCAATAAAGTGAGATGAGCGTGCAACCCCAGAGTCGGTCACGACTGGACCTAACGGTCAGGGGTCCCTTTACCTTTACCTTTTACCATACCAAAAAATGTAGTGGATGGTGATATAGAAGCTTTTTAAATTAAATTAATCTACCACATCTAGATGATACACAAAAACAAATGTTAGTTGCACCAATATCAGAAGCAGAGATTAAGCAAATAGTTTTTAAAATGACAAGTGGTTTTGAAATAAATAAAAGAATGTCATCAGCAAATAAAATCAATTTATATTCAACTGAATTGTAAATTACTCCGTAGATCTTGCTATGTTGTCTACTAGAACAAGCCAGGGGTTCTAAGCAAATATTCAAAAACAACAAGAAGGGTGACAAAGGAAGTTTTCTAAAGCAAGCCAAATTGCCAGAGCACTACACATTTCACACCAAAGCATATTTTAAGTTTGCTTAAAATACCAGGACCAAGTGCATAAGTTCAAGGTCCCTGAAAATGCAGAAGCCTATCTAGTTGGGATCAAATCTACAGAGGGCTAAGCATATGTACAGGTGGAAAGAAGAAACATGAAGGCTTTGAGGAACACCCCCCACAGCAACCGCCCTCCTCTTTGCAGTTTTGTTTGGTTGATTTTTTTTGTTAGCTTGCCTCTGCCACTAAAGCACACTAGCTATTTAGGCATTTGGAGAAGGATGCCAGGTGAACATTCCTTTGCTCCCTCTTAAAGACTCAGTCTGATAAGCTTCTTAATTTACTGCCAACGCGGGTGGCGCTATGGATAAAACCTCAGTGCCTAGGACTTGCTGATCGTATGGGCGGCGGTTCGAATCCCCGCGGCGGGGTGAGCTCCCATCGTTCGGTCCCAGCTCCTGCCCACCTAGCAGTTCGAAAGCACCCCTAAGTGCAAGTAGATAAATAGGGACCGCTTACCAGCGGGAAGGTAAACGGCGTTCCGTGTGCTGCGCTGGTGCTGGCTCGCCAGAGCAGCTTCGTCACGCTGGCCACGTGACCCGGAAGTGTCTTCGGGCGGCGCCGGCCCCTGGCCTCTTCAGTGAGATGAGCGCACAACCCTAGAGTCGGTCACGACAGGCCCGTACGCGCAGGGGTACCGTTACCTTTACCTTAGAAAACATTTTGCTGTTAAACGCTCAGAAGAAGCGTTCTGAAAACTTTCACAGTGTAGAGAGAACCTTTTTTTGTGATGCTGACACATTCAGGAAGTCATATTTTTCCTTTTTTATGGTATTTTGCTTACTATTTTTATTAATTGTTGCACTTTCCTATTTCTTCTAATTTTAGGTTTTTTCTATTTTTCTTTATTTTTCTTTTGTTTGCTTTTTAATCTTTTAAGTTCTTTTTTATATTTATACTTTCCTTTAGTATTTTTTTATATCACATAATCATGCCCCCCCTTTTGTTATTGTGGATATATATATATATATATATATATATATATATATATATATGTATTGCATTTACACAATAGGCTAAACATCAATAGAAGACATATATCTATAAGCAGTGTTTTTTTCTGGGGGGACGCAGGAGTACGCATACCCCTAAACATTTTGTGAATCTAAGTTTGGCCTCATTGAGGGGCAGTACTTCAATATGAGTAGGAAAATGAGAGTACCCCTAAACATTTTTCTTAGAAAAAAAAGCACTGTCTATAAGTGATACCATTAAATCCCTCCTTTTTTGGCCAAATCATTTTTATTAGTTTTCCCAATTTTACCAAATCAGCCACGAATTAAGACAAATTTAATACAATATCTCCAAAAACTGGTTTCCTGCACTCCATTCTTGATGTGTCCAAACTTTCCTCTTGATGATGCTTTATTTTCCTAGTTGTTTCTAATTGACATTACATTCCTTACAGTTAACATCATATTCCAATAGTTTTTCGTTGTTTTAGATTTTAGTTATCCTTAACCATCAGTCATCTTTGTGCTCTGCTTCTGCCACCAAAGTAGCAGGTTGGATAGAGATGTTGGGTCTTGAACTCTCCGTCGCAGAGACAACAGCCAGCAATAATCCACTCTGTCCCACTGGTATATCACAGAACTTCCCCAGCTGAAAAGAAAATGGCAAGGAGTGGGCTGTTTTCAAGCAAAGCACGCCGATGATTAAATACTCCTTTTCAGCTCACAAGAGCCCCTGTTGCCTTTTTTCCACACCCCAGAATTTCCTTTGATCTTTACATCTAAGATTTATTCAATTTAAATTACATTCCAAGTCTTCTTCCTTTCCCTCTTGTTTTATAGAAAATGGAGAGTAGGGGATTGGCTCTATATTTCCAACATAATCCATTCAAAAATCAGAGTTTTTCCCCTCCCCCCCTACTTCATTTCAAATCACACACAGTCTCCATTGTTGCTATTTGTAATCTCATGTTACGCCCACTTCTTCCATCCTCACTCCTCTCTCTCTCTCCCTAACTTCCAATCTGCCAAATAATAAATGTAGAGAAGAAACTTAGTGGGCTTTCCTCTCCCCAACCAACTTTCCAGAGCACATGCAGGTGAAATCCCATTCCTACCATGCCCCAAGAAGAATTCAGAGAATGGTTTAGCCCCCACCATTCTCTTTATCTGCGTCTCCCTGCAATGTCGAGGGAGTCGTCCATTCCTGGCACAGACCAGAAATGGAAGCCCGAAGATAGATAGTCGTAATGTGAAATGGCTGCGAGAACCCAAGAAGCAGAATGTAATCCTAGTATATTTAAAGTCACTGAGAGCAAATATGGTTTTCTCCAAGAAATTCATCTAATGGATCAAGATAAAACAAGTAACAGAATGAGAGAAGTATATGTGACAAATAACTCAATCAATACTTTAAAAATAACACCTGTTTTTCTTGGGGGGGGGATGCTAATGGAGTGACTTTCTTGGTGCAGAAAGGATTTTCAGTGGATGTACAATGGACCATCACTGATGATAATGGGTGCTATTTAATTGTATGTGCTAAAATAGCAGGAAATGTAATGGCTATGGTCAATATTTATGGACCTAATATGGGTTCTCCTGATATGTTCTATGAATGTTTTAGAAATTTAGAATGAGTGCCTCCTTCCCTTCAAATAAAAAAGTCTTAGAGCAACCCTGAAAATCACACTTTTGAGTCTCATATATCAGCTGTTCCTGGACCAGTATTAGTTTTGAGTTTTCCACACACACCACAAACTTGAGGGGCAAGGCAGAAACATTGTTAGTCCTCATTTTAAAGTAGGAAAGTGTAAGTAATTTTCGGGGGGGGGGGCATTATCTTGGGCCTATTATACAGTCTACATTTGCACATACCTACTTTCTCCTTTTTATACTCTGTCCTTTACCACAGTACTAATATGGACATAACGGGACGCGGGTGACACTGTGGTCTAAACCATTGAGCCTACGGCTTGCCCATCGGAAGGTCGGCAGTTCGGATCCCCACGACGGGGTGAGCTCCTGTTGCTCGGTCCCAACTCCTGACAACCTAGCAGTTTTGAAAGCACGTCAAAGTGCATGTAAATAAATAGGTACCGCTCCGGTGGGAAGGTAAACGGCATTTCCGTGTGCTGCTCTGGTTTGCCAGAAGCGGCTTAGTCATGCTGGCCACATGACCCAGAAAAACTGTCTGCAGACAAACGTCGGCTCCCTCAGCCAGTAAAGCAAGATGAGTGCCACAACCCCAGAGTCGTTTGCGACTGGGCATAACTGTCAGGGGTCCTTGACCTTTACCTTTTTAATGAGGACATACTAATTTCTGACCTCCTTTTTGGGAGTTCTCCAGTGCTCCCTACTGGTAACTTTGCACTTCTTTACAGTATCAACTGCTTTTTAATTAAATTCACAAACTCCTTCTTCTTCTTCTTCTTCTTCTTCTTCTTCTTCTTCTTCTTCTTCTTCTTCTTCTTCGGTGATCACTCTTAGCTGAGTAAGATTGTCTTGCATGAGCATGTTCTTAACAATGAGTCCATAAGTGACTGTGGAGGCCAATTCTGGATCCACGCATCCTTTGACAGTGGGGACACAGGTTTCCAGGTGGGAGTTGATCATGGGGTGAGGGTTTGCCAAATGTGCCTTCCTCTTCAGCTCAACTATACTGTAGTCCACAAACTAGAGGTGTGTGGGTGCTATGACTGAGGCTGCTTTCTATTAATATCATCCATGCTCACTTTTTATTCATCACAGAAACTTGGCAGCTGCTATCTGTTCATATCTGAGAAGCAACTGCTGTAGTGAACTCCCTGGAAATAGGACTTGGATTCTGTAGGCTATGGAAGAGAACCTGCTCCATTCTTTCTGCGCATCTTCAACTGCTGGCTTCCAAATTCCATTCAAGGGACTGCTTAGCATCTCTAAAGCCAAGTGCCTCTTGAGCTGGCACTTCTGACATGGGTTGACCCTAGTGGTAGAAGTTCCAAATTTTGAAAGCAACCTGGTGTGCAGTGGAAGCTTATGCATGTCTACTCAAAGGTAAGCTATACTGAGTTCAATAGGACTTGCTCCCAGGTAAGTAGGTATAGAATTTTAGCCAAACAGCACAATCCAATCCATCTCTCCCTCTGCTGCAAAGAGATGGCCTGTCTCTGCCTTGTTAAGGGAGGGAAGAGCCCAGTGGTTTTTACAAAATCTTTTTTTTTATTCTTTAAAAATTCTTTTTAAAAGCACTATCCTATGCATGTCTAACTGGAGTGGGGCTTACTCCCAGGTAAGTGGGTATAGGATTTAAGCCTAAGTTCTACACCTTAATTTCTAAGAACATCATTTGAAGTTATCAGACAGGTTCTTTTGCAGAAAGTAGAAGTCTGAGAAAAACAGAAAGGAAGCTTGTAAAAAAATTTATCATCGGTCATAATCATTTTTCTGCATAGGTTACTTCAAGATTATATGGATTGATTGATTGATTCCACTTACTCATCAGTCAGGCCACTTGCTGCTATTGGTACATGCAGATCTGTTGAATTCTGAGTAAATGAACTCCTAAGAGAGAGGAATGTATGTATAATAGAATTATTTCATTTCCCCTCTTGGAGTTTCTGCTGGTTTTGTGTAAAATGTTTTGCTGTTAAGAATGGGTTTCTGTTGTTTTCAGATGAGGTAAGTTAACTGAAATGACATAAGTCATGAGAAAATTTGGCAGCTTGAGCTTGAAAATCAGATCTGCAGCTGAACTTTGTTTTTCATGTGGAAAATGTTAAATATTATTCAAGAATGGAAGTTATAAAGTACATCTTGGACAAAATGAAACAAGGTTGTATTTTAAACTATCAAACAAACAGATCACACAACTATGTGAGAGAGGCCAACTGCCTGAACCTATGCATTCTTAAACTAAGTTCAACTGAATTCAATGTTCTGAATGAACAGGCCCAGGACTAGATTGTAAACATACTTGCTTGAAAACAGGGCTCAATGACAGCCAGGCCCAGAATACATTTTCTTAGTGCCAGAATTTAGCAAATGGCACCTATGTGTGAATAATTAAATGAGTGCTTTTGAACATGCACAGAGTGCGTTCCTTTATTTTTAATTAACAGGATTTACATACCAGTTAATAACCAAAGATCTGTAAGTAGTTTACATAAAAAGATATAGGTTAGTCAATAAAAATGCCAGGTAAAATCAAGTGTTATCAACAAGTTAGTTGACCTAAAAGTCATCAAAATATAAATAAAATCAGTTTGAAACAAATTTTCATAATACATAATAAAATAACATTATATGTTGAAATCCCATGTCTGGGTGGGCTTGCCTAAACAAACAAGGTTGTCACTTTGAATCCACGTGAGGGGATGAGCTCCTACTGCTCTGTCCCAGCTCCTGCCAACCTAGCAGTTCAAAAGCATACCAGCATGAGTAGATAAACAAGTACCGCTGCAGCGGGAAGGTAAACGGCGTTTCCGTGCGCTCTGACACTCGTCACAGTCCTCTGTGCGCCAGAAGCGGTTTAGTCATGCTGATCACATGACCCTGAAAGCTGTCTGCAGACAAACTCCGCCTCCCTCAGCCTGAAAGCAGTGATGAGCACCACATCCCATAACTGAATTTGACGGGACTTAACCATCTGGGGTTCTTTACATTTACCTTGAACTATTAATGGGCAGGGAGTTCCAGAGAACAGGTGCTGCCGCCCCAATGAAGTATTGATTCCTTACAAGTGCAAAATGAAGATTCTTAAATGTCCCAGTTTTGCAGATTGAGGCAGTGAAGTGGGCACCTATGGGGTTAGGCGATCCGTCAAGCATACCGGTCTCAAATACCGTATTTTTTGCTCTATAAGACTCACTTTTTCCCTCCTAAAAAGTAAGGGGAAATGTGTGTGCGTCTTATGGAGCGAATGCAGGCTGCACAGCTATCCCAGAAGCCAGAACAGCAAGAGGGATTTCTACTTTCGCTGTGCAGAGATCCCTCTTGTTGTTCTGGCTTCTGAGATTCGGAATATTTTTTTTCTTGTTTTCCTCCTCCAAAAACTAGGTGCGTCTGGTGGTCTGGTGCATCATATAGAGCGAAAAATACGGTAGTTGGCATCTTATATACTAATGATAATATCTTCAACTGCACACCACTAACAAATCAGGCAGCCAGTGCAGATCTCAGAGCAGGCATGTAACAGGACATCTTTCCTGTCAGCCGTCATCCTGCAGCATTCTGCACTAACTGCAGTTTCCAGATCAAGCAAAAGGGAAGCCCCACATAGAGAGCATTGCAGCAACCCAGTCTTAAAGTTGCCAGTGCCTAGACTACTCTAGTCAAACTCTCCAAGAACAGCTTCTGCTGTTGTGGCAGCTGAAGTTAATAAAAGATGCTTCTAGTCACTGAGGCCACCTGGGCCTCCAAGGACAAATCTGGATTCAGAAGCACCCCCAGACTGCATACCTGCTCCTTCCAGAGGAGGCAATTGTCCAGGGCAGGCAATTGTCTGATTTCTCAGACATGGAAATGACTCATCTAACGTGCTTCTGACTTGCCCACGATTCCCTCATCCTGTTCAGCACTGCATCCAAGCCCTGACCCAGGGCTTGCCAGGCTCTTCTGATTCAGATGTTATGGAGAAATTGAGCTGAGTGACCTCAGCATACTAATGACTCCTTGCCCCCAGATCCCTGAATGATCATTCCCAATGCCTTCATATAGATATGAAATAGCATTAGGGATAGACAGTGCCCTGCGGCAGCCCATATTCCACATTTCTGGGATTACATAGAAGTGAGGGCTTTCAGAGTAGAAGCTTTCTTTTATATAAAAAAAGGTTTTGATCCCCCACACCTCTCATTTTAGAAGATAAGGCTTCCTTGGATATAAGATGCATTGAAACCAATGAAACACGGTTCTAGTTAGGAAGTTTAATCATTTCGACCAGTATTGTCTGTTTCTCTAAGGCAGAATTTTTCAACCCTTTTGAGTCCATGGTTCCCTTATCCAAGTACATTCTTTCTGGAGCACCCCTGTGGGGCTCTCAGGAGCCCAGTTATGACACCCCTTGCCTGCAGAACTGGCAGCTCCTCACCCCTTTTCGAAGACCCTCCCTTGTGGAGTGTTCCCTCAGCCTCCTCTCCTCTCCCCTCTCCTTGGGAGGCCTTTGGGCAGCTGCCGCTGCCATCCCTGGTCTCTGAGCTGCCCCCCCCCCACTCCCAAAAGAGAGGTGCCTCCCAGAGGCAACATTCACAATAAACAGCTGTGAAAGCCTTTGGGAGGCAGAAACACCAGAAGGCATCAGAGGAGGGAGGGAAGGAAAGACAGACAATGCCAGTGTTGCCCTGACCATCATTCAAGGCACCCCAGGGTGTCAAGGCACACTGGTTGAAAACCACTGCTCTACGGGTTAGATTGTGGTTGCAAAATATGTACAATCTGTGACATGATGATAATGATGATGATGTATTTCTAAAAATCACTAAAAACATCTGGAAAATGTTGCTAAATAGGATTCAGTTGTAAAGGACTTGTCAGGTGTCGATTCTGAATGTAATAAAATGAAAAGAGAGAAATTCAAGGCATACACAAAATTACAGTGGGAGGGCACTAAGTCAGGCATCCCCAACCTGAGGCCCTCCAGATGTTTTGGCCTACAACTCCCATGGTCCCTAGCTAACAGGACCAGTGGTCAGGGATGATGGGAATTGTAGTACAAAACGTCTGGAGGTCCGAAGGTTGGGGATGCCTGCACTAAGCATTAAAATTATGGTGCTAACGTTTTATGTGACTACCAGCAGAGGGCGCCGGAATAAATCGTTGAAAAAAGCCAAGAAGACAGCCTAATTCCAACACCTGCCATCCCTAGTTATATAGATACACTTTGGCTTTAGCAGCGCGCGCGTGCACGCGCACACAAAGAGTGCGTGAGAGAGACCGAGACTGAGTGACTCAACACAACTGAATGAGTATGCAACATCTCAACGAGACCTTGCAAGAACAAAGTGTTCTACTGGAAACAATATATTTACCTATTTATTTATTAAGTTTTATTTTTTTAAAGCTGATGGAGCAGACGACGGTGAGGACGATGTCTGTAGTTGCACCCGCCCCATGAGTATTACGGCTGTGTGTGGACCTGCCATCAGCTTTGAGTAAAGCCTTCTTTTATACATCAGGCTAGTAACACTTAATCAACATATAAATGAAAACAAGCCTAAATCTCTGTATAATATTTGCAAAAGAAAGATGTACGACTCCATAGTTGCTCACTTTATTTTCACTTGGTAATTTCTTTGAAGCGATGCGTGGGACAACTCTTTATAGCTTACTGCTTATTCATCACAAAAGTCCTCATTCTTTTTTAATAAATTGAAAGACTAATTTTAATTATACTTGTATCAACACTAAAGGGAAGAGCGGTTTCGCCGCGGCCACCGCAAAATATCAGTGTCCTACAGAGGGCGCTGTTACTCTGCTGAATGATCGTTTTCAGCCGTTCTCTTGCAAGCCTTCCATTAATAAGGGTTTTAGGGTCTCTATAAGCCGTCGAAAGGCAGCTCCCCTCGACTGCAGTTCTTCCAAAATGCTGAATGTTCCTGCTTGGGCAAGTCAGTTAAAAGTTACGTACACGCGATCCTAAAACAAAGCTCTCTTATGCGCCAGCCCTAAACACCATTCCTTAGGCAGAAGTCTGCAATTTGCCTGGACTCGCTTGCCAAGGCATAGGCTTGAGGCGGGAACTCTTAGGCCTCAAATAACTTGTTCAAATATTTTCCCGTGATATCAAATTTGCGCAGTTTGCGAATCAGTCTTGCCTATAAAAGCGCGGTTCTTTCAAAAGGAAACCTGCTCATTTGCGTGGCGAGGGCTGCCTCCTCGTGAAAAATGTTCAGATCCCGCCACCCGCCAATTAAAGCCTCAATTTCCAAAGTCTCTATAGCTGTAAAGAGAAAAGATGATCGTGATGTTTTACCGGCAATTGCTCTTCTTGCACTTCTTTAGCTATAATAATAATAATAATAATAATAATAATAATAATAATAATAATAATACGACTTTTAACTTATTCAGCGCCACAAGAACTTCGCCAAGTTCACTTGGTGAGTTGTGCATGAAGAGGAAGACTGTTCCTTGGGTCTGATGCGTAACCCTTGTGGTGAGGCTTTATTTTGACATCGCTAAGCGCGCCAGAAGCTCAGGCTCTTTAGTCGCGAAGGGGGTTCTTTCCTGCAGCTCAAGAGAACGTGGAAAGCCCTTAAGCTGCAGGCATAGAAGTGAGTGAGTTTGTGCGGGTAGGCTTCCTTATATATGGTGAAGCCAACTCTACGGCCAACAAGGGGTTGTTGGTGAATCGACCACCGGCCCCTCTTTCCACGCGTGGCATTTCCATCACATCAGAGCCCAAAGTGGCAGCGCGCAAGAGCGCAGCCGAGAGAGGGCGAGGAGTGGAAGCCAGCGGCCAAGCCCCGAGTCCCAGAAACGTGGGCGTCAGATCCATCCCAAGCCCGCCACGGAACTCGCTTCCGAGTCAGAAGGGCCGGCAATCTTCGGCCCACTTGAATCGGGAGGAGGAGATTCTACTGAGCACACAGCGAAAGGGACCTCCGTCGGATTGAGATGAGGCTCCATTTGTGTGAAAAGTGCCCCCCCTGTCAGATTAAGGAGGAAAGGGTAGGTGGGTGGGTGGAGTGCGCGCGCACCCACACCAATGAATATGCACAGCTCCCAAGAATGCATCCCGTTCTGTTTTGATTTCCCTTCCCTGGGCTCATTCTGCATTCGCTGCTCTGCCTGTGTAGGAAGGCTCCTTCCTAATGCTCTAAGATGCGGTTGCCCTTTCTTCCTCCTCCTTCTCCTCCTCCTTCTCCTCCTCCTCGTATGCCTCTCCCCCTTGTCCTCCTCCACACACACCCCGCCACCATCACCGCTCAGCAACGCATATAAGACAACCTTTGCTGCGAATTCCTCTTACCAGCCATTCTAACTTCCAAGCAAACGCCAACTTGCCTGACTCCTCTCCTAAGACCAGCCTACGTTCTGCGCCTTCCCTGGAGGAAGACCCCCGTCTCTCCAGCTCCTGCTGGAAACGGGGGTTAGCGAGGAATGAGGAAGAGGAAAAGTTGGTTGTTCCCCTTTATTTGGTGGCCAAGGAAGCCCAGGGGCAGTTCTCACCTCCCGCCCTGCCTCAGGTCCAAACGATCGATTTATTTCTCGATATTGCAAAGAAACTCTAGGGATATATATACATATTCTCCTACAAGGTCACATGGAGAGGTAGCCAAACATGCGTTGGAGGGGCGGGGGTGCGCTTTTAAAGAGAGCCTGAGATTCTAAGGCAAAGGCCTCCACATCAGAGGCTTTTATAAAATCTTTCCAAGGGGCAGAAAAATCGGTCTTGCCTGTTTGATCAAACTTGCTTTGAAATCCTGATTGCAAAATAATATTGAGCAGGGAAGAGCGAAGTCGTAGCTCAAACGGACAGACCGGCGCAAAAAAAGAACCAAAACTATTCACAACCAGGGTATTTTAAAGTGTTTGTTGTCTGTTAAATACATCCAAATCGAGATGTTCCTAAATCTTTGGATTGCTTCGGTTTTAGATCCGTGGGGGCGGGGGGGGGGCTCGTCTAAAATTGCCGAAATTAAACTCGTATGTTCCAAATGTACATGATCAGGTTTAATATTCTCTAACGTCCTGGTCTCCCTCTCTCTGCGTTTATCAATGAATCGGTAGAGGATCTGTAAATCTCTACACGTCCCTCTTCGGGGTGGGAAAGCATCTTCCCTCATCTCTCATTACAAATAATTAATACTCCTAAAGGGTAGGTTGGTTGGTGTATTTCCCCCCCTTTTATTGAGCCTAGTCTTAAGGAACCTATTCATGCACAAATCTGTGTATATCTGCATATAGCAGCATATATTTCTACTAGTGTATCTATTTTAATAATAGCAGACATGTAAACAAATCAATACCTATAGCTATCTATTTTGCAATGCATGCTCGTCCTGATCAAAAAGTCCACATTAACATTGACTCACTTTCTTATATGCATATACGGATGTGTGGCTGTATATTGATATATTTATATTTATCATGGGTGCGTGCGGCTGTGTGTGCCAATATAGAGTTGTGTGTGCATCAGGGGTGTGTAATTATATGCATAATATATGTGTGTTCAATATGTCTATGTGTTCTATATAAACTGTGTAGATGGGAATGATTTTCCTATCTGGCTGAGGTTTACTTCTCCAGCCTATTGTTTCAGACAACAGATATAAGTTGCGATGGGAGAGGAACGTCGGGTTTGGTGTCTGTCCCCCATTTCCAATTATAGATGGATCATTACAGACAGAGAAGTACTGAGAATCCAGACATCTGCTCTTCACATGAATGCACTCACCTCCTAGAGAACAGCCCGCCATCATGCTCTGGAAACTGGTCGAAAATGTCAAGTATGAAGATATCTACGAGGTAAGTATAGAGATAAGAAGCATGTTTTTGGTGAAAAGAAGGAACCTTAGATTTAGAGAAGTGGGGAAGTGCCCGCTTATACGTTTGGATTTATTTCTGAGAGAGATTCTGATGCAGGCGGGCGCCCGGACGCAGACACACGAGCCGCGTTCAGGGGCGACAGGACTTGGAGAGGCTGGTTTTACGCCGTGTTTGTTGTCAAAGGGAGCTGCTTTTTTTTTTCAAAAGAAGAAGCCGAAAAAGAAGCCGAAGAAGAAGCAGACGAGATTTAGACATCAAAGCACGGAATGATCTGGGGGATGACAGAAAGCAACTTAAACGCTGCAGTTTGTTTAGATCTGGAAGTCGGTGTAATTCGATTAGATGCAGCCTAATGCCGTTCATTACATATATAATAGGATAGGCTTTCATTTTCTTCTTTAGTTTTCATCCCATCTTTTCAGTTCCTCAGTGGGGAGACCACCTAAACTGGCCCCTTCTGTAGGACTCTGCACAAGCCCAGATGCAGAAAGACTCTGGAGAAGAGAAGCGGTGGTGCTGGTGGAAGGTGTTCGCTCTGCTTTGGGGTTTTTTTTCTCGTGAGAACGGTACACGAGGAGAAAAAATCTTTCTTTCTTTCTTTCTCTTTCTCTCTCTCTTTCTTTCTTTCTCTCCCTCCCTCCCTCTTGCGTCTAGAAACATCGGGGATCCCCTCAGCTTCTCTTAAAATCGATGCTTGGCTCTCTTTTCTAGTTTTTGCTTTCCATGGGAGGTGGACTGCCCTCTTTCCGAAATATCCGGGCTCCCTCCTAGCTGAGTTCCAGAGCAGGTTAAGGGAGAATTTAGTGGCGCGCTGGTCTCTCTTTTTTTCCCCTGCCAGTGGAAGGAGACGAGGGAGAGAACACCGTCTTTCCCTTTCCGCCGTGGAAGTTTGGGCTGCAAGCGGGGGTTGTGGAGCAGCCTGTCCCCCCTTTCCCGACCCGGGCAGGGTTACTGGAGTGTGGGCCAGGAGGGCGGGCGGGCGAGCAGAGCCGCCGGCCGGTCTGCGGAGTTTCCAACTCGATTAAGAAAGCCAAGAGCCGCGTTTTGCCGGCGATGAGTTAATATTTAAAAGTGCAGCCGTCTGCGGAGGAGAAGGGTGGAAGGGAGACGCCAGGGCAGGCGAGGCGGGAGGCTACTGCCAGAGAGGGCGCCGGGGGGATCCCGGTGGGTAGCCTGCGTCCGACGACGAGCAACGTCTCCGGGGCTGTGTAAAGCTCCTGTCGGGGTAATTATCTACTGAGCGCCGGCAAAATCCAGCCCGGTGTGGGGATTTGCAGCGCCCTCCTCCTCGGGTCCCATTTCTCCCTTCCAGCTCACAGAGCTCGGACCTCTCTTGCGCGCCCTACTCTCCCCTTCTCCCCAAACGCATTTCCAGTGATTCCCTTCAGGGCGAGCTCAGGGCGCCCTGGGGGGACCGAGACCTGCCTCGGAATCTGGCCCCTCTCGAGTGAAAGGGCGGCAGGGTCTCCTCTGTGAAATGGTAACGCTGAGCCTAAGTTGTGGCTCGCAAAGGGGGTCCTCGGCTTCTTACTGCGCTTTGACCGCTGGACTCCGGGCAGAAATTCACGCCTTGGGAAATTCGTGGCTAGGAATCGAAATCCCAGGATTTGTCTCCGAATCCTGCGGGAAATATGCGATAGACCCGCTCCCAAGGCAGCTATATAGATCTGCGTGGATATATATATATATATATATATATATATATATATCCTTTTCTATCTTAAAATAAAAATAAAAAGCCTAAAAGGTGAAGGAACACACGTCCACCCATTAGATCGGATCGTTTTGATAACTGTAAACATATATATATATATAAATGCGACTTTTCCCCCTCAAAGAGACGCCGCTGCTGAGAAGGCAGGGAGCGCAGCGCAGCGCGGCCAAGTGAGAGTGGATTTAGGCAGGAACGTTAAGTTGAACTTTAACTGAAATGGCAGTCAGGCCAGTCGAACGGGTTCTGGGAACATCAAAAAGGTTCTTAATCGCCTCTGGCTTCGCCTAAGAACTATAAATCTAGTATCCTTGCAAATTCATTGCGTAGATTTTACATCTAGGTGGAAATAGAACGCTTTTTTGGCACAGCCAAAGGAAAGCTGTCTATACGTTTGAGATGTGTGTGTGTGTGTGTGTGCGCGCGCGCGTGTGTCACACACACAAATAATGACAGGCTAAATAGAAGCCAAGTGCTCTGCACCCTCTCTGTATAGCTTTTCAAAACGAGGGCAGTCTGTAATAACTGGTAGTATTTTAAGTGCTTTAATTACTTCTGTAAACAAACAAATCTCGCTGGCTGACTTAAAAAAAAAACACTGCCGGATTAGAGAAGCCCTTTTATTATTTGCTTTAAAAATTAGAACAAAAGCACCAAGGGCAATCGATTTTCTTTCGTATTTGGAATGTATAATTAAATGTAAAAGAAGGAAATATGATTTCCCCCTCCCCTCTTTAGCCCCTGGCGCGGCTCCAGATCACTTCCTAGCTCCAAATCAGCAGTGCCTCGTTTACACGTCTTCCTCTGCTCGAGTTAATTGAAGTTCTGCCTCTTCCTCGCTCAACTTTTTTTTTGTCCCTTCCCTCTCCCCCAACTCTGCCTCCGCCAGCCCCCTCGTCTGATTACATCTAGTAATTCTCCACTGAATGAACGTCATTTACAATACTAGGGGAGCTCTCGAGCTGCCTGCAAAGCCTTCACGCTCCATTTGGTCCTGCATTCTCCCTTTAAAGTAGTCGTGTAATATTAATAGTCATGAATATCAATTATTATGAGGCGTTGTAGGGAAGGAAAAGGAGAAAGGGGCGCCGGAGCAGTCTGAACCTCGCCTTGGGTTGAAGAGGATTGCATTTGGAAGCTCAAAGGGCCGGGAGGGGGGACAAGAGAGCGGAGCCTTTTTAATACACACACGCACACACACACACACACACATACATACACACACACACACAGCTTTTGGGGCACTGGCTTTTTTTCCTTCTTCGAATTTTTGTTTTGATGGATAGACTCGGAAATACCTCCAGCGGCTCTCCTGGGTGCTCCGCGTTCCCTTGCAGATCTCCTTGATACGTCCCCTCCCGTTGATACTGTTATTCTATCGCTATTTTATTTTTAGCTGTTTCCAGACTTTTTTTCCCCTCCAGATGTTAGTCCACACCTATTCCGCCATGGTGAGTTGGCTCTGTGTTGTGATTTAAAATTGCCCTCTTCTCTCTCCCTCTCCCTCTCTCTCTCAGTCCCTCTCTCCCTCTCTCTCTCTCTTTCTTCCTTTCTCTCTTTGAACGCCTTTGGCTTGGTAATTTAGCACAATAATTGGAGGAACCTCGCAGCTGCTTCTTCGGTTTTGCATTGTGTTCTCGGTCTGAGCTAGGGGGGTGAGGAGGGGGGCAGAGCGAGGGGAAACTTTTTATAAAACAAAATTGCTGTCGGGGATTTGAACGACTTTTTTTCTGGAATAGATTTTGTGCGTGTGTGTGTGTGTGCGTGCGTGTAAAATCACAGCTTCACTTCGAATATAGAATCCAGGATTCAGAAGAATATTGATTTGGATTGTGACTCTTTTTTTTAAAAAAAAAAAAATTAAATAGTGTTTTGTTTTTTACAAAAACTTTTATTCATTATAACGCCAAAAACATTTTTGTTAATTTTCTTTTTACAGGCGTGAATCAAATATTAGAAAAATATTAATAAATTATATTCTGAAGGCCCCCGCTTCACTGGCTTAATCCTAACTTTTTTCCTCCGATTTTGAGATCGATTTTAATAGGAGAAATGTTGTTTCATATTATTTTCCATACAATCTTCCAGAACGAACCTAGAATCGCATCTTTCCAGTTCTGCCACGGGCAAACGAGCGGGTGGCATGTTTATTTGTTTTCATCAAAAGCTCTTCCTAAAGCCATACAGTGTTGAATAAATGTATATTTGTTCGTGCTCTTGCGAGATTATTCGTGGGGAAGAACCATGGAATGGGTGGAGAAATTCACCCCAGTCCTTCGTGGTTAGAGTTAAGGGGTTTTTTTAATTCCTCCACTCTCTTTTAAAACCAGACTTTTTATTTCATTTATTTTTTGCCATTGTCGCTTGCAGTCGAGAAGTTCGTGGGAAGTTTTGGAACTTAAGGAAAGGAGACAGGAGTTATTCTTCCGTTTTCCTAATTTGTTGATTTTTCATTCTGCTTTCAATTATACACAAACCATAAGAGAAGCTTTATGAAACGCCGGGCAGTCTCTTCGGCGCTGAAAACGAGCGGTGCCGAGGGGTGATTAATCTGAATAGGAGCCGTTTGGATAGGCACCTTTTAAACTGTATTTTTTTGAGAATAATAAATTGGGTGTTAAAATCCCTTTCCCAATCTCTCTCTCTCTCTCCTCTCTCTTTTCTCCTTCCTCTCCCCTCCCTCCGGTTGTCCACCTTCCAGGACCGCCACGATGGCGTGCCCAGTCACAGCTCTCGGCTGTCCCAGCTGGGCTCGGTCTCGCAGGGACCCTACTCGAGCGCCCCTCCGCTGTCTCACACCCCGTCCTCGGACTTCCAGCCGCCCTACTTCCCGCCGCCCTACCAGCCGCTCCCCTATCACCAGAGCCAGGACCCTTACTCCCATGTCAATGACCCCTACTCCCTGAACCCTCTGCACCAGCCCCAGCAGCACCCTTGGGGGCAGAGACAGAGGCAGGAGGTGGGCTCGGAGACCGGCTCGCTGCTGCCCCAGCCGCGGGCGTCGCTGCCTCAGCTCTCGGGACTGGACCCCAGGCGGGACTACCACTCGGTCAGGCGGCCAGACGTCCTGCTCCACTCGGCTCACCACGGCCTGGACTCCGGCATGGGCGACGCGCTTTCTCTCCACGGCATCGGGCACCCGGGGATGGAGGACGTCCAGGTAATGCGCTCGGGAAGGAGCACCCAGCTCCCACGCACACATGCGGGGGTCGCGGGCGGGGGGCGTGCGCGGATGGTTTTGCTGTGCTATAGAACCTTTCCCAGGATCATTGCGAATGTGATCGACCTCTACTCAAGGTCTGTTTTGGAATAGTGCGCCCCCCCCCAACCCCAGGAGGCTTGCATGTTTAGCAATCTCTGGGGCTTTTGTTTTCTGGAAGACGGAACACACCCAGAGTTTATTCCACTCCTTTCTGTCTCTGGTAATACGTTCCCGGCTGCTTCAAAGGACTTGAAACAAACTCTGTCTTGCAACTTCCCTGCGCGTTGCTTGGAAGTCAATGAGTTGTGAGTTGCAGCCATCAATGATCAGCTGAAGGTTGCAGCCCCAAGCTGCCAGACAGCCAGGGGCAGCGAGAGGCAGACTTCTCTGGGATGAAAGTCCCACCGAAATCAATGGAATTTATTTCCGTGTAGACAGCAAGGGGGGCAGCTGGGGGAGCCCCAAGAACTTCGATGGAAGTCATGTGAGTTCCCAGGATACGCACCCCGCCCTCCTCTTTGCAAAAGTTGAAGAAAAATTCAGAGACATGTGCTAGACAGAAAGTTGGAAATAAATCCACGCACACAATGCACTGCTCTAGATTTTATTTTATTTTATTAATAATACTAAATTCTAAACTAAAATACTAAACATGTGTTTCAGAGAACTGGATGACGCGCTAAATTTCTTTTCTCCTCCAGTTCGACAGTCAAACGATCAAGGGCTACTTTTTTGTTTAAGACAAAAGCCTCGCACAGTGTCTTGAAAAGAGGTGGCAGTGGCCTATAGGATTAGTTATTTGGGGGGCTACATTCTCTTCCGGCGGGTGGGCGTTCTTTTCTGCAGATGCCATCGTTTCTACTAGTGCATTTATTTTATTTTGCACTGAAGACAGATCCTCTGAACGCAGAGTTATCTCTGTCGTGAACCTACGTGATTTCTGAATTTATTCCAAGAGAACCTAACTCTAATCAACGATTTTCCATTATAGTAAATAATGACAGTACAGAAATTGCTCCAGAACGAAGTACCGTAATTGTTGGTATATAGAGTGAACGAAATCCGTTGGGTGTTTCGTTAGGAACTCCCCAATTGCACGAAAGCATGATGGAGCAGAGAGGGTTAAAACGCATCTGATTATTTTGGGCGGTTTGCGTTTATTGCCAGCCTTTATGAACTAAGGCAGAGGGGGCGTCAGATTCCGCGCGCATCAAGCGTTTATGTGCATGACGCAAACGATCCGGAGGAGGAGAGGGACTTGGCAGGCCCGATCCTGCGTTTTTCACTTAAGCGACTCTCCCTCCAAATACGGTCACTGAGGGGGCAGAATGTATGAGTTTGTGTCCAGTGACCAATGGAGAACGAATTAGAGAATCTGGGCTGAATGGAGAAATTTCATGGCGTGATCCGTATTCTGCTTTGAAAATGGGGTGGTGATGGGGGCCAAACATTTATTTGAAAATGGCTCCTCTGAATTCGAATGCAAAGGAATGGGAACTCGGGGCAAATCGCTCAGCTATGTGAAAACAAAGGAAAAATGCAGAGCATCAGTCATAGGGAAGGTTATGGCCCAGGTTTTAGCTGAAGGAAATGTGCTAGGTGTGCGGATTGTTTTGTTCCAAAACAAACCTATTCTAGGCTAGGAACCAGCTCCCTTGAAACCGCCTAAGAGGCAACAGCTATTCTGAGTTATGAATCTTGTGAGTAATGTGCAGTTTTTGGGAGACAGAAAAAGGCAGGTGGAGCAGAAGCAAGCGACCCTGATGGGGAGGAACTTTGTTTTATTTGAAATGCATTTGCTTCTAAGGGAGAGAGAGGGAGGAATTGTCCAGTCTCCTTCCATTATAACTTACTCTTATTTGGGATGGGGGATACACCATAGAATTCATTCTAAACTTTGTAAGAATAATCCAGTTTACCTTGTACACAAATCCAGACGTTTACAAAAAAATCACACGCATCGGTTTCATTCAGTTTCTCGAATAACAAGAAAAGGGTTATGCAGAGGGGAAACGGTGCCTGCGTCCCGCCTCCCAATTTCTTAAGCTGTCTGGACAAAAATGTGGTTGACTATAACTGGGGGGAAATAAGGCAAGTAGAGACAGAAAGAAATTAGGGAGAAAATATATAATTATAGAAATACAAACCGAAGCCATGTGTAATCCATTGTTCATGGACAGAATGAAGCGTTTCTTGTAACTGGAGAGTTTTCTGTTGCAGTGCTGTAAACATGTTGCTGTCCTTGGGAGCCTTAAATTCTGCACTTGGTCACGTGCGGCCCGATTCTATGGGTGTTTGCTCTGAAGCAAGTAAATGGTCCTCAAGAGAGGAGCCACGCAAAGGGTAGAGCATGTGGGCGGGCAATTGATGTAGTCCACAACTTTTACATGAACACCTCTCTAGTAAAGGGAGGGAGCGTGCCACCTCCGCCATAACGAATGACTAACTATATGGGAAGATTTCCAGACTGTCCTTAAAAGTTCAGCCTGCTCATATATTCTGGGAAGTTCTGCTGAAATCAGTAGGGCTTGACTTCCAAGGGGAAGTGTTTAGGATCTAGGGACCAGTGACTGAAGGCAGGGGTGGCAGGGTAGCTGAATAGTGAGTGGATGCTGGTAACCTTTGTCTACTGCAAAGATTTATTTAGGAAGATGGGGGATCCATCAAACTGCGTGGGCGTTCTTCCAAATCCTGGCACATTTAGGCAGTTTTAAGTCCCTTGACTTCAGTGCGAGGGGTGAGAGTACATCTTTGCATCAATCCCACTGGAATCAGCAGAAGTTCTGCTTAATTGTAGCTGGATCGTAGGTGTATATATTGTTAAAGGGCGTGCAAGAGTGCTCAATAAATCCATTTCCTCTTAAGTAATCCTATTAGATGTGAATGTTATGGAATAAGTGAAGAATGTTCTGCAACGTATATGCTTAATGGCATGTTTGGAAAGGTTGCACATCTTAGCGTGCGAGTCTACATGAAATTGATATCTGGCTTATTTGAATTAATGGAATCTACTAGAGCTAGATAGATACGTCCACGAAATTTTGATTCTTCGTTTCCTTGGTGATGCATTTCCTTGATAAATAGCACCATTGAGAAACTATTTCCTCAGGAATACTTTATGAATTATTAGCAGCCATTATCTATTATTAGAGCGAGGATACTTTCATTTGGTACGTTCTGTGTACATGTGCAATTAATGTTTACTGCAGTGTAACTAAGGTATCAGGTGGATGATAAGAAATTTGTTTCTTCTTAATGTCCTTAATAAATTAAGATTAGACAGAGAGATCGATGAAGAAATAGTTATGATATATTCACGGCTATATGCCATTAATATGTCTGCAGTTGCTCCCTATCTTTAATTGAAACTCGAGTATTCGTGATACCAAGTATGATATATTGCAGCGCTTTATTTTTCATCCCCAGCAATATATTACGGGTTAATATTTGATGTAATGTTTTCTTGAAATACCTTATTGTTCTCTCATTAAGCACATCAGTTCAGGTGTTCGCAGGCGAGCAAACTCACAGTCCTGCGAATCCAAAGTATTCGGATTTATGCAGTTTAAACGCTGCTATCGTAAATCAAACTGAAATCAACCAGAATTGCTTACAAAGTCGTGTTAATCGGAACAGGGGTGCTTCGCTTGGAATTGGTGGCTCTGAAGCCTTTTCAATAAGATTGCTTCGGCTTAACTGGTTTCTATATCAGATTTGCTTCAGGGTTTAAGATTCAAAACTACTTTTCCTCCCAGCATTCCTGAAGGCAATCCTGTATCCTTCTTACGCCTCTGTGCGCAGGAGCCAGCCCCTTGAGTTTAGTGGGACTTTTCCAGTTAAGTAAGTGCACGCAGGCAGAGTTACACGGAAACCGGCCCCATTGTTAATGGACGGGACTGACTTCCGAGGCACGTATTAAAGGCAGATCCCGGTCTCGCTGAAATCAATGCGCATTCGTTCCCCGTAAATCCCTTTCGAACTGAAGTGAGACCTGCACTACTAGGCTTTTCTTCCCTCCCACCGCCTCCGTTTATTGCTCTCGATATGTCAGGCGGCGATTGGAAAGTGTTAGCTTTTTTTATTTAAAATAAATAAATAAATGTGTGCACTTTATAGCGGGGAATGTCCAAGACTGAATTCCACCCCCACCGTCTCTTCTGAGAGGCGCTGGGGATCCGAAGTTAACTTTGCACCCATGCAAAGTAACCCCTGGTATCACTTTTAACTAAAGAAGTCTAGTAATTAAAAGTCTGAGTTGTGTGTGAGTGTGCGTGTGCGTGTTTCCGCATGCAGTCCTAATTAAATCTTTACGATCCTCTCTGTGACTATTAACTGCCAGCATGCTGCGCGAATATCCTGTACAAAAACCCAGCAGGCGGCCGTAATTAGATCGAAAATCAGACAAGACTCTTCTCATTAACTACAACAGCTCAGGCGCGCTGCTGATGAGGAGGCGAGCAGCGGAGGGTGCGAGGAACAGGTTTCCAGGAGGAGCCCCGCCACCGCCACCACCCACCGCGCCTCCCAGGAACTGCGCCCCTAGAGCACAGGCACGCCCTTCGGGGGCACTTAATCCGGATCAACGCCAAGCCCGCCCCTTTACCTGAGCGAAAGAGGATTAGAATCCCCATCCCTTGCAAGAGCTGCGGATGAGCACCAGGGGGTGGGCGCTGCCTCTAATGTTCTGCTCGCGAGCTTCCCAGGAAAATCAAGCATGGCCACTTTTTTGGGGGGCGGGTGTGTGTTCTTAGACGTCCAGCCGGGGTTGTTCAGGTGGGGAAGAACCGTTCCGAGCTAATTATTTTTTTGTTTAGCGATTAGGGGCTTGTGACACCCTTCCCTTGCCCCCAATAAGGACGGAGAACGTGCCCCGGCAGGTATTTATTCCCGCTGGTTGCGTCTGTAAGGTGAGAGACGCGGTCCAGCCGCTTGCTTTTTTACAGAGCCATCCTCGACGCGTTTTACTTTGAAGTAAAGGCACTAAACACAAAGCGAGATTTATGCCCGAGTAAGCGTGCGTAGGCTTGCCGCTTGGAAAAGGGGGCGAAAGGAAGAAGAAGGACCCTCCCTCTCCTTTTGTCTAGTGCTCTGCCCTGCGGCTACTTTTGAAGCTGAGGGCTAGCGGACGCTTCTCTGGCAAGCTCTCAGTGCCATGACCACTCGCGAGGACCCTAATTCCAAGTAAACGCGCTTAGCACTGTAGTCAGAGTGGCTGGCAAGAGACCGCTTGACCCAGTTACGCAGAAGCCCTTGAATGAAATCCTTCGCTGAGGCCATCCTCAGCAGAAGAGTGGGAAATGTTTGTTAGGTCGGTCACTGTTGCTTAGGGATAGAGTGCCCTGGCTTCTGTTCGCTCTAGACACCCTAGCCTAGACTCAACATGGTCCTCATTGGGAGAGCAAGTGAAATCATCGAGTTAGGCAGCATCAGCGCCGCTGAATTCAATAGGTCATACATCCGAATAGACCTAGGCAGTACGCTGGTAAAACTTTGGGGGAAACATCGGCATTTAAACCCAGACTCTGTGAAGTGAGAGGGAGAGAATGCAGGGAGGCAACCTCAGCCCAGTTTTGCTATACATTTTATATGAAATGATGCAAATTTATTTCCTTTCATTTGTCTTGGAAACCTAATGGTTTTTGTTCGTCTGAGTAACGGTGAAGGAGGGGAGGAATCCTTTTCCTTCATAAGGAGTTTGAAACGCCTTATAGGACTCCCTTTATCCCATGGACTGACTTGTGGGCGCGCATCGCGGTAGCTGTGATGAGGAGGAACTCCTCTGCTTTTTTGAAGATTATGACAATATTTCCACTTACTAAGACTTACTAGGGTTGGACAACAGGTGAAATTATCTTCAATGGGATGGGGAAATAAAGGCTGCGCCGCCATGCATGCTAACTGGGAAGGAAATCCCGTTAAACTGAGGCCCATCTTTCATAATACAGAGGACAAAGTCGGAGGCCTGGTCGTGCCTTGGACCGTACCACTTCAGGCTGCGGGGGGGGGGGCGGTGTTGCTATCCTGAAGAGCAATTCCCGCAGATAAATCTGTGCAGTGGAGAAGGATTCCAAGGTAGTCGTCTCCCCTCTGTGCTAGTTTTCTACGTCCGGGGACTTTTTCTAATGAAGGGACTTTAACCATGCGGCACACCGCTACCACCTGTTGCCTTAAAGAGGTATGGTCCAAACACGGAGTTGGCACTCTTATTCCAGAGAACCAGGCCAGGGTAGGATTTGCTTCCGAGCAAGCAGTAAGCAAAACCCAACCTTTTCTCCCCTTTGAGCCCTAATCAGAACATGCAGCCACACAATACAAGAGCCTTCTGCAGTACCTCCTCTGTGTCCAACCATGCTCGCTCCTGGGCCAGAAGATTGTTTTTTTAGTTGAAGAAAGACGTGCTATGATTACAGGTGTGGCTCCTAGATCATAGCGGGAAGGAGAAGGCTAGAGGGCCATAAAAAGAATTGGCTTCGGTAGACAATCTATTTTAATCGCCTATCAGAGTATCAGTAAGTTGTTGTTTCCCGCCCCACCCTCGTTTCCTTCTCTCTCCCCCCCCCCCCCAATATACGGAAATAAATGCGAGTTGCCCTTCTCCTCCTGCACAGGTAAGGAAGTTGTTCCAAAAGAAGAACGATAGAAAGCGAAGATCTTGACAGCGTGGGCTTTACATTAAACTTACTTTGTGCTTTACTGATGGCGCTCATCCTTTACTTAAACTGGCAACCTAAAGCACGCTTGCTCGGAAGTAAGCCCAATTGGGTTCAATACCATTTACTTATAAGTAAACATATAAGATCGGGTTGTTTCGAGATCGTCGACTTGGCTAAAATAGACCCACTCGGAGTGTGTATTCCTAAATTCCAAGCAAACTCGCATAGAATTATTATATTGTGAATGTGCGCTATTTCAAATGGTCTTATTGTCTAGCTAGGACAAATAAAGGAAATTTTAGAAGCTTGAAGGAATAAAGTCGGTGTATAATTTAGCTCCTTTTTTTTTAAGCAATAAAGAAGACAAAAAAGCCCAGGTGTTTTGCACCTCTTTCTATTAGATCCTCTAATCTGGGAGCGCTTCATTGCCCTGTCGATTTAATAAGGAACGCCTCTCCTTCCCTAGTGAATTAATATAAATGGTAATAACAGGAATTCCAGATCCTGGGCTGACGTGATGTCGTGCGCGCGCGCGAGTGCATATGTTTATACCTACGTGTACGTTGTACTCTGCCGGCCAGTCAATTTGAATAGTGATACCCCCTCCCCTTCTTTTTTGTATTCATAGTCAGTAGAAGATGCCAATAACAGCGGCATGAACTTGTTGGACCAGTCTGTCATCAAAAAAGGTATGGAAAACATTTCAATACTGTGTGTACGCGCGCGTATGTGTGGCATTTGTTTCACAGTTTGGGGACAATCGATAGTCCTTCCAAGTAATGAATATCCTTTTTCTACCTACTTGGAAGTACTTATTCCACTGGGGCTTACTCCCGAGTAAACGTGGATAGGCTTGAATTGCACGTTTCACGTGGAAGAGACAAGAATACGTCAGTAAGAAACAAAGAGAACAGAGGGATTAATAAAGGCAGATAAAGGAGGGAGGGTAACGGAAGCAAAACTCCCTAATGATCATGTGGACCACACTTGTAATCAATGAAATTTGCTTCCTGGGAACCACAGCTGTGATCCTAAGAACACGTCATGAGCCTAGGAATGTGCCTGGGAAGCAACCAGTTTAATTGCGCAATGGGGCTTGTTCTCCAGTATGTCTACGAAGAATCCTAGCCTCGAGCTCTGTGCACATTAAGTTGGGAGTGAGCCCCATTGTAGCCATCGAAACTTCCGTCCCGGTAAGCATTCATAAGACCTGACTGTTGATTGGCTGCATCTCTGAAATTTCATGGAACCATTT
This sequence comes from Podarcis muralis, assembly GCF_964188315.1. Lineage (NCBI taxonomy): Eukaryota > Metazoa > Chordata > Lepidosauria > Squamata > Lacertidae > Podarcis > Podarcis muralis. The sequence continues at coordinate 118,296,201 of NC_135657.1, read as the reverse complement.
TGTAGGCAAACGTTTTGAGGATTGTGATGTAAAAGCGGAATGAACGGATCTTGCATCTAAGTGAGGTTACTTCCCTTGGTGTGGGAATGAAAGGTTTCCTAATTCTGGAATGTATCCCCCCCTCCTCCACTCAGTAAGGGAAAGTCCAGTTGTGAAACGGCCGCAAATCATTTCATAGCTTCCACCCCCCACGTCAATTCTCGTTTTGCGTAGAACAATGGCTCTGGCTAAATAACAAAATTCCCATGATCCTTGGCGGTTGCGATTCGGGCCCCTTGTTTATGTTGCCTCCATGCTGCTTGCCCAATGGCAGCCTTGATTTTGAGGCTGAGCCTTGTGCACAATTCACTTGGGAGTAAGCCTCATTGAACCGAGCGGACAACTCCTGAGTAAACGTGCACGGGTGTGGCAAGAGCTTGGTTGTAAGGGGTTTTCCCAGCCTGTGGACACACACACACGCACACACACGCACGCACGCCTGTCCTTCGGGAAAACATGGGATGGGGAGGGTTACGAATCGCACATGCTCCATTAAAAAACAAATCTACACATGCAAACATGATTTAGTGTAAGTGTAGCTTCGCCCCATACTGTTAGAGGGAATGTGATATTAACAAATGTTTGCAATCTCTTGTACAGCTGTAAGCAAAATAATTAACTAATTAAACTAATTAAATGTAATTACAATAACTCATTTTGGGCGTATTGCAGCTGCTTCACCCTTTCCCCAGCTTCCCCCGCCCCCCGTTTGAATTTCCCTGACAGACTCTTGAAAACGTGGGACGATTACGGCGGCAATAGACATTGAGCAGACCCTACTCCACGAAGAGAGGCGTGCTAGATTTAACGATCTCCGGAATTACTATTGCTAGATCCAGTTCTGAACTGCGCAGGATGGGCGTGGTAGCACTGGCTCTTCGGCGTCCTAAATGGCAGCCCCAATTGCCGGGGCTCGCCTTACTATTAAGAACCGCTCCGGCGAGCTCCCTAACAAAGCTCCCCCAGCCCTGAGCGGAAAGGGAAACAAAAAGCTGTCTTTAGACCCCGATTTTGAGAGTTCCTCTGAAACTCAAGGCTCCCGTCCCAAAATCTGCTTCTATAATCAAGGGAAAGGCGGCTTAAGGAACTAAGTTTAGGAGGAAGTATTTACACGTGCTGAACGTGGTATCCCACTGAAGAAAGCTGAGTGGAAAGGACGTGATTTGTTTCCTTAAAATCAAATCTGTGTGGCTCCAAGGTGGAGGTGGATTAGCGGCGGAGAGAAGAGCTTCGGGCCCTGTAATTTCTGCTGCTTTCATCATGGTGCAAGGCTGCGTGTGGGCGCAGTCTCCCCGGCTTAGGAGCCAACTCTGAGGGTCTTCGGCCCCCACAATAAAATATTTGAGGGGTCGGGGCCCCACAAAGTTGATGGGCATTCCTATTCAAATGGTGTGTGTGCACTGCATTACATGGTCGATTATGTGGGGCGGGGCTTAGCTGGGCCCCCACAACATTTTATTCAAGTTGGCACCCCTGCTCTCCAGTAAGTCAAAATCCCGATGGGACGGGATCCTGCTGGTTTTAGTGCAGGTGACTTTTACCCAGTTACATAGAACTCAGCCCCACAGATGTGGGCGGGACCTGCTCCCGAGTAAACGTCCGTAGAATTACTGCTGCCTTTATGGGAAATCCTAAACTGGAATGAAGCGAAAAGGAAGGGCACAGTTCTGTTCATGATTGGGATCAGAGCAGGCAGCCCTCTTCAGCTGACTGGCTTGGGCAGGAAAGGTAGATTGCACGTAGATTGGTCTGCCACCATGGAGCTCATAAGCGCGTTGCTTTTTCTCGGGTCCTCTTCGTTAACTGATAGCCCAGCTTCGAAAACGTGGCCTCAGCCTTGGCGCACTTTGCTTGCGGGAGCAGGGTACTTGCCCCCTTCAGCCCGTGCGCTCTTCCCTTGCCTTGAATGGCAGTAGGATCTCTCCTGGGTTGCACCGTTACAGCCCAGTCTTATAGCACAAGTCTCTTCCGAAGGCAGAGTACTTATTAATAACTTGCTCGGGAGGGAAGTAACTGCATATTTTATAGAACGGCGTCGTATAAATTTCGATAATGAGCAAGCCAATCAATTTAAGGCCGCGGCGCTAAACAACCGAAGCCAATGAAACAACTAAGTAAGTGTGATTGAGGTTGAGGAATGAGGATGAGACTATATATCCTCCAAATGTTGTTGGATTCCCTTTCGCATCGGCCCCAGCCAGAATGGCCAATGTCTAGAGATGATCATCATCATTTATGACTTGTACCGCTGCGAATTGGAGTCCGGCGGCATCCGCGGACACCACGTTGACAACCCCGGCTATTGTCGCCTTTTGCTAGCGAAGTCAGTCCAGTCGAACTTAGTCCTAAGGAGTCCTTCCCTCCTGCCCCGGTGTGTTTGTTTGTGTGTGTGTGTGTGTGTCTAACAAATCTCTCTACATAGGAGCAAACTCCTAGAGGTCAACGAGTATTTGCCCCCTGCCCCCCAAGTTGATTGGCATTGCTTTTCAAATGGTGTGATCGATTATGCAGGGCGGGGCTTACCTGCCCCCCCAATATATTTTATTCAAGTTGATTACTCGTAGCACGATCTTAAGTATTTTTGGTTATATTGCCTTCCTTGTCACCTCTACTGAGAAGTGAGCTTCTTGAGTTCAATGGGGCTTACTCTCAAGTAAGTTATATAGGATTGCAAGCATAGATGCCAATTGTATAGTATGCAGAATCCGCTAACCCAGAAATATTACCTCAGGTTAAGAACTTTGCTTCAGGATGAGAACAGAAATCGTGCTCTGGCGGCGCAGCTGCAGCAGGAGCCCCTTTAGCTAAAGTGGTGCTTCAGGTTAAGAACAGTTTCAGGTTAAGAACAGACCTCCAGAACGAATTAAGTTCTTAACTAGAGGTACAACTGTATAAAGGAGTGGGGTATCTGTTCCATTGGAAGCCATAGTAACTGCGTTAGAATCACTGCCCAGAATCGCATTCACTACTCTTAGAAAAGCGTCCTGTTTTTAAAATCAGATGTGTGGACGACTCCCCACACCTTCTGCACACACAATTCAAAAGTCTTGGGAATTCAATGTTTTCCTTCCAGTGAGCCTTGTCTGAAATCCCTTCCGAGAAATATGGCTGGACAGGTTTCTAGTAGCAAAACAACGAAAGGCCTAGGGGCATCTGTGGCTGCCTGTCCTTAAGCAGATCCTAAGAAGAGGGAAGCTGCAGGGGCCGCGAGGTGTTTGCGCAGATAGTTGCAGGATCTGTGGCAGGGAGAAGGCCGCTCTCTTTCTTCTGGCTGGAACCTAATGCCAAAGGGATCGTTGCAGCTGCAACCCTCTCTGCTACGTGTGAACGGATAGAAAAGTGGAGTGACGCTTCCTATTTCACACAGAGCGGTGCCCATTTTTCTAGGCAAAAATATCCCAGTGACAAAGGAGATGCGATATGGAGATAAATTATTAACACATTCAGCTCATCCCTTAGCGCCCATGTCTTACGATCTTTGAGGCCTATGAAAGTAATGGCGATATCTGTCATCTTTTATTGCCACGCTGGTCCCAGTGTGTGACACTCCCCCCTTTTTTTCTTAGCGTGAGAGGGAGGAGAGGAAAGACTACACGGTAACCCTCTTCATTCCCTCTAGTCTGTTTAAAACCTTGGTACCAACCAGAATAAAATTCAGTTCACATCTCCACCTTGCACACATCCGGCTGGTGGCAAGCTTCACTGGAACTGGGTGGCTAAGAGATGAGGTTCGCATGTGCGTGCTTGATTCTGAACTGCTGGGAGGCCTGGTGGAAGAAGCCCCTGCGGACAAATGGCGCATCTCACCCGCAAACACGCAGTTCCGTTTCAATTCAGACAGTTCACACGTGCAGCTGCAATAATAATAATAATAATAATAATTAATAATTAATAATAATAATTTATTATTTCTATGCCGCCCATCTGACTGGGTTGCCTCAGCCACTCTGGGCAGTTCCCAACAACAAACAGTAAAAGCTCAATACAACACACACTAAAAACTTCCCTGAACAGGGCTGCAAGGCAGAAAGCGTGGCGTGAATAATCAAGCAATGTATTTGAACGAATAAATCAGTCCTCAATACCCAATAAACCTGCTTTCGGATCTGGGTGCGAAACTCTCTGCCTGCCTGTCTAGTTTCTTTTGAAGCAGTAGCAGCGGCAGCAACAAAAACCAAACCTGACCTGCGTGTGCTGTGGAGCCTCTGTTGTGTTACGTACTTCAGAGTCCGATGGCTGGTTCTGCTGAAGGCCCCGTGAATTTAATTTAATTTGCAATCCTAACCCCGTTTGCCCGGCTGAATTCAGTAGGAAGTAGTAGACATCCTCGCTTCCATAGGGACTTCAGCCTTAAGCAAACTTACTAGAGCGCGAATCCCACTGAGTTTAGTAGGAGCTTACTTTGTAGTAAAAGTGCGTTGGGTCGAATTGTTAATTTAACCTAAGACTACTTTTCATAGTCAAGTTCTGTCTTCCTCGCGTGTCGTCTTTTAATTGTTTATTTTTATTTCGTCCTTCCTTCCTTCTCCATCTACTCATCTCGAACTGAAGTAAACAGATGGGTTGTCTATACTCCTCTCTCTCCCCCAGACCTCGCTGTTTCCTGGCTGAGGCGCTTGACTCCGTCGCAGAAACACAATATGTTGTGAGCTGCACACTGTCTCCCTCCCTCCCTCCCTCCCCTCTCGTTATGTTTGCGATCTGGGCTTCCTTGACATTTCTGAGGTAATTTAGTTAAGAGGAAATGAGTTGTTCCCAGTAGAGAGAGCAAACGAGTGGAGTGGAGGTAGCCAGCGTGATAAATGGCTCTTTCATTTGGAGATCTCCAGAGCTCGTTTAAGGCTAATTTTCTGTATTAGCCCCCTTTGAGCTATTAATGCAATAGGCAGGGACCGTGGCCCCTTGTCTCGGAGCTGCCCCATTAGAGCCAGCATTAAGCTGCGAAGCCGGATCTCCGTTGCTGGGGTGCGGGTGAGGCTATAATGAAAGGTGCTTTTTGAAAGAAAAAAAAAAGGAAAAGAAAAGAAAGACAAAAATGAAGAAAACGGGGGGAGGGAGAAGCAGTTCCTAATCTAAAGTGGCAGAGGGTGGTTAATACGATTTGAAGGGGGCTGGTCAATGAGCAATCAATAAAGTAATAATGAGAGGGATGCGCTACATTAACAGGCTAAAAATCCAACGAGACATTAAAAAATCATTCGTAACTCTTATTTCCATTAAGGCAGGCGGAGGGAGGCGGCGGCGGCAGTCCCAGCTTTAGAGAGCACTAAGCGCAAAGGGTGACAACGCAGAATCTCCTCCACCAAAGTGGAGTTTGGGATTCCGTCGCGCCCTGCGATGTTCTGCAGTCAAATCCTCAGCAGAAAACCCTGTTGCTAACGAAGGGAGGCATTCCCAAGTCACACACTTCGGGACTGCAGCTTTTGCGACCTCATGGCAGCCCCTCCCACCCCCCCCTCAGAGGTGAAATGCGGATTAGAGGCCATTCAAGTCCAACTCTAGAACAAGCAACCCTGGAACACCCCTGAGCAAACTTCACCGCGTCTTTTAACTTGTTTTACTTTATAGCGAACCTAATTGTTTCTCAGTCGAGCTTACTTCTGATTTGGAGACTACTTCCCTAAGGTTAAGAGTAACTAAGCATTGCAGAGGGTTGGACTAGATGACACTTGGGAGTCCCTTCCAAACGCTTATGATTCGATAATCCGGGTTACCTGAGTTGCCAGATCGTACGCTTTCATTTGCGGGGGGGGGGAGGGGGGGAGATGTATGAACCCTTCGCCCGGGCAGACATTAAATATTAGCAACGGCCAACGCGGAGCAGGACCCCCCCCCCCAGCGGCTGGAATGGCTTTTCAAACACCGGCATTGAGGGTGGGGCACGTTGGCTAAAAGGCTGGATGAAACGATGGTTTGATTATGCACGGAGCGGTAAAGCGGGGGCGAGGAGACTCCCTGTCCCGGTCGCCTCTGGGTGGAGTCTGCCGGAAGTGCGGAGCCGCGTTGAGGGAGACTCGCTGCAAGGCTTTCCTAAAGGAACACGTCGCGTGATATGGATTCTCTCCCATCTCTGCAGACTTCATGGCTGGTGGCTGGTCCACCCTCAACCCGAGGGCTTGGTAGTTTATTAGGCTGTTTTGGATGTGGCTCGTAGGAAGCCCTCTCCCACTTGAAATTGTCACTGGCAGTTACTTCGGGATCAATATGTAGATAATTGGACCTCAAAGCGGCAAACGCATCCCAGCAGCAAATGCGCGGGATCGTATCCTGACTCCCCACTGTGGGCAAACCCCTGGGAACCCAACGGGGAACTGTCCGCCACCCTGCTCGCATTTTCTTCCTCTGCGTGGCGAGCGCAATTGTAGTTTTAAAACACAGAGACACATATAACCAACGTACCTTCAATGCACGCAAGAATCCTGGCAACCTTAGACTTACAATTCCCGGTACCGATACCAAACCATAGTTCCCAGGATTCTTTGAGGAAAGTCGCGCCCTCTAAATGTGCGTTGGCTGTGCTTGATTTATGGTGTAAAGCGCAGGAAGGGGCCAATACGAGGGACCTGAGCAGTTGGAAGCCATTCTAAGAAGTAGTGTACAGGGATGGACCCTGTGGTTGGTTCAGCAGTGGTCAAGACTCTCACGAAAGAAGCCCACACGTTATATGTATAGATAAGATTAGATACCATTTTGCAAGGAACGGTGAAGGGAAAATACCTTTCTGGGCCATCGGCTAGTATTAATTCTCCTTCGAGAAAAATCGCTTTTGAATGCAGCGGGGCAGGTACGGCGGGTCAAAGCTTAACTCTTTTTGCCCGGGAGACATTCTAAGGCTGCCTTTTGGGATCCAGTTGAATGCAGCGCTTTCTGTTGACGCCCTTGTCCAACCCGTGTGAAAAGGGCAAGGGGCGTCTTGAACTTGCCGAGTGTAGCGATTTATGACTTGATATCCCCCCCCCCCCACACACACAGGAGCAGGGAGGCGGGTTTGTAGGCCTGCTTGAAACCTGTTTGCAGGAGTAGCACCACGCCTGCCCAAAGCCCAGAGCTAAAGGAACTTGCTGCCAGCTAAGAGAAGGGACAGGCAAATCTGGAATACAGTAGAGAGAGAGGGACAGAGAGAGCTGACCGCATCGGGCAAATATTTGCTAAAATCGCTTGAGCTTTTGCCAGTCATTTCAACGAAACTCACAACATGCAAAAACTGAGCTGAGTCGAGAAGGAACTTCCTCCTTTTTCTTCCAGCTGTTGAGTAGTGCGGTTTAAGGTTGCGTGAGATCCTCGGCAGGTCTTTACAGAGGGCTAAATCCCGTTGCGATATTCTAGGCAAGTCTTTTAGGATGGCACTATAAACTGCTTAAATCGAAATACCAACTGGATAGATGAATTCGAGAGCGTGTAGGATTCCATTCAGTGAAAATGGGTTTAACATTAAAGTTTCCCGGAACTGAAGCTTTGTAGCCTTCCACGACTGGACACATACTTTTTTTTGGTCCTAGAAGAGACACAATAATATAAAATAGGGAAAGAAAGCTCTCTGTGTCGTTAGCGGTTGATGTGAAGAAACCTGCCAGCAGATTTACAAAGGGAAGCAGGGTCGTCGGGTATGGTTTCAGATTGGATGGGGAACCGTGTGTGGATGTTCCTGCACCACAGGGGCTGGGCCAGATGACCTCTGGAGTCCCTTCCAACGCTGTGATTCTAGATTTATGTGTTTTTGCAGCTTGGCTTGGAAGTAAATGTTTATTTACACCGAAGAAATGCTTTCCACCAGGGCTGTTTAGCACGTGCCCTCCAGAGGCTCCCAGCACCCTCAGCCGTGGTGGCCCGTGGTCGGGTCTGCTGGGATTTGTGGCCCACAGCCTTCGGAGGGCACAGCCTTGGTTTCCTTGGGCCTTGCTGGAATATTTTCTTCCGAGAAATGTGTGCGCCACGTGGGATTGAAGGCCAAGCCGTTGCTGCACCTTCGAACACTTAACTGGTCGTTGAAACCCGCGGGACTCACTTTTCAGCAAGTATCCAAAGATCTCCAAGTACACTTGTCTATTAAAAAGAGGGAAACTTTCGAATTATTGCGCGATCATTACTTGACACAAACAGATTTTAATGAGACTTCCGGATAAATTAGCACAATCCGCTTGCTGGCTACTGGTCCGATTTATTTTAAGAGGATTCCTCGGGAGCAAATGGGTCGTGGCTTTGGGTGTTGCTCCAGAAAACACCCACATTACATAAGAACAATTCCACGATTCCCAACCCTAATTGTGCGTGTATTTTTTTTTTACGTATGATTAATATATAAAACGAAAATAAACAGAAACTCAGAAGCGCCATAAATCTAGGCTTGTGATCCTATCACAAGGTATTTGGGTGCCCCGTTGCTCCGGAATCGCCCCCTTTTAGTTTGTTTGTTTGTTTGTTTGTTTGTTTGCTTTCTGTTGTGTGGGAACAACCCAATGCAGAACCGATTTTCTTTTCTCCCTGCCCGCCCAGCCTTAATATATGCGTGGAAAATGGTAAACATGTAAAGAAGCGAAAGTTTCACGCTGGGTTGCTGCACGCTCCATTTCCTTGCCGTTTCCTGCTGTCGTTTCAAAGCGATCTTGCTCGACTAAGAGCTCCCGTTTTCGGGAACAGGATTGTCGTTCATAATTACTAGCAAACCAAGCGGCTACTGCGGCTCCCTCGCTCCTATTGATAAGCTCAAGAGAAAGGGAGGAGGGGAGGGAGGAAGAGGGGGAGCGAAGCGGGGAGGGCGGTCCCTCCCTTCTGTTAGAAATTAAAACAAAAGCACCCACCTCGGTTATAATATTACATCGGAGTGGCAGCGGGTGCGGGAGGAAGCGCTCTCAAGGAGACGAGAGAGGAAAAGGCTCTTGGGTTTGAGAGAGGAGCTGGGGGGGGGGGTGTCTCTTCCCCGGTACAGCAGCCGAAGCAAAGGATGTAGGGGCTGTAAATCGCCTTGAGACCTTGTCAGGGAAAAAGGCGGGGTATAAATAAATATGTGATAATGATAATACGTGGAAGAAAAGCAGCAATTACTTAACTCCCCTTTCCCCATCCGCTCCCCAATCTTAGTGACTTTTACTTGGGAGTAAATCCCATTGACTTATAAAGAAAGTAGATGACTAGCCAGGAACGTGGATTTGCTCGGACGGAAAGACCCCGCTGAGTTCTGTGGGGGCAAAGTGTGTCTGGGTTGATGGCCTTACGGAATGGGGTGGCGGATTCAACTGGGGAGTTGCAGGTTAGGGTCACGTTTCCGGACGCCGCTTTGGTGGCCTGCACAGTTCCCTGCCGTTAATAATGTTGGCGCTGAGGAAAGAGGCTGTGCAGAACCTTTTCTCTCTCTCGTGTGCTAGTTTACCCAATTCAGAGCCATGGGGTTACTTTGGGGAGCATTCAGAAACGGCACACCCAGCCACACTTCGGCAATTGAAATGATACCAGTCCGGAATTCCAGTTCTTCCCTCCATATAAAGTGAAGAACGATCCTTAATATTTTATGGGAAGTAAATTCTATTGCATTCAATGGCTACAGAGAAGTAAAACAGATGTTAATAGCGAGGAGCCAACTGAGCTCTGTCCATGCTCAGAGTCACTCTGCCTCTGAAAAGTTTCGGGGCTGAGCGCTAGAATCAGAAACAGTCAGTAGTTTGAGCTAACAGAAGAGCCCTGCTGGATCGGGCCCAAGGCCGGCCCAGTCCGTTATCCTGTTCTCATGCTAGCCAACCAGATGCCTATGGGAAGCCGTCGAGGAGGACCAGAGCACAACAGGTCCCTCCCCATTTGTGGTTCCCTGCAACTGGTGTTCAGGGACAGTGGAGGTACCATGGCTGGGAGAGTAAAATCGTTGCTACGCTGAACTCAAGAACAAAATAAAGCTCCTCTGGATCATCGTAATCATCAATAACAACAATAAATGGAGGAGGCATTTAGGTTAAAATTCATCATGAGCTGTGTGCTTTCTCTGTTCGTTGTGCTGCGTACGCCCCCGCTCTTCTGGGGGGGACCTAACTGAAATCTCCAAATTGCATTACATTTTGCAATAGCTTTAATATAAAAGTAATTATACAGCTCTGGATAACTCGATCCCTATAGTTTCTTCCATGGGAGGCTCACTTTTTCCTTTCCTTTCCTTTTACCCCTTCAAAAAGAGAGAGAAGAATTAGGTAATTTACAAAAGATGGACCTGGAGATTAGAGCGCACATCTCCGGAGCTATGAAATTGCAATGGATACGGTTATGTAGAAGTTTGCGGGAGCTCTCCGTGTATTTGGAAACGTTTGCCCAAGTCATCTTGCCCTTTACTAAAGGGCTGCTTCTTTCAAAGGGACTGTAGCAATAACAAGAAGCAGCAGACAGGCGCCATAATACCTGTTAGACGGTACCTACATGGGAAAATGCTATGAAATGCATTCGCTTCAGTTATATAAGCGGGCAAAGCGACAAGTGCAATATCTGTTTAAACTCCCCTTGCACGATCAGATCTACTTAGAGGCAAGTTCCGTTCATTTTAATGAGGGTCCCTCTTGTGACTTAGGATCGCAGCCTCTGACTCAGATGAATATTTTCTTTACATCAAGTAGAGTGTGTGTGTTCTTGTTTTGTTTTTTCCCCCTCATGTCCAGCCCGATCCTATGTATGTTTACTCGGAAGTAAGTCCCAGTGTGTTCAACGGCGCTTACTCCCAGGTAAGTATGCACAGGGTTGCAGCCTGAATGGTCTACTTACTTGGAGGATGGGTTTGATGAGACACTGGCATCCAGATCCACCGCCCAGTTGGCTGCAGGACTCGCGCTCCGACCTCAACACATTTAATTGGAAGCACATCCCCACGTAAGGAAAGGGTGAAAAGGATCCTGGACGTGAGAATGGTCCCAACCAAATTAAGCAACTGGGGAGAAAGTGCGGTTGGGGTTAGGGTGGGGTCAGGGCGCCTTTTGGAGCCCTTGCTCCCCGGAGACAACTTTAGGATGCAGGCTGCTGGACCCTTGGATCTGGTCTCCTGGTCACTATTTTAATTTAACCGCCCCCACCCCGCAAAGTAAGTCCCATTGTCTTGGACTGACTTCCAGGTAAGGCTGCAATCCTGTGCATGCTTCTCTGGTAGCAAGTCCTATCGAACGTGGTGGGACTTGCTTCCGAGTAAATATGTATAGGGATCAGGCTTCGTAAGAGTACTCAGTTCCAACGCAAGTCCTCTTAAAGCTGGAAAAAAACCCGTTTCCTGAATGTATTCCTTCAGCCACAACCCAAGAAATGTAGGATACCTGCTGCTAACAATTATGGCAAGATACTTCCAGATTTCACAATGCAGGAAAGATGAGCAGCGTTAGGAATAGGGCATCTTTCTAGTTTTGCTATGGTCTTATTGTAAACCGCCCTGTGATCCTCGGATGAAGGGCGGTATAGAAATTTAAACAAACCAACGGACCCCACCAGCAGCGCCCTCGTAGTAGTGGCAGTCCTGGAGACAGGCAACCTCTTTCTGCTGAAGACAAGGGGGCAGAACTGCATCGCAGGCTCTTTCATTTACATCCCTGTCCTTCCAAAACTCTTCGGGGCAGACGAATGGTTTGTTGGCAAGCGCGTCTGAGAGCATTGCGGCTCAGACCTATGGCTGCGATTCCAGCTGTAAATATGTTTCAGCGCCTATTAAAAATGCTTCTCGATCGATAAAAGGGAGGGGGCGCTGCCACTTGTAGAATAAGGTTGAGACCCCCCGCCGAGGCTTGCTTCGGAGTAAATCTGTGTAGACCTGCCCTGTAAGCGTGCAGTTTCCTCGCGTGAGGATGCAACTAAAAAGCAAGTGGTGTGTAAGGGGATCGTCTTCGTTTTAAAAATGTGACCCCTTTCTCTTGGCGTGACCATGTTGTTGCGTTGCCAGTGAGAGCTGCTATGACGTCCTCGCTAAGCCAGTTAAGCGGCCGGGGGCGGCAGAGGCTGAAGGCGGTTTAGGATGGGGGTCTTTGCAGAGGACGGCCAGCCAAACTCACCCCCAGACTTATTTTAGGCCTGGTCAGCCGAGATCCCAAGGCTGCTGCTCCCACTCTGTTTGATGAGATTGGACCTTTTTCGTTTCTTTCTAATTAAATGCCTTCTGTGATTTGATATTTTATTTTCTGGTCATGGAAGGCGTTCAGGAGCCTTGATAGACTGAGGAGCTAATATAAAAATTTCTAAAATACAGAGTAGGGGTGGTAAAAAGGAGGGAAGGGAGATTCATTCTAAATACATCTCTCGGAAGGAAGGTCTGGTGAGGACTTAAAGAATCTTAGTAAAAATCAAGTTTAGGATCCAGCTGAAAGATTTATGAGACCCCTAGAACTTGTTTTACAAAGCCGATAATAAGGTCTAGAAGATGCAGATTAATAATAAAGATAGTCCCTTTGAGCATGTGCAGAGTGCATTCACCTTATCCACAGGGCGCAGTTAAGCCACAACTGAGTCACTCAATTGGGATTGATTTCACAGATAAGCCTCTGCAACACCTTGCCCTAGACGAGTCATAGATCGATCAGATAGATAGATAAATAAATAAATAAATATCTATGGACTTTTAAATGGGGGCGGGGCGGTTTACTGTTTTAGTTTGTTACTATGTTATGTATTTTTGTGTTTTTATATTGTAAACCGCCCTCGGAAGAAGGGCGATATAGATATATATTTAAAAAAATAATATAAATAATAAATCGAACTGCGTGAAATAAGGAAGATAAAATATATGAGCGAGAAGAGCAAACGGAAGCCGAGCCAGCTTTCGCTTCCCATGAGGCAAAACCACTCAGTCGTTTACTTTGAAACCTCCGTCCAATCCGCACCAAGCAGCACGGATCTATGAAATCTAACACGGGCTTGGGACTTCTGTAGTTGTTACAGCGCTTTAGTGTGGGATTCTGGTGTGGTGGAAGGAAATATTTTGTAATAAAACCTGGACGAAGGCTTGTTCGGTCTACTCCTTCCCTTGAGGTTATTGACTTGCCAATTTCCTTGGTAAGCCAGTTAAGACACTCGATTTTACACGTTTGGGAAGCTCGGGAGATTATGTGTATATAATTAATATATATGCAACGCGCGCACACCATACTCCCGCCCCTTTTGCCACTAAAGAGTATTTTCATGAATGGGACAACAATCCTTTTCCTAGGGATACAAAGCTGGAAATAAAGAATCCCGTTGAAATAGCTCAGATTGTACTTCACACCTGGCTGAAACTCTAGCGCCAGTATATGATGATATTAAGAATCCTTAAGGAGTTCTTAAAAGTTGGCTTTCCTCTCTCCTAACCAATTATAGATGCGATTCATTTTGAGGCATGAAAGTGTCATAGAAAGCGGAGACCTGGTTCTCACAAATAATAGTTGTGGTAGCCTCCTTACAGGAGTGTACCACTTCAGATTGCAGGCGGGCGGCTCAAGCGGTGCAGTGTTTTGCCTTTGGATAACATCCCTAAGTGTAAGAAATCTAGCATATCAGGAAAATGGCTAGGTTCCTCTGACATTTAGTTTCCTATATCCAGAAATCACCCCCCCCCCCCAAAAAAAAACAAGCATTCACCTACAATCTGAAGTGGGACAGTCCCGACACAGGTTTACCATTTCATCTGCTCTATATAAGAACGAGTGTAAGGTACAGAATCTGGACTTGCCATATATTTGGCTTCCTGCAGGGCATGTTTGGAGAATCCAAATGTCTCCTTCCCTCCCTTTCGGAACTTGAGAACTCGCTTTGTCTATTAAGGTAACACCAGCCTGCAGTGATCTCAAGGAAGCAGCAATAGCAGCAGCTGTCAGCCCTTATTAACTCTTGCATGAAGCGCACCTTAAGTATGGTTTGTTCTCAATTACAGGCAGCAAATGAAACAACTGGGGGAGGGATGCAGTAAGTCTCTGTATAAATTACAGTGATTGGTTGATTGATCAGCGCACCTGCTGCAAATCAGAGGGATTTTTAAAAAAGTTTAGTAGCAAGCAAAATATATCATTAATAATTTCCTTCTATTTGTTTTTTTTTTTGGGGTGTGTGTGTGCCCTGTTTAATAACTTTATACCCAAGTCTACTTATAGTTGGTGAATTTGCTCTAATTCTCTTAAAACAGCACTCATTCTTGAAATAAATTGTTTGAGCAACTTGGAATCTTAGGGAAAAGCAGCTTTTCAGTAGTGAGCTCGATTTTCATTTGGAATTAGAATGATTTGCTTTTTCTACACACCCAGCCCTCCCAGTATGTCTGTTAAATAAAAAATAATGTTTTCATCAATTCCAAGCCAGGATAAAGGGTTAAAAACCCCAAAATATACAAGTTTTTATGAAACCAGTGCAAAAATGATCCAGCTGCTAAGCTTACCAGTTTAGCAATTTATTGGATTCCTTTCCTTTTTCTATTTGTGAATCAGTACTAAAAAATAATGAAACAAATATTTATGAGTAATAAGTATTTATTTATACGGTGCACAAAGTGTCTTACAGTTTATATGTAGAGAGAGAAGCTACTGACCAATCCAAACTCTGAGTGCCCATTCTAGCAAACAGGAAATGCTGGACTTGACTGCTCTTTCTGGATATCCCACAAATATTATTAAGAACACTGATATTTTTTTCTTTGGCTTGTCCATTATAATCTACGGAGCTACACTAAACAGCTCAAAAGCTTACTTCCCTCTTTTTAAAAACTGTATTTATAGATGTGATCCAGGAACAAGTTAAACCAAAATGTTTCTTTTGAATGTGATGTCCCAATCACTTCACGGTGCCTCAATGAGCTTTCCATACAAGTTTCTCTGGCTCAATGGGTTAGTGGGTCAGGCTGTGAATCTCTAATTGCCCTTGTTTCATATTCTGTTTTACCATGTGGTTGTAGTAAAGGCCGCCTGCTGTCTCCAACTTCTACATAATTACAAATATACTTAGAAACACCAGGGCAACTTCCCCAGAGATAAGGAAGAATCTATGAAGGGTTAATTGGAGTATTGTTGCAACTACCCTGGGGTTAAACTAATAGATTCATGGGTTGGTGTTCTAAATATCTAATCTGTGAAAAAGCTTGAAACAGTCACTGGCCCAGAGAAAGATATACAATTGTTGGTTTGAGATTTGGAGAGACAACTGGGTGACTAAATACAACAGGGATAGTCTTCCCCACCCTAAATATCGTGCAGAAAATTAGCTTCAGCAGGTGTGGCCTAACATGCTATTTAGCCCGGAAAAGACAATTAAGAGGTGGTGATATGACAAGCATCTTAAAACATGGAGCTAATTTATTTTCTGATGCTTTAGGAAAGGACCTGAAGCAGTGGGTTGAAATTACAATATTGGTGATTTTGACAAAGTGTTAGGGAAACTCCCTTAGAAGATGGAGGCCTCTCCTTCATTGGAGGTTTTCAAAGCTTAATTGCCACCTATCCAAGATGCTGTAGCAACAGCAGCAGATTAGATGACCTTTCTGGTCCCTCCCACTCTATAAATCTAGTGAAATGCCCTTCCCACTCCATTTAAGGGTTTAGGGCATAGGCTCCATGTCACCTTAAAAGAGAGAGTGGAAACTCAGAGTTCATGAACTAATTAAGATGAACACAGATTTTAAAATTAAAGAAAATGGGACACAACAGCTGTACTCTGCTGAACTCAAGTTGACCAATAGAAGCTGGCTCCCTTCATAGACATCCACCTGTTAAACCTGGCTTCTCAGTGATGAGAGGGGTTCCTCACCCCCCTCCACCTTCCATTCCTGTGCCTATTGTGGATTATGAATAATTAAGCAAATGAGTAAGTAAAACTAGCACCCAATAGGTAGATATAAAATGATCGAAATCTTTCCCTGGCATGGGGCAGCGTGTGTGTGGGGGGGCACCCTTAATCTATTGCATTTCTGACTATTATGTAGGTATTTACTAGGAGTTGTGCAAGAAAACTAGTTGGCAGCTTCTGCTGCTGGAGAAGGCTTTCCAGCCCAACCCCATGGCAGCCGAATGTTTTCTGATAGACATGTAAAGGCAGTATGCCAACTTTCAGTGCACCCCTTCCTTCTTCTGAGTTTTTAGGTGATCTCTTTTGGAGAGCTTAGAATGACCCACCTTTGTATTATACTGGAGACTTAGTATCCAGGAGCACAAAATATGTGAGCTATCAATTGCATAGGAAACAGTAATGTTACGTCTGGTAGTATTGTAGGTATTGACTTATTCCATATGGGTTGTGTTCCCTTCCCTTCCTAGTTCACCTTGTTGTCCTGGGACCATTGCAGCATGTCTCCTTTCACTACTTCCATGGAAAGAATTTGCCATTTGGTCCTTTTCCATGGAGCCTGAGGCAATATGGGACTCTTGCCAACATCACCTTCAGCAATGTGGCTTCTTTCTGTGTTGTAGGAAATGCCTAATGTCCGAGACTGACTCCTCATTATTATGCCACAGTTGCTCCTTCCTGAAAGAAGAGTCTCACTGTCCTGGAAAGGAGCTCCTCTGCCCACAGCTTAGTCTTAGAGTGACTTCCAAGAATTACTGTGAGCCGTAAAGGGTGGAGTCAGGCTGCATGGCAGCTGCTCCCACTCTGTTCACTGTCATTCTGGATGGGGTCCTTTGGCCCCTCTCAGTTTAGCAGCTCTCATGTTCCGAGGATAATGCCCAAAGGGTCTTTCTATGTGAAACACTGCTAATGTGTCATTGGGGCCTGTCATGGCAGCTCTATAAAAACCATCCCTGTGATGGGATCCCCCAAATGACTCTGAGCAGTAAGCCATCCAAACAAAAGGTGCTGAATCAATGGGACTGACTTCTGGTTGAGCAAATGTGGTCTTATGACTGAGCCAGTCCCTGAAGTGTGCTTTTTCCCACACCTACTTTTCTGTCTCCCCAGTTCCAGTTCCTCCAAAATCTGTAACTTCCCTGATGATGAACAAAGACGGCTTCCTTGGTGGCATGTCTGTGAACACAGGCGAAGTATTTTGTTCAGTACCTGGGCGGCTCTCCTTGCTCAGCTCAACTTCCAAGTACAAAGTAACTGTTGGAGAAGTTCAAAGGCGCCTCTCACCCCCAGAATGTTTGAATGCCTCGCTTCTTGGAGGAGTACTTAGAAGGTAAGGCCTTGGAATAGGTATATGTGTGCTTATGTGTGAGATTTATTACGTGGTGTTACAGGGATCAGCTCTGTGCGTATCTGTTGATGTTGATGCATGTAGAAGACCTCATAGGACATATACTTAACAGTCTGGCTACCACTATGCATGCATGGGCCTCTGAGGACTTCTTGGAAAAAACCAGTTGGCTGCAAGGCTTTTGACTGGGACTGGTCATGTGCAACACATCTCACCAGTTCTTAAAGGACTACATTGACACTGCTTTTCAGAGCACAATTCAAAGTTCAGGAGCATATCTGTCAGGGGCAATGTACTGCTTGGGACTCAGGTTCTTCAAATGCTCCCAAATGAATCTACCCAAATGTTAAGATCATCTTCTGGGCCTGGGTGGCTGTGCCTTTGGAGATGAGGTACGTAGCAACTGAGAAAAACTCTTTTCAGCTGTGGCACCCCATCTTTGGTGTTCCCCCAGTGAGGCTTGCCTATGAGCGAGTCTCTCATGTCCTTTTGGGACCTTGTCCTGCTCAGGTGCCCTTTGATTTTTGTTTCCTGTGATATGTTAATTTGTTGTTGTTGTTGTTGTTATCAATAACCATGAAGCATAGAATCATTGGGTTGGAAAGGGTACCAAGAGTCATCTAGTCAATTCCCCTGCAATGCTGAAAACTCAAATGTCCTATTTTTGCTTTGATCTATTTTTTAAACATTGTTTTAAGTAAGTTTTACTTGA
Source organism: Podarcis muralis (assembly GCF_964188315.1). Classification (NCBI taxonomy): domain Eukaryota; kingdom Metazoa; phylum Chordata; class Lepidosauria; order Squamata; family Lacertidae; genus Podarcis; species Podarcis muralis. The sequence continues at coordinate 118,278,355 of NC_135657.1, read as the reverse complement.
AGGGTAGGGATGATATGATAATGTATGCATATTCAGCACTTTAGCTGTTGTACTGTAATAGCCTGGAGTTAAGTTCTAGTTACAGGTAGGTAGCCGTGGTGGTCTGCCATAGTCAAAACAAAATTTTAAAAATCCTTCCAGTAGCCCCTTAGAGACAAACTAAGTTTGTTATTGCTATGATCTTTCGTGTGCACACACACTTCTTCACTGAAGTGAAGAAGTCACCAGACCCTTATATATAGTGAGAGGGTGTGTGTGTGTGTGTGGGGGGTCTGTTGACTTCTGTTTCAGTGTATCTGAAGAAGTGTGCATGCACACGAAAGATCATACCAATAGCAAACTTAGTTGGTCTCTAAGGTGCTACTGGAAGGAATTTTTTTATGGAGTTAAGTTGTGAGCCAGGCATTCTAGGGGTCAAAATACATTAGGTGGTTTTAGGCCAGGAGTGGTTAGCCTGGGCTCTTCCAGATGTTGCTGAGCTATGAGCATAGCTGTCAACGTTTTCCTTTTTTAAAGGGAAATTCCCTTATTCCGAATAGGATTCCTCGCAAGGAAAGGGAAAAGTTGACAGCTATGGCTCTGAGTTCTATCATCCTTGAACATTGGCTATGTTGGCAAGGGCTGATGGGAGTTGGAGTACAACAACATGCTGAGTGCTGTCGGTTAGCCATCTCTTTTAGGCAAAGCACTCACTTTCAACCTTAACTTCCCCCTCCATGAATTCATAATGCTGGCTTATTTTAAAAGGTTGTTGTAAGAATTGCTAAGGCACATGGCTGACCCAAGACATTTTGTCACACAACCACAAAATGCTGCTTCCCCCCTCCTGCCAGGGAAGAAGGAATGAGTGATGATCTACCAGCGGTGAAGGGTGCTCCCACTGCTCCTGGGGTGGACACATGTCCCCTTGTGGGGGGGGATGCAGGGGGGGCACAGAGGGTGAAGGAGCCCACTGTGTCTGGCCATCCCTCACTCCCAAAGCAACACCAGCCATTGGAATGACACTGCTTGGGGCTGGTATCACTTCAGTGGTGAGGGCTGGCCTGCCACAGTTGGCTCCGTTCACTCTCCACACCACTCCACGGAAACACACCAAAGCTGCTTGAAGAGTGTTTCCATGGTGGGGTGTGTTGCTCCAGTGGCAAGGGCTGGCCTGGTGCAGGGGCTGCATTTGCTGTTCACACCCCACCATGGAAACACTCCTTACTTTCAGCTAATGTGGTACATCTCTTCAGTAAGGGCTTCATTTGAGCCTGAACTCTGGTTCTTTGAGAATTCCATTGAATAAGTGTATAGTGGTGACCTGGTAGATATTGCGTAACTCTAGCAGCCATGGAATCGGAGGATGGGTCCTCTGATGGTACCTGCTTAGAGAACAGGAAGCAGAGAATAAGAATAAATAGATAGTCCTCATAGTGGACTATGAGGTGTATACATAGGTGTATAAGACCTCACAGGTATCTGCATAGGGTCTGGATTATTTTTTTTAATGGTTCATAAATGATTTGGAGTTAGAAGTGAGCAGTGAGGTGGCCATGTTTGCTGATGGCAATGAGATTGCAAGGAAAGAGCAACCCAAATGATCACTGGGTCACAGCAACTCACCTGGGAGGAAATGATACCGTGTTTGGGGATTTTTAGTTTAGAAAAGGGTGAGTAACGAGCAATATGAGAGAGGTGTTCACAAATATTTATGATGTGGAGATAGTGGATAGAGATGTGTTTTCGCCTTTCCCATGGTACTCAAACAAAATGAAGCAAGGTTCAGGCAGACAAAAGGAAGTCATTCTTCACACAGGGCATACTGAAGCGACGGAATTCACTGCCACAATATGTGGTGATGATTTTAAAAGGGGATGAGACCAATTCATGGAGGGCAGGCCTATCAGTGGCTACAATACATGATGCCTCTAAAGAACAGTTATGGGGAAACAACCAGAGGGAGAGGGCTATTGGCCTTGTCTGCTGCTTATGTACTTTTGATTGGCATCTGGTTCACCACTTTGTGAAATGGGGTGCCTAAGTATATAGGCCAGGAGTCAGCAAAGTGGTGGGCCGTAGTGTGTGTGTGCATGCGCACACACGCATGTGCAAAGACTATTTCCGGGGCTCCTTCTGGCGCAGAGGAGGCATGTGCAGCTTCCCATTGGCTGCAGGAGTTTCCTGTAGCCAATGAGAAGCCGGCCAGCGTTGTGGATGGTGGTCGCTGCTCTGCTCCGCGCCGGTTTAGCGCGGCGCACTGGAGCCAACCAAGCAGGCGGCAGGGGTCCCTTAGGGGGCGGCGGGGGTCCATGGGCCAGTAAAACGACCCCCATGGGCTGCTTGTGGCCCATGGGCCTTAGGTTGCCGACCCCTGATATAGGCCTTTGGCCAGACTCCACAGTGCTGCTTTTGCAACTGAAGCCTAACATGGTGCCATCTGGATGTTGCTAGACTACAACACCCACCATCCCTGACACATCATGCTGGCTGGGACTGATGGAAGTTATAGTCCAACATCTGGAGGGCACCACACCAGCTAATATTAAAACCTAATTTGACTTCAGGAAAAGGAATAAGCACCCATGAGCATGCAGACAACCTTCTAGCTTTTCTGATAGGTCTTCTCAAGCTGGCCTAGGATCCTAACATCTCTTTCTTTACATGTAAAGAAAGGGTGTGGAGCTCTGTTCTACAGGATGGCTGGTATGTCTTTCAGAAGAGAGGGTGGGAAACAGTGCAGAAATCACATCTCTAATGTAAGATATTCACAGTTGTAGAGTAAGCCCTTTCCTTCTTATCCCCCCCCCCCCCGACTTTTTTCCCTGTAGTATGAGACAATGTGTCATTTCTAGGTGGGTTAATAGCCATGGATATTAAAGGTAAAACTGGGGCCTCCTCAGCCTGTGTGAAGCTTGGGCATGTGGTCTTCAGCATGCATCCATCTATGCTCATATGCACACATGCATCCTGGCCAATGGTTGCCATTTGGTTGATGAAGAAGTGAAGTCCAGAAGTAGAGGTGGGGTCTTCCTCTGTCATTGCAAGTCGAATCTGTTGCTATTGTCAAATGAATGGAAAGCAGCAATCTTTTAATTGCTAGATCAACTAGTGAAAGCTTCCATTCCTTCAGTGGGACCCACTTTTAATTGGAGAGGACTCATTTTTAAAAAAGCAAGGCTGCTAGTTCTGTGGGCTTTTTTGATTTGTGGTATGTTGCGGAAATGGATAAGAGGTCTTTTTCTAAAAGGAATGGTAGATATTGTTAAAATGTGCCTGCAATACTGAGATTTCAATAATAGGCAAATATATTTAAATTGGTCAAAAGGTTGTCAGCTGCAATTAAAAGGCACACACTCAGAATCAATACTAAACTCTTCACGTTGCTGAGGGCAGTTGTACAAGCCGTCACTCGCCTCTCCACAGCCACCTGTATCCTGGAAGTCTTGATCTCCTACTTCTCTGACCTTTCCACCTTTCCAGTTTTATGGTCACGGAGGTGTTTCTCAAGGCTAGACATTTGCTTTCCTTCAAAACTAATAATCTATCCCACGAGCGTAGCCAGGATTTTTGTTAAGGGGGGAGGCAAGCCTTTTGCTGGGGTGGAGCAGAACCGCAGTTAGCTATGTATTTTTTTATTGATTTTTATTGATTGGGGGGCAGCTGCCCACCAGCCCCCTGCCTCCCTTGGCTATGCACATGGTCTACCCATTTACTAGGAGCAAGCCACAATGAAACCAGTGCTCAAATAAAAACTCATGGAATCGGGCTGCTGCTGCTGCCTTGGTTGGGCGCTACCAGACCCCATCTCCTTTTGCTTTCCTGGTGCAGAGTCCAACCAGTACCAGTGAGTCATGTGTTTCGGGGGGGGGTTGGACTAGATGACCCTTTGGGACACCTTCCTACTCTACAAATCTGTGATCCCTCAGCATAACTCTTCCTCGGGAATCATTATGTCTCCCTCCCCTCTCCTTTCTCCCCCTCCTCAATGCCCATCTCTCGATCTGTCTGTCTCATTGCTTCTCTCCCTCCCCCCACTCTCCCCTCCTTCTCTCTCTCTCTCTCCTTCCTCGTTACCTGTCTGTCTCTCATTACTTCTCTCTCTCTCCCTCCCCCCTCCCCGTTTCTCAATTTTGTCTGCTAGAACTTCCTCAGTCAGCTGCAATTCAGACACAGTCACGCGCGCTAAAGCCCCTTCCAGCTCCGGGGATCTGCCTCATAGTCGCTCCCCCCCCCCAAAAAAAAAGTTTCTTTCCTGGGAACATTCCTTCAGCTTCGAATCAGCACCTTCTTTTCCCCCCATTTTGCCATTGCAGAGCCAAATCGAAAAACGGGGGCAGATCGTTGCGAGAGAGGCTAGAAAAAATCGGCTTGAATTTGCCAGCCGGCCGGCGCAAAGCGGCAAATGTCACCTTACTCACCTCCCTGGTGGAAGGTAAGCAGACGCGGCCGGCGCGGATCTCCCCCGCGGCGCCCCCGGGCGGCTCTCGAGGGCGGGGGAGCGGGGACATTGCGCACGAGGCTCGTGCATTGAGTGGAAATCGTTGCCGGGGTAGCACCGAAGCTCCGGCGCGCAGGAAGCAGGAGTGTTGAATAAAGAACAAAGACCTCAAGCGTCATGAAGCTCGGCCCATATCTCCACTCTGGGGCGCGTGTAGATCTCGCCATCCGAAATGGCTTGACTTCAGCCTGTGCTTCGGAGTGAGTCCCACTGAGGACAGCGAGACGTGCTTTGGAATCAGCACGCCTCTGATCGGACCAGCCTAGGGGTCACAACCGAATTCACCCTAAGATGCAACTGCACAGACTCAAGAACAGTAAATTAATATACCAAGAGGTGCTGTGTGAGCGTTGGGGTTAAGCAGCAACTCTTCCTTGGGATGGAGGAGATTGGAGAATATAAAAACAGAAATTTTAAACATGGGTGGATTTTTTTGGGAGGGGAGGGTGGGGGAAGGTTGGCTGCTTGCATTGTCTTATTATGAAGGTAATACCAATGGAACTCCATTGATGCTAGTGGGAGGTTTCTATTGCAATTGCGCTCTGTGTGTGTGTGTGTTTGTAGGGGTATTTTTTCAGGGTTGCAGAGGAGGAAGGGGAGTTGCTGCTAGATTCCAGACTAAGCTCCCAATCCTATGCATATTTACTTGCAAGTAATCCCTTCAGTGTTCAGTGGCTGGGCCCCAGTCAATGTGGATAGAACTGTGGAAAATTTAGTTCTGGGTTATAGAGAGGCATGCTGGCTCAGAGAAGAATTGGAGGCTTCCCCTTGACAAATACTTGCATCTGACACTAATAAGGACTCACAGGATTCTTTCAAAAGCAGAATTAAAAAAACACCACTGGGTATCATTAGTATACTATATGTAATTATTGACTTCAGGGTTCCAAAATCTGGTTATTTGAATGTGATTAAGCTGTAAACCTGAATGAAGCCATTAGAAAAGTCAGCATACCTACTTCAGGAATAAATGTATTGGTACCAGAGGCCTTTGCTAGTTACTTGACAAAATTCTGCTTCTGTTTGGATCTGCAAGATATCACTCAATTTCCTGGTTCCTAAGTTATTGTTAAAAGAATAATGATGATGAAGGTCCATTTCAGGAGAGACATTTAATGAGAAGTGAAGATATTTTAAAGTTTATAAAGTACGGTAAATAGGAAATGATCGCAGAAAATGGAGAGGAGAGGGATGAGCTGCTTGCTGAGGAAAGCAGCCCAAAGGTCCCTTAAGACTGAGATGGACAGCAAACTTGCACATAATAAACTGCTGATACTGTATGATTACAGTCCATCATGCATTACTCAGGTGTCATTTCTGTGTTGGACCACGATGTAAGAGTATAACTCCACCCAAACCCTATTCAAGTGCTTCAGGAATTCTCCAAGTTAACCGGGAACTAGAACTGTGCATGCAACTATTAGAGTGAGATGCATTTGTGTTTGTGAATATTGGAGTGAGATGCATTACAAAATATACAAAATTGTTGCTGAGCAAGCCAAACAGTTTCCCTTAAAGAACTATCTCTTGGCCTATCCTACTGAATTAGCAGCTGCTTCAGCAATATCCCACTCTCTTCCACTGCTCTTCCATTTTATTGCCTGTGGCAAAAATGTTTCATTCATCATTGTTCAGGATTCACAAGGGGCAGGGAGTCTGGTCTTTATCTTGTAAGTTTCATAAGGAGAATTAAACATCCATGGTGAATGGAGATTGGATGAAGGTCATCTTTCTCTCCCACTTCCTTTCCTTTTCAAAATAATATGTCATTAGGATTATTAGACATATTTGTTTTTATAGGTAACAGTCTCTGGGGTTGCCTTGATCCTCCTCCTCCTCCTCCACTAGGTTTAAACTACAGTGTGGTATCAGTAATCAGAAAAGGGGCAGGTATTTAAATTTTACAATAACTTATTTTGTAATATTATAATTACCCCCAGTACCATAGCTATAATCCACACTGACTGTGGTTGGACTTAAGGATTGTTTGTAAAACAGAACATTCCCAATTAAATGATGGTATTTTGATTAGGACAGCATTGTGCAGATGTTGTAAAGCTTGCATCCACAAGCAGCAACAAATCCACTATAAATTCCCATGTCAACAAGCCCTTACTGTTCCTGAACACATGTACACAGAATTTTATCTTACATGCTACGTTTTGAGGGAGATGTAGTGAGTGAAGGTATCTATTTTTTATTTTTCGGTGGCAAAGGGATAAATTTCAGTGGGATGCAAGCACTAACACATGATGTTTTATACTGGAACACAGTCAAAAATATCAAAATACAAAATGAGAACACAAAATACATAACAAGCAACAACAACAAAATGTATACATGTGTTGATTGTCTGCTGTTGTATTTTTTGGTGGCCTGTTTAGGGGTTCAGTTCTGTTTAGGAACCCAGCCTGAGACTTGCACTCTACTTCCTTAGGGTAGGGCTCAGTCATGTTAACGGGGTGCTTTTGGACTTCTGTTGTGTTGAACAGAAGGTTTGGAGAACTTTGTACTATCCATTCCTGCATATCAACAGAATGCCCAAATTTACTTGCAACAAGGGAGGAAAAATGCATGCTACAAATGCCCGAGGCACAGTCTTGTCCATTTTTCATGTAGTTCAGGACTGAGCATTTGTGCTTGGAGGCTAGACAAGACTTAGCTCAACTTGGAGTCCTAATATAATGCTAGCATCCAATGATCTAAAGCTCCTGAGTCCTTATTCTTCCTAACTGCAACTCAGTCTGTAACTTCTTACAATAGCAATACATTGCTTTGTATTTATGACAGGCTGGATGTCCTGAATGTTCTCCAAGTTGTGAATGTTAAGTGAGGCTTTGCTCAGTCAGTATCCAGGCCTTCTACCACAGGGGAAGAAGGAACTCCTTTCTTTGCTTGAATTTCTCTGCCAGCTTTACTTATTAGAGAACCTACAATGCTATGAGAGTCTAGAACACTGTTTTTCGCTTCCTGGACTCTGGCCTATTGAAAGAAGGTCTTACAACAAGTGTGTAAGCCTGTTTGTTTTTAATTGTTTGCCAATTAATTTTATGGGAAGGTAGAGAAAGTAGTCTGAAGAAAGTGTACATGAAGAGCTCAAAAATAGCTCTTGGGAAAGAGAATAATAAAACCCAACTGTATTTTCCCCCAGCATTGTACTCCAAAGGTACAATTCAGTCAAAAGTAAGCGCTATAAAATTGGACTGCTCTCAATAGAAGAAATAAGTGTGCATGTCAGTCTCTCCCATTGAAATAAATGGGGCTTCAAAGTGCTTAGCTGAACAGCTCTTTCCACAATATTGCCAGCACAACCTTGGGGAGTAAAACTACTTCTTATCTCAGTCTTAGTGTAAGGCTGACCCCACGACTAAGTGATATCATTATTATGGCACTTAACAGTCACAGCTTCCTTCAAAGAATTCTGGGAACTGTAGATTTATTAGGAATCTTTAGATTCCCATCATAGAACACCTTTCAGGGGATGGAATTGTCGGGTTGGCCAGGGGCATGGACAACCCCCAGGCAAATGACAGGAATGTTTCCAGCCTGTCTCTCCCCCCCCCCCATCAGCGTGCAGCTGTAGGGAGTTCCAACAGCCTTCCCCGACAATTTATAGTGACTCAGGTCTTGGAGACATTGAGCACACATCCAGAGTCCAGCAGAGATAAAACCCAGTCAGAGCTAGGCTGAGGTTGTGAGCATGAAGCTGCTTTATTAATCATAAGGCAGAACAAAATTAAACATGTCTCCTCTCTCTGGTCTTCCTTGGAGAGAAGTCAGAAGTGGAAGCAAAAACAAACGGAAACAGAGTACATGTAAAACATCCGCAGCCGTGATTCCAACAGTCGGTGCTGGAACGCATAACACAGACATGTGATGAACCAATCCTAAACAATATCTGCACATTGAGAGGAATAGAAACCCAACAGGAATAACTAATTCAGGTTTGCTGTGTAGACATGCACAATGTGCATTTCCTTGTTTGTGTGATTCAACTTGCTTGCTAACAGCTTCAGCCAGCATCTAGTTGAGCTGATGTGGTTATATTGGTTACCCTTTCATAGCCCAGGTCGCAGACATTTAATGCTCTAGAACTCTACTACGTTCAGTATGACCAATGGCTTAATGCAAAGCTAAGGATGAAGGTGCAGGACTTCTGCAAATGACTGAAGAAGAAGATTGTGATAACTGAAAAATTAGTTTTTGGTCTGACAGATCTAAGGATCTGACTATATGCCAGTCTCACTCAGTTAGTATTCACTTGGCTAAGAAGGATTGTGTCAATGTGGTCGACCTGTGATGATCAAAGCTGCTCATCTTTCCCCAGGAGAAGCTGTACATTTAGCTCGGGATTTTGGATACATCTGTGAAACTGAGTTCCCAGCCAAAGCTGTTTCTGAGTACCTGAACAGACAGCACACAGACCCTACTGATCTCCACTCCAGGAAGAATATGCTGCTTGCCACAAAGTGAGTAGGAATGACCCTATAATATACTTTGCTTTCAACATTCTGGCCCTGAAACTGATAGTTTCATGTTGATACTTTAGCAGGTTGTTTTCGTGGGATCAGTAGATCTTAAATTACAAAACAGATCACACTGTCACAACTTTTGCTCCCTGTGGATTTTATCCCCTTGGTATAATTTTCAGATTAACAGATACGTTGTGGTAGTGTTCACATATCAAGCTCAGTTCAGATTTGTCTACTGCTGGGTTATTTATTACATTTGATATATTGCTTTCACTCCAAAGAGCTCCAAGTGGCTTATATATGGTATCCAGGAGGTCTCTCATTCAGGAAGCACCCAAGGCGGAACAATATTTTATGTTACAGCAAAGTAGTAGCGAAGTATCAGCATGAAGGCATCCCCTCCAAAACATGAAAGGTGGTGTGGCCAGGACTCTGGGAACATGGTCTCGCTTTCATTATTAGAATCCTACTGGGGTTGAAGGCCTGAATAGGAAGGCCTGAGTAGGAAGGCTCTTGTGACTTAATGAGCATGCGTATTGTGTACAGTACCATGTGGACTCATGAAGACATCTGAAGGCAGCCCTGTATTGGGAAGCTTTTAAAGTCTGCTGATTTTTTTGTGTTCGTTTATATTCTGTTGGAAGTCACTCAGAGTGGCTGGGGCAACCCGGTCAGATGAGTGGGATACAACCAACAAACACAAACAAACAATTTTCTGTAATACAATCCAAATGTATTGTAGCGTTTTGTTTGCTTAGACATTCTTTTCCGTTCTAAAGTGGTTGGCTGAGGTGCTCTAGTGCTGGCCGGGGGTGGAGGTGGAAGGAAGGCACAAAGCCAGTCAGAAGGGTCTCTATAGTAGCAATTGACTGACTTTCTCTGGTTCTAGATAGAAGCAGGGTTTTCACAAACCAGAGGAATTAAGGGAGAGTCAGAATGAACAAAAAGGTAAAACCGGAAAGGCAAAAAGCTGCAGAAGAGAGGTTCCTAAGACCCGGAGCACCCTATTAATGTGAAATAACCAGCAACATCTTTGCCTTCAGGTTTATAGGTTTATAGTATTTTTGCATTACGGAAGCTATCAACATTCAAAACAGTTGGCCACAGGCTCATTGCAGTGCATCAGACAACTTTTTCTGTGTGTGTTTTGTTTAAGAAGGTTGTGTGGATTGATTAAAGTAGCGTGGATAAAATTGTACATAGTGAGTTGCTGTATGCAGATGTCTCTCTCTTGAAGGCAGCTTCTGTGATTTGAAAAGATGTTTTCATGTGGAAGCCATATTTTGGTTTTGGTTAGTGTTGTCTCCAGCTTTTAGAACTGACATTAAATCCAGGGTGCTTTTCTTTGACCCAATTCTGATCTTTAGCGTATTTACTTAGAAACAAGCCCCTTTGATTTCAGGGGAGATGATATATGGTATACCCAAAACTTGAAAGGTCCAGATGTGAAGCCCTTTCAACTGGATAGCTCAGTTGGTTAGATGGTGGTTCTGATAACACCAAGGTTGCAGGTTTGATCCCCGTCTGGGACAGCTGCATATTCCTGCATTGCAGGGGGTTGGACTAGATGATCCTCAGGGTCCCTCCCAACTCAACAATTCTATGATTCTACCCCAAAGTGCTGTATAAATGTTTAACTTCTGAGGACTTGACTTTGTGAATCAACACAGTTGGTCTTCCATATTTAACAATTAGTTTCAGGCAACACAACATTTTGACAGATGGGATCATTTCCCATTCATCCCACCCCCAGAAATACATGGAAAACCAATTCCAGTGGGCCTTCCCCACACATGCTTATGAAATCACTTCCAAAAGTCATACTATTTACCCCCGAATTCTCAATGGGTGTTAGATACAGTATTCTCTGTACTAATTTGCAATTTCTTTAACAACCCACCTATACTTCCGTATTCCTTGGGCTCTAATAATTTGAATCTTCAATTCTGTGAGTGGGTGTATCACTACAGTGATTTTGTAGCTGTTGCTTTGCTTAATTTCCCCCTCCTGATGTGGTCCAAAATAACAAAAAATCAATTAATATTTTTGCAATAGCTTCAATGAGATTTGATTCCTGTGCTTCCAAATTTCTTCTGGGTGACTCTGGTGTTATCTGCATGTGTACATTTTCCCATTTCATCTGTGTTCAGATATAGTTAATTCAGGATGGTGTTGCACATCCTTGCTGTTTCGTCCTGCTCTGCTTGGTTGTGCAGATCTGTCCACCTGGAGATGTGTGTCACTTGCTTCTTTAGAATTGTGATGCTGTTAACTGGGTGGGCCTAGTAGTTGTGTAGCCATGGTGAAAGCGATTGTGTGAGGGCTAGACACAGTCCTTTTCCTGTGGTGAAAAAAACTAAGGACTGACTGTTTCTGTATCAATGCATTAGTCACTTCCTAGTAGCCTCTTCTCTTGCTGTTCTAGAAATATGTGTGGGCAAGACCCACACATATTGCTATCTTTCTTGTCTGATTGATATTGATATTTGCTTTCTTGTCTGATTGATATTTGGGTTAGAAGGAAACAAATAATTGGTGTGCCACAGTTCCTGCATCCAGGCATTGTCAGATCCATGTCGATGGGGGATAAAAGTTGAAGATGGTGCCAGCCATGTGGTTTGTGTATAGGGTTCCTACAGTGGTTACTTCCTACAATGGTGGGGAAGCTGTGGCCCTCCAAATGTTGGGCTCAAGTTTCCATGAGTCCCTGCTAGCATGGCCAATAGTTGGGGATCATAGGAGACATAGTCCAGCAACATCTAGAGGGTTACAAGTTCCCCAGGGACGTCCCTTCTTGTCACTGTAAGAGGCTGAGCCGATGACATTAAGGTCCAGGTGCAGTATAGTGTGGACAAGGATGTGTCCAAAGCTTGCCTTCTGGGGTTTTGGCCTTGATGAAGGAGCTGGCATTGGATTGTGCTGTCACTTCAACCTGAGCAAAATACACAATTCAGCTCACACTTATTGCATGGCTGCAAGGTTGCTTAATGGTGTGGGAGGAAATGTCAGTTTAGAAATGTCAGTTGTGATGAATCAAATGGTAAAACTGCATTACCATTCTCATGCCAACAGATGAAATGCACTCGTTGCATTAATTTTTGCAAAATTGGTTTGCCAAAATTGGCATAACATGACCCTCTTCTTTGTCAACCCATCTTTCCCTATGAAGGGTGACCTTGGGCCTAACCCCCTGTCAGCAGAAAATTCTTAAGTTGATTTCCATAGGATTCTTGGCTATCCATCCAAGATGACAAAAAATAAATTTCACCCCACGCCTTCCAATGTTTACTGTTAATCATCCATATATCTGACGCTTTTACAGCAGCAGCTTGGGGGGCAGCAGGGGGGTGGAATATTAAATCTGCTGCTATATTTAGATGTCTCTCTCTAGCTCATTGAAACTTTTACAATAGCTTTTCTATTTGTTTGATTTATGCCTCCCTTTGGCTCCTGTGCCATATTGTTTGGTGTTTTATGGCAGGCTTAGGCCTTTGGTAGTGTAGGGCTGCCTGTTTCCCCCCCCACACGTTCTTTCTTGCAGGCAGGCCTCAAACAGATCTCATTTATTTCGTGCCCTAGGATGTGGCTTTCTCCGTTGACAGCGTAATTTAAAGAAATATATGGATGGCTGAAAAATCATTTGCTCAAATTTGTCCAGATGTTTTTTAGACGTGATTGGAATTTGATTGCCCTTTTCCGCAGGGTCAAAAGATATTAATGTCCCAGAACTTTAATTGCTCACAGAGCCTTTGCTCTTTGAAGATGGAAAAATATTTGGCCTGCAAATTTGACATTTCTACTTTTTTCTCCTTTTGTTTCCTAATGGATAAGACTCACATACAAGAACTTTCTCCATCATCTGAAACATTTGATCTGCTTTCAGTTTCAGGACTGCAGAGCTGGACCATCCTATTAAAATATGGCTTTGTGCCTAACATAACTACCTGACTACTTCACACCATTTATGTCTCATTGTGAACTCTTATCTCATTTGTCATGAATTGGGGCAAATGTTTTTTGTTTAATCATACAACATTTCTTGGCTTAGCAACGGTAAGAAATTTGTGTTAGCAACAGACTTTTTTGTGAATGGCTGCTGTCAATTATCACAATCTTTATTTTCTGCATTTCCCCCGTTTTGACACGAATGTTTACAATTCCACCCCACTACTCCACTTGTGTATGTATACTTCAGGATAACCCTTAGTTAGTGCATCTGGTGAAGTGGACTGGTGCCCATAAAACCTTTTCCCATGATGAATTTATTAGTTTTAAAGTGCCACAAGATTTGCTGTTCATCTTGTTCTGTTTAGAAGGTGCAATATGTATTCATCACTCCTGCACCTTATTTCTAACCGTTTGTATGATAAATAGATTTGGGTGAAATCCATGGGCTTTAAAGGATCATGGTGTGGGAATGTTAAGGAAGGTAGGAGAGGATATATTGTTTTGATATTATTCCTCCTCACTCACACTAGTGAGTAAACAGCAGAGCACATTCCCTTTGCAACTTATTGAAAGCAAGTTGATGATTCGTTAGAATCCTTTAATTAAGCAATCCAGTTTGGTTTGTCCAGTCTGGATTGTTCCTGGTAAGTTTCTCATTTATTTCCCTCTTAAAATAATAATAACACATTACAGTCTTCTTTAAAAGTAAGAATAAAGTTTTACTCACATTCAGTTCACAGCAGTAATCCGAAGGCAGACTTTATCATGTGGTTACAGTGAAAAGAAGTCTGAGCTGCATCTCAGACTTTCTTCTTGTGGGCTCCATCCTATGTGAAGGTCGAGCCATGCACTGGCTAAGAGCCAGAAGAGCGAAAGTCCAAGAGTAAGAGTAAGAGAGTGCGAGTCCAAGAGAGAGATGGCTGCGCAGCCAGCCCTTTTATCTGGTCAGCTAGGGCCCTGCCCATCTGCCTGGTCCACACACAGGGGAGGAGAATCCAGAGCAGGTATGACAGGAAGTCCTTCTTGTCTGGAGCCACATTCCCCTGTGTGTCCATTCTAGGCAACAGGAAAATATGGAACTTGACTGCTCTGGCAATAATACACCCCACACATGGTACCCTACCTCAGTAAATAAATTAGATGGGCTTTCACTCCAGATTGTAGATTGCATCCATTTGTCTGCTTTAATCAAACATGTGTCATATATTCGCGAGCTGTATTGCATTTAGAAAAAGGGTTTAACTTTACTTGTCACACACTTTGCTACTTTACCTGAAGTGGAGCGTTGTCAGTGGAATGTTAATGAGCAAAAAGGGCTGGTATTCATCCTCCAGGCCCCAATGTGGCCAAATAGTGGTGTATAGAAAGGCAAGCTTGTAAACATCTGTGTGCCTACCTATCTGCTAGCGGAGCCTTAGAAACAGGGGATGGAAACTAGGATTGTAATTTCGGCAGAGGTGAGGATTTTTTCCTCCTATATGACAAATAAATGAATAAATAAAATGTGCCCACCTTTCCATTAAAGGTATGGAAACGTAGCACTATAAATAATGTTTTTCCTTGAATGTTCTTTGGTGTTTTTGGCTTTGGAACAGCAAAATGATGGTATTCAGAACATGTATTACTATGGCAAATGCAGCAGACGGTCCAATTTGATGAGGGATTTGTACTCTTGCCCCCCACCCTGTCACCCCACATTTGCCATATTTTTATGGGGCTGCTTCCTATTATACCATAGAAGTCTTATACAATAGAAGAGCTTACCATTCTGAACATGTTTAATTATCTTCCCATCACCTTGCCCATAACTGATCAGTGAATAAAATATCCCCATGGTTTTAAAATCTTTTTTCATCATGCGCTAAAGCATTCTTCCTGGTTTATCCTGGTGTGGTTTTTGCTTTCATGCTCTATGGTGGTCTGTGTTGTAGCACATAATGTTCACCACATTGGACTTCAACTGTGTCCTGAGCTGTGTTGGGCATTGAGCCACATCAGAGTTAGCTCTGCTGTTTTACTTATTTGCGTGTGTTTAGTTTCTCAGAGACAGAAGAAAAATAGTTGGAGTAGGGAAGAGAGGAAAAGTAATGAAAGATAGATGTGTAGTGGTACAAATGTAAAAGCAAAATGTAAATGTAAAAAGGAAATGTAAAAGTGTTTCCTGTCAACAGACTGTAACTGGAGCTCACCAGGGATCTCAGGTTGATGTACAATGATGCTGGATATAAAACACCTGTCCCAAGACTCGGGGTCCTGGGACGGACCCTTAAAATAAAGTCTGAGCAAAGTTGGTGAAGCAGCAAAGGTTCATTAATTACTTGCAAGGATGGGTGTCCAAAGCAGGCACACCCAAATTCAGCAAAACACAAGTTTATATCACCTTCCTTTGAGCGAAAAGTTCCCTCCCCTGTCCTCCACTGGGTTACAGCCTATCACAAGCTCCTAATTAAAATACTAAAATCTCCTCCCCTGTTGGCATCTCCCATTCCCCTGAATTCAGGGACCATTACCCTTAATTACTTTTGCTGAAATAAGGAAGTGTGTTCCTATGCTCTCACAGATCTACCCAAGCAATAAAGCCACATCCTGACCACCCCTTAGGCGTACACGAGTCCTACCCTGCTGAAGCGTCTAGATAAACCACATTCTAGCAGCAAGCCGCCCTGTTTTCCCATCCCTATCACCTGAACCAGTGCCTATCCGCAACCGTACAAGTTGTGACGATTTGCTACACGGCAGACGAAAACCCAAATGGCAAGAGCCAATCAGCCAAGTGGGGAAAATTCCTGCTGTGCCCCTGTCCCAATGACAGACGACACACAACGGCATAGCAAGGTCAATCGCAAAATTGCTCTAAAAGTAGGGAGAGGTGGGTGGGTGTTCCGATGCACGCACCGAAAGAGGAAGCTCTGGGTCACGTGCATAGGTATATATAGGTCCCTCGATCTGTTTGGACTGTGCCCCATTGGCCAGATTGAACCCAACATCGAGGGACCTACCAATGGGGTGCTGTGGCTGTCCAATCTCACCCACCCACAACACAGGAGTTTGGTCTCCAGGTCTCACCGCAGTACGTGCCCTCTTTTAGGAAGGACACGGTTTATTGATTTTATACCACTTAATATATAAGAATATCTCTATGTGGTGTACAGAAAATCAAAGCAACAACATACAACTTAAGCAACAACAAATTTTACAATATAAAAATGTTACCTTGGTACAAAATTACTAATACTATAAACTGATGTCTTCTCCTCTCTCAGATTTCTGGCTCTCACCCAGGGCCCATTGCCTAGTCTTTTAGGCTTGTTTTCTATGGGCAGGCCCAAGGTGGATGAAGCATCCTCAGGCTGCCCACAACCGTATCCTTTTCAGCAGCCAGCTGTCCTCTCCACACCCAGTTCCAAGTACAGCAGCTTTATGAGTTTCCAAGGGTGAGAAAAGGATGCTTTCCCACTCACCGTTCTTTTTCCAGCCTTTCCCCTCTTCTCCTTCTGCTGCTTTTTAAACTAAGCTTATAAACTATGCAAATTACAATGCTTCTGAGTTCAATGGGAGATGAATAGCAACTTATGATTGCAGTTCTGAGGATAGGATACAGGGAACCAGGCCTTCTTGGTAGTGGCAGCCATCCTGTGGAACACCCTCCCGCCAGATGTCAAAGAGAACAACAACTACCAGACTTTTAGGAGACATGTGAAAGCAGCCCTGTTTAGGGAAGCTTTTAATGTTTGATGCATTACTGTATTTTAATATTTTGTTGGAAGCCACCCAGAGTGGCTGGGGAAGCCCAGCCAGATGGGTGGGGTATAAATAATAAATTATTATTATTATTATTACTACTACTACTACTACTACTACTACTACTATGTGTGGCAGCATGAGTCAGGGTATGGCGTCAAAAGAGAGTGTCAAAAGAGGTACATTCATTTAAATATACCTGAGTGTACCAAAAGCTCCTTAGACTTTGAAACTACAGTTCTAAAGATGAGAGAGGGTGCACACACACTCCAAGTGTGTATCTGTTTGCTACTTGCCTTCTTTTTTTCTCCTGGCATCACAGCAGATAATCATAAAGGGCCAACCAATAAACAGAACCACATAAAGGTCTGGTGAGACAGAATGGATCCCTGTGGGTTAGACCTGCTAGTGTTCAGCTTCTGTAACCTGTCACCCTCATGTGCTTCCTTGACTATATGCCCAGAATTCCACACCTGGAGGCATGTCTGTCACAATTCTCCCCTCCCCTTTGAAATCTGTCTACCCCTGGAAGATATTTCATGTTAGGTCTTGCACTACTGGGCTGCTATGGAAGTAATTATAAATTACTACCTCCCATTATATTAGATCAGGCATGTCCAAAGTCTGTTTCGGGGGCCTAATCTGGCCCGCCGGTCAGTTTAATCCGGCTCCCACAGGCAGTTTCTTCCCGGGGTTCTTAAAAAAAAAGTCAACAACTTTGGGGTAACATCCTAAAAAGGTCAACAACTTCTTTGGTCGGCCCTCATGCATGTTCACTTCATAAAATCTGGCCCTCTTTGGAAAAAGTTTGGACACCCCTGTGTTAGATTAACACTAGTGAGAGATCAACAAATCCCAGGCTCAATGTGTGGATAAGCCCTGTTGTCACACACAACAAACGTGGTGATGAGTTTTACCACTTCTGACTGCAGGCCTAGGCTTCCTTCACCTTGGGCATTTCTGCTCACAAAGGGTTAGCTAGTCAGAAAGAAGGCTAAGTAGAATGGTTTGCTCCCTAGTTTCCGCACCACCAACAAATGCACAGAAGACAGTGAGATTCTGTAACTTGTTGCACTTAATGTGTAGTCCATGACCCTTGTGCTAATTTGATAATGCATTTTTGAAAAGAATGGGTTGGGAACAGCAATTAAAACAATTTGATTTGCTAAGACTCCTCTGCTGGCATGGTAACTCCAGCTGAGCAGAATGGATCCGGTCTGTGATGTCATGTGAAGGAAGCATTGTGAGCTACTGCTCTGCTTCCCTAAGGTTGGTGTTTATTTCAGATATATGTGGCTAGCTACTTGGGTTCATTCCGTGGTCCTTCCCAGTTCAGCTGTGTGTGTGTGATATTTTGACTGGGACAGATTTGACCAGGAGACAGACTCCTTGCTTACTCCATTCTATGAGTCAGTTGATCTATAATGCCTATGTGGCAACCATTATACTCCCCCCCCCTGCAGACTTTGAATTTATTTGGGGCACCTCACCTCCTACCATGTGGTAGGTTATCCTTCTTTTGCTCTGACTGCCCTGAAATTTGAATGAGAGATACCACTCATGCAGTTTAGGAATGTTTTTATTGAATTAGGGAGGTTCACTGCTGCAGACTTTGAGAATCCATTGCATTTTATGTTCTGAGATCTATGGAGGAAGGGAGGTATACAAAATTAAATAATAATCATTGTAATAGATAAGAGTAGCTGCTGTATTCAAACTACTGCTCAGCCATGGGCATCTTGGGTAAGCTTGTACAAATCTGTGTTCCTGATCTGTAAAATAAAAACTATAGTGGCTTCTCTCTCTGAGGGTTTGTTTTGATGATCAATCATCCTGAAAATTATTCCTCCTCCTCCTCCTCCTCCTCCTCCTCCTCTTCTTCTTCTTCTTCTTCTTCTTCTTCTTCTTCTTCTTCTTCTTCTTCTTCTTCTTCCATTAAATCCATTGTAGTTTAGTACCATAACCACTGCTCAGCATGTGTGTGCATGGCTTGCTTTCTCAATAAGTTTAAGAATTTTGAGGAGGGGAGGGATTATGTGTAAGGAACATATCAGTTCCAGTGCATGGCTTGATTTTTCTCACTAATATTATCTTCAGATACCTTTCCCTGGTGTGTGAGTGGTGTTGCCTTGAGGAAACTATTTGACGAAGTTTATTTTATTTAATCCATTTCATCACACACACACACACACACACACACACACACACACACACACACACACACATCCAGTCTTTGCTCTGGGGGCTTTTGGCCCCTTCTAGCAATGGATTCCCCTTCTAGCAGAAGCTCTGTGAAATGTACTGGAGTTGACATAGAGCTCTGGATCAAATGGTATAACTCCAGCACCTGCTAGAAAATGCTGCATATTTGCAAGTTCAGGTGAAATATTGGCAATGACACTTGTAATGATCACATACAATGCAAAAAGGGGAAAAAGAACAAGTCTGTGTTTTGAAATGACTATAAAATGCAGGTGTGTAAATCCTTCAGGATATGTCAGACAGCGGATAACTGCTGCAAGCAGAAAGCCAGCAGGCAATAGCTCTTTCCCCTTAGAACAAACAAGCCCCCTGAGGACTGGTGTGGCAGAGTGGACTGCGTGTGGGCATGGAGAGGGCCTGGTTCAGATCCCACAAGGAATCCTGGGCTTAGCAATTTCACTTGTTTATTTGTTGATATTATTGTATGGTTGGATGTTTAAGACGTAAGGCACCTTGGCAGAGTATCACTTGGAAAGGCAGCTTATACATGTTTCTTTAAACCCAATCAATTCCCTGGTATGCATGAGGCTCACTGTGGGTGGTGGACAGTCCTGGATCTCCTGCCTTTTAATCTGCCTATAGAGCCATTGAGTCTCCCACAATCTTCATTTGCCCAGAGACCCTTGACTTAATATAAGCAGCAGTTTTTGCTAACAGACTGCAGGCCCAGGGCATCCTGTCTTTACCCCACAGCCCTGACAGCAAGTTCTTATTGTACTTTTATTTGATCTTTATTTGTATTAATAAGTTGTTTGGTTCTTTGGTGGACTTTGGACCAAAATGTGGCCCTCTGCATGTCTGCCTATATGTACCTCTATAGTATACATATAAATACATATGCAGGTGTTATGTCTATGCCACTGAATGCCAGTAGCCAGAAAACGCAGGTGGAGAGAGTACTGTTGTGCTGAGGTCCTACTTTTAGTCTTCTCAGGAACATCTGGCTGACCATGGTAAGAACAGGATGATGGGCTAGATGGACTTTTGCCTGGTCCAGGAGGGCTTTTTCTTGTATGTTCTATGGCAGGGGTGTCCAACAGGCCGGCTGCGATCTACCTGTCAATGGCGTGATGTACCTGGTCGATACTGGTTGATCGCAGGACCCTGATTGTCCCCCAAAGAAAGCTCAACAACTCTGGTCAATCCAATGGGTAGATCACTGCCAGTTTATTTATAGTGGGAGTAGATCACAGTCTCTTGGAAGTTGGACACACCTGTTCTATGGAGTTTAAATATATAAATTATAAATATATAAATTAATGTGTGCTGCTTGCATCATGGGCCTCTGCCCAGAGCCATATTTTAAGCAGCTAATAAGGCCCCTGTCAGTCTCTCAACCTGGATTGTTTGAGGTTAAAATAGGACTCTCCAGCTCCTGAGCTGCTCAGTGGAAGAACATTTCCCTTACATGTTGAGAATTATTTTTATAATTGTAAGGTTGTGCTAAACATGTCTTACAAAGTGTTGAAAATGAAATGGTCTGATCCTGACCAACCTTGGCTCTTGCCATCTGCTCTTTGTCTTCCTCCTCTGCAGGCAACTTTGTAAAGAATTTACGGATCTCTTGGCCCAGGACAGGACACCCATTGGCAATAGCAGGCCCAGCCCCATTTTGGAACCTGGGATTCAGAGCTGCTTGACTCACTTCAGCCTCATCACTCATGGCTTTGGGTCCCCAGCCATATGCGCTGCCCTGACTGCTCTCCAGAACTACCTGACTGAAGCTCTCAAAGGCATGGACAAGATGTTCTTGAACAACAACTCTGCTAACAGGCACACTTCTGGGGAAGGACCAGGTAGTAAAACTGGAGACAAGGAAGAGAAGCACAGAAAATGAAACAAAAACAAAAAACAAGGAAGCTAATGAAATTAGGGGAAAAATAAATAAAAGGAAAAGCAGAGAGAGAAATCTTTTTAAACAAACATTTTAATTTTAGCTTTAAAATATTGGATTGGGCTTTGGAAGAATTATACTAGGTAGGTCACACCCACATTATTTTATTTTAAAGGAAGTAAGGTCAGAGACGCACAATGGAAACAGGAACACAGAGGCTCAGTGGCTTTTGCAAAGGAACTTTTGAAGACAACTTCAAGGAATTTCCACTTCTGTTCTCCTGCAATCTTTTTGTGATAATTGGGGAGGGTGTGTGTGAAAAATGTCAATAGTAGGTAAAAACAATCAATAACTTATTGGAAGAATCTTTTTGATAATGTTGATATGTTGGCTGAGATACATAGTCTGTTTCTGTATAATTGTTATTTTTCAAAAAAAAAAGTCTATCTAAAGTAGAAAAATCAAAAAAACTAAGGGATAGATTTATTTTATATGGGACTGTCCCATTCAGAGCAAAGTGTCCTGTTTTCAGCTCAGACCAACTGTAGCCCCCTGACTTGGGTGATGTCTTGCCATTGCCACTCTGTGTCATCAGAATACCCAGGCCTAAGCTCTACCAATAGTCTCCGGCTTGCAGATTTCTTCACAGTGGGTTGAGGTAGCAGGAAATGAGAGCTCTGGGTCTGTTTAGACTAGAAACCATTATGGGGAAACCTAAAGCAGTGCATTTGCCTCTAACAAGTTCACATTCTGATGAAGTTAAAACGATACTTACTTGGAAGAGTATTTCAAATAAGGTTAGCTAAAAAGACAGTTATCGAGTGTCCCTATTTCAATGCAAACTACCTAAATTTCTGGGCTTACTGAAAACTAGATACTTTACATATTTATTCCTAAAATTCTGAAGCTGCAACTTTGCAAGTTTCACTGGCTGTTAGGATGTGTAAAGTTTGCATACAGGATCCAATGAGATTTTGATAACAAGGCGGTGAACTAACTTGGAATTAGGTGGTAACCTCCAGCATAACCTTTTTTTTAAAAAATGGAGATGTACATGTGAAAAAACGTTATACAGGAATGCAAAAGCTCTGAACACAAGAGGGGAAGCAAACTACATTCTCCTGCTTCTGGGTGATTCTTTTTAAAACCAATATGCACATTTTGCATTCATATATAACTTTTTTTATGTATTTATTCTCCATGAAGGTCAAATGCTACATCAGAACTGATCCTATGTTTGACCTATTTCCAAGTCCAGTTGCTGCAGTCTGACAATCCCTTGTAGATGCAGGACTTCAGATGTACACACAAATCTCTCCTGTTTGCAAGAGTTTCCTTTGCATTGCAATGAAACCACCTATCTCATTTGAGCAGATAGCTCAGTGGGCCCCACGAGAGTTGTACATGGAGGTGTGCCACTGAAGTGAACGGGAGCTTCTTGTGTGCATTCAAGTGCAGAGAACTGGCTGTTCTAAGACTGGGAACAATATGCTTAAGACAGAGGTGCCAGTCTGCTAATTGTTACTCTGAATGGATATTGGCTAATTCTCAACAATTCAGTTTGCTCTTTTTAATATGTCTCAGACTGCTCTCTCTCTCTCTCTCTCTTTTTAAAGAAGTATTAGTAACAGGAATGTCTTGATGAGTATGTGATTTCCTTCTCAGGAGTATGTACCCTTTTTATTTTCTTCTGTTTCCCAAAGCTTTGCCCGCTTGGCTTATGAGCTTCTTCAAAGAGGACTAGAACTCCCTACACATTTCATCAGGTACAGAGATGAAAATCCACAATTCTGACACTTTTCTTTTCAAATCAAAGCCAGTTGTTTTGGAATTCTGCAGGTGTACTTCTTTAAAGAAGCTCAAAGGGAATAGATTAAGCAAGGCAAAGGCAACTGAATGGGCAATGTCATATTGATAGGCAAATGCTAATTTATCCAATATATAGAAAAGATTTGGGGAGGGCCGATAATATTTGATGCACAGAATAACACAGGTTTGCTAAGTGTCTTTAGAGGAGAAGGAGGGGACTGAAGGTAAAGAGGATTCTTGAGCAATTTCCAGTAGCTTTGTTTAAGGAAATCTCTTTCCCCCAGGTTATTAAATGAGTTTTGCCGTTCTTGGTTTAGAAAAAAAACACATGTCTTGGGATGAGGGAAATCAACCAAATTCCAAGCATTTGCAGAAATTTAAGTGCATTACAGTATATTTTTAAAAGCTCCCCCCCCCCCCTTGTTTGGAATACCTACTAAAGTTATACTTCAGTGAAAGAAGATGAATTTTACCTTGCATGTTATCAGCTTGGAAATACCTTGTTGACTTGATAATGGCTATGGTGTTCCATGCATTTTGAAAAATCATTTCCCTTTTGTCACAGCAGCTTATGTCTATACATCATTTTGACTTAACATACTGAATTCATGCTAGGAGACGAGAATAGGATAAACACATTACCATGGCTGTAACTTCCATTATTTTTGGTAGAACTTCGTTCTACTTAAGCGAACACTTATGGATGGGGTCCATCTGTTTCACAGGGTAGTGTTTTACATTTGGAATTCAGTTTTCAAAAGCAATTTGGGTCCATGCAGTTTCTAATTTTAAAAATATGAAGGGTTATTTCTCACAATGTAAACTTTAAGAGTACAAGAAGTGACCAGTGCCCTAATTGAAATGGCTGCACATGTCTGTTTCACCATGTGTATAAATATTCAACACATATTCAGCATATAGCAGAACCATGCAGCCAACTGGGGTTCTGTACGGCATATACACACAGTGAAATATGCATGTGTAGTTGCTTGAAACATGAAGACATACATTCTGAATTCATCACCTCCTGTGTTCCAAACAGTATCATGCACAATGCAACTGCTGAATTATGTACACTGTGTTTTAGAACTGGTCCCTAAGATCTTATTTCCAACCTTTATAAACCATAAAGTACTTGAAATTAAGCCAATACTTTCCCATTGGATATTTCTGCCTGCACCGTGAAGTAAACTGTGTGTTGTTATTTGTAATCAGACATATTCAGAAGGTGATTAACTTGGAGTAGCTGTATATTGGATGTGATCAATTATCTAGGAAGCAAGTTTAATCAAAATGAGTAGAACTTCCAATGGGCCTTGGTCTAAATCGAAGTATTTCAGTTCAGCTGTGAGTGGAGCTTTACACACTGATCCTAAATGCACACCTGTATGCATGGGGATTTGCAACATTGCCAAGTTATGGTGCTGGTCCTCAAGTTGCTAATTTTAGAATGTCACTAGAACAAATTATGCAGGAGAGATTGGGCATAGTATTCTACAGCAGTATTGGAACCCAGACTGTCATACAATTCATGAAATGAGTTGATTAATCATATGAGTTTTAGTTGATTCATTGATTAAATGTTGGCCAAAACAATTGCCATGAAGCAAGAAGCATAGGTTTGCTTTTAGATAGTGGACACCATCTTATCTGATGCATTTTCTCCTATTTGAGAGAAAAGCAAGAATTAAGATGATGTTTAATATGGTGTATTGTTTTAATACTTTCCAAAGAATCAGGAAACGTTTAAAATATTAATTGATTAAATTCAGGCCCCCTAGTTGGAACTACTATTAGTGGGGCTGCTTTAGTTCAATAACTTCAGGCACATCCAACCAAAGTTGGTCCCATTTAGTTTTGGGGAGAATCAAGCATATGTTTAACTTGTTCCTATTGAAATCAATGGGACTGTAATGTGCTTAACGTTGACTAAACCTCACCCCATACTTTTTTGCTTCCTATATTTCTGAAATCTACATTCTGTACACTATACCATCTCAAAAGAGGGAGGAAGAAAGTAAACACACCTTTATTTGCAGTTGTTACCCTAAAGGGCACTTTTGAGGAGCTGAAGACAGCTGTGATAGTAATTAATGCTTTCCTGTTCTCATATTTGTTAGGTCTGACTCCGTACACTATCTTGGACAATTTATAAATGTAACAAAATCACCTTTATGCATCACAAGAATAATTTACTATGTTTCAGTCCACTGATCTGAACAAGAAAGAACCCAAACTTAATATCTTTAAAAAGGCCACCTGAAGAAATATTTCAGTGACTAAAAATAAAATAAAATAAAATCTAGGATAATTATTAACACTGAACTGAGGGAAACATTGTGGCACAAAAAGCAGAAAATCTACAAAGTTAAATGAGGAGATGTTTTGTCCTAATTGTAGTCAAACTGTCCTTAGGATGTAGGTACTGAGGCGGCCCCTGTGGTGTCCCCTCCAGATGCTGTTGGACTGCAACTCCCATCAGTCCTGATCACTGGCCATGTGGAGTAGGGCTGGTTGGTTTAGTAGTCTAGCCACAGCTGGGAGGCACCATGTTGGCTGCTCAGTGGTTACAACACATCACAAGACGGAAGCAAATCTCAGGGTTCTCCTGCCTCCTCTTCATTTGTCATTTTCCCCAGTTAAAGCGTCTGTGTTTACAAATTCTTCCTTAGCATTGACACTAGAATGGAGCTTAGAATCCTAAAATCATGGAGCAGTGTGCACATGCTGACCGAAAACCATAGGGCTGGGGTTGCCAACATGGCACAGAAGTGCCCTTAAGAATAGCCAGTGGCACTCACAAAGTCTCTGAGACCCCTCCCCCACTGACTGACTGTCCTCTTTGTCATTAGGTGGCATAGCTTATTACCTCCCCCCGCCACTTGAAAAGCCTATAGAGGAAGGAGGATGTTGGAAGAGCCTTAGCTCTTTCCTATTTCTGTTTCAGCTCCATGTGCTTCTTAAGGCTCAGGTCAACATGTGAACAAAAAGTCGAGCAACCAAGAAGGCAGGAGGGACAGGAGAGCCATCTAGGAGACGGGGGCAGGAAAGGAGAATAGCCAGAGGGGATAAAGTGGTGCACCACAGGAACTGGGAGAGAAAATGCCACAGCATGAAAGCATGGACCCTAGGCATGGATACTCATATTTTTACACCTTTCAAAATGTGTCCACAGCTGTGTTCGGTGATTTGGGTGTGTTTGTTGGCATCCTGTGTAAAAACCGTGAAGATCTGTGCCTTCGATGTTTTTGTAGTGCTGGAAAGTACCGGATCTGTAATTTTTTTTACTGTGTAGTCTGCCACTGTAAGCTTTCATTTCTTGACTGTGCTTTTTGTTGGGAGGGGGTACACAGGGTAAATTCATGGAAATTCAAGAGGCCCTTTAAAAATTCTGCTGGAACCAACTTTAACTCTCACCTGGAAAGACTGAACCAGGGAGGGAAGGAGAGAAGCAGCCACAGAGGATGTTGCCCACAGAACTCTCTCAAAATCCCCAATATGCCTGTGGACCCAAAAATCTTGGTGATGCCTGCCCATAGGGACATATACCAATTCTGAGCATTACTCCATTTAACTCACTACTGTCTATAGCAGCTTTCCCAAAACTAGTGCCCTCCAGCTGTTGTTGAACTATAATCACATCAGTCCTCACCGTCAGCCATACTGGCTGGGGCTGATGGAGAGTGGAGTCCTACAACATTTGAAGGACACCAGGTGAGGCAATACTGAACTGCACGGACTGGCAGTCTCCAATGTTTCCGATAGGATTCTTTCCCAGCCTTCCTGAAGATGACTGGGATGGAACCTGGGACCTTTTGTGTGCACCCAGCATGCACTACCAGTGAGCTACATCTCTTCCCTACACTTTATAATAGTTTTAATCCTTATTTCCAGTGTGCACTCAGTTGTCTCTGCTGCTAAAAGCTGATAATCTGACTCCTCTTTCTCTAAAAGCTATGTATGTTGTTTTTCCTCAAAGAAACCATATTTATCCAGTTTCATAGATACCTTGAGTATGTGGAGAGTCTATATAGTACCAGAAATTTAAAGGGTCACATTATATATACCCTGGCCTGGCTTGCTGCAACAGCAGCATTTTAAAATAATGACCATCTACATACCTGGGGGTAAATGGATGCCATCTTAAAGTCATTCATGAATAAATTCCATTGGTCTAAATGAGATTTATTCATGGATAAATGATAACTCTTGGTACTTTTTTATTAAAAAGACAAGCAAAAAAACCAACAACCCATGAAGTGAATTTAAGCATCTCCAGTCTCTGCAAACAACATGGCACCTAAGCACAGCCTTTACAGTTCTGCTGACCACCTAAAAGGATTTACATAGCATCACCAATTCTTGGGTCTTGCTTCCTACATTTCAAGGGATGTTGCTAAACCATTCATTTGGGTACCTCCATAAATTGCATTTATGGCATCTAGTGGCGGTGGAGGAGGAGCATAAGAAGTTGCCTCTTCCACTATCGTCCAGGCAGCTGGAAAAACTTGAACATTTTCATTTTAGAGTGGAGAACCTAACTTTGATTGCCAGCAACGTCCACCAAAACATTAAGTTCTAGACAGAGATGCCAACTGAGCAGAACCCCCCAAAACTACTCTGACCTGCTTGTGAATCTGCAACAGCCACCTGGTATGCAGGAATTGCGAGAAGTGTGAGAAGATGAAACATATCGCTTATTCATTCTCACATATTAAGTTGCTACTAAAGGCACAAGTACCAGGGCTGGTACAAAAGCTGGCAACCCTAGTCCCAGATAATCATTTCTACTTAAAAGTAATGGAATTTAAAGCTATGATTTACACACACACACACACACACACACACACACACTGTGGGGATGGCTGGTAGTAGCAGATAGCCACTGATAACCTTGCTGAATTTGTATACAACCTTTTTAATGGCAGAGCTCCTGTGCCTGTTGATTAATGGAAATCCAGAATGGGAAGTTTTCCCTTTGCTGCAGCTGCCTGCTGGGGATACTTTACCTGTTCAATTTCTACCTGCCTCTATCATTAATGGGGCTATTAAAGGAAGGGGTGGGGAGAGCTGACCAGGTAAGCTTCTTATAAATTTTCATATTTATCCAGGGCCTGTAGACACCTACGTTTCTCATGAGGTGTACATCTAAGAAACAGGTTTTGTCCCTCACTGGAGAGCCAGAGTTAATCTCAGTGGCAAAATTGTTTTTATTGTTGAGTAACAGGTAAAATGGCTCCTAGTTTCCAAAACTTGAAAGTGCTGCATAACTATTAGTAGTGCAATCTTACACATGTCTACTAAGAAGTAAGTTGCACTGAGCTCAATGGGACTTGATCCCAGTTACATATGTATAGGATTGCAGCTGAAATTACCATGCATTTCCAATGTCCTTTTTACACTCCCTCCCCCACAACTCCTGGTAAACAATTTCCACTGTCCCTTCTTCATTTCATTATCCTCTGACTTCCTTATTCATTCCGTCTCCTCCGAAACGAGCACACACACACACCTGCCATTTTAGGCTTATGCTCCATGCATTTGACAAAGTGAAATTTAGCCCATGAAAGCTCATGCCATTAAAAGAAAGCTGGCCTTTAGGATGCCACAAGATCCTTCATTCTTTTTGCAACTCAGTAGAGGACACTTTTGCTATCACTGCTGGAAAAAGCTGTGCTGGTTAGGTTTTTGCCAGTTAAAGAACTGTCAAATGTACAAAGACTCCATACTATGGGAAGGACCCTAGTGATCAAGATTGCCCTGCTGTCATATTGGAAGCAAATGGATAAATTGTGCCTTTTTAAACAATGAGAAGTAAGGTTGTACTGTTACTTTTGCATCCAGTCCTAAACACCTTTCACTTGGGAGGGATTTGGTTTAAATAAAAATTCATTTCAAGGCTATGCATTTAGGGTCATGATGTGCTCATGGACAATAGTGCAGTGATCCTGATCTTAGTAATCAAACTACCTATTATATGCAGGCAGTATGATTTCTTACCCTCCACCCCAAACTTTAAAAAGAGAGAAAGAAAAGGGAAATCAGTAATCTTATGGGGAGGGGGTGAATAGAAAGGGACCATTTAACCCTTTGCTCTCATGACAATTTCCCATTCAAAATTGCCCCACTCAAGTGTCTCTCCAATGTTAATTACCGGTAGGTAGTCTCCATTCTTCACTAGGGAAAGAAGTCAGAGAAGTAATTGCTTGCCCCAAGGCCAGAATGAAGGAAGTTGAACTTGCACCTCTCACCTTTTCTGCTTTCCTGCTCAGCCCTTTTCTCCTCCTCTTCTTGGCACCTTCCATTAATACATCTCTCTAGTGCCATCTTTGCCAATCTGGATTTCTCCAGATGTTCTGAACTACAGATCTGGGCCACCACAGCCTGGGGCAGATGGAAGCCGTAGCCTGAATTATCTGGAGAGCACCAGGTTGGGGAAGGGTGCTCTAGGAGGAGAGGCCTTGCAAATAGTTGGAGAAACAAAGAACCCTTGAAGGAGAAGTGCATATGCCCTTGGCAATGCCATTTGCCCCTTTAGGAACAGATACAAGAACAGCCAAGCGCCAGTGTCCATTCAACTTTCCTTTTTGCTAGATTATCAGTTAGGCTGCAGCCTTATGCCTGCTTTCCCTGGGAGTGATCTACTTGCATTTAACTGAGCAGGATTTACTTCTGGCTAGGCATGTATACAGTTAGATTGTTAGTTCACAGAGCACCAGTTCAGGGCTGAGCATTACCAATCCTGTGTCTGGTTGCTAAGTGACTTGCTCTCTTAGGAGTGTGCAGGATTGCAGCTAAACATCTGAATAAACACACTTTTAGTTGATTGCCTAAGGTGTTTTCTTGACTGTTTGGCCAACGTCCACCACCAGCCTCCCTCTGAGAACAATGTAGGCCTCCCTATGTGTCTAATCAAATGCAATTTTTCTCTTCTGAGTCATGATGAAAATAATTTCTATTCCTCTTTTTTGGAGGGAGGGGTGTTCTTAAAACCCGTCTTGTTGAATCAATGCATGTACATAGTTTGTTTTGGGATTTTTTATTTTTATTTTGAGGCCATCAGCACTGAATACCCTTTTCTGAAGGACAGCTCTGATTAAAATCAATCTTCTACTCTTAACATTTCAATATATGCAATTAATGAATTAATGTTTTAATTGCACTGATGAATGTTCTTGGCCATGTTTATAAAATATTATTTCTCCTGGTTGACGTTTATTCCAATATTATATCATGCTCATGTGTTGTTGTTTTTTTTAAAAAAGTTTAAAACAATCATGTGACTTAGAGAACTGCAGATGGCTAAAGTCAACCTTCATAGTGTAACCCTTTGTGTGCCAGCGTGTCTATCGCCACTCTATTAAGCTCATTTATGTGACAGTAAATCACGTTGCATTCAGTGGGTTACACATTCCAGCAATGAGTTTTAGGAAGCAAGGTTTGAAGCTGAAATTATAAGACAAATAGATATACCGAATATAGGAGTGTGAAATCTACAGTCTCTCCTTTCTATGCCAAAATCGAGTCCTTTATTTAAATCAAAGCAAAACCAACATCTACTCTTCTTGAATAGTCTTTCCATAAAAATGAAAAAATGTCATCGGTTTTAGTGACTCTTAGAAAAGAAGGGGGGGGCAAACGCGGAGAGGCATTCAATGATGAGTTTGTATATATTTATTTATGCTTAATTTAACGGGATTGTGTAAATATGGCGAGCAAGTAGTTTTGGGGTTATTTATCTGTGACTATACCTCTGTGAATGGGTGGGGAATTTAAACCAAGAAGAAGAAAAACGATCAAAAAGACAAAAAAAAATTACAAACGCTTGACTCTAGATAGTACCCAATCTGATCTTTTTTCTGTTCTTTATAGACAAGCTGTTATGGTAATGGGTAGAAATTGGTTTCTTGTCCAGTGATGACCTGATTTACATAAATAATAATAATACGAATTTTAAAAAAAAAGATTGTTGTGTTTTGTTGTATTTTCCTCTTCAGATATTTTTTCCCCTTTTTTAAAAACTATGTTGGTGCTGCTTCATTTCTGAAGATGGATTTACTTCCGCAGCCAAGACAAAATCTTTTCTTTCCCAGTCTGGACTTTGGGAAATTCAGGACCCGGTTCTACAGTGGAAAGAAATAAACGTTGCTTCTCAGAAGTGCTGCCCCGTTGACTGTGTCTGATTCCTCTCCCAAGTCGCCTGCGACCCTAGGCCGCTGCCCCCCTCCCGCCTCGCCCCACACCTCGGCTTTGCTGTCGCCTCCGCAGCGCAGACTTGCCTGGAAGGCGGCTCTTCGCGAGCGCGTTGCCTTCCAGGGATCCCGGGGAACTCCGGTCCTCGCTCGCTCCAGGCTCGGGGCGCGGCGGACTCCAGCTGCGCTTTGGACGCGCGCTGGGCAGAAGCCGGCGGCGCCCGCGAACTCCTTTGGCAAAGGAGCAGGCCGGCTCGCTCCCGCCCAAAGAGCTGCTTCCAGTCTAATGGACACATGCTCGGCCTCTTCATCCTCACCAGCCAACGAAAGCACCGCAGATTAGGAAGGCAAGCCTTCCAACACACACAGCCGGCCCACCCCGAGGCAAGGTGAGGCAAGCGCCTTAGGCGGCAGCAGTTTGAGCCTCCAATGAATGCATGGCCTCCTACCACTGCCCTTAGGGCAGCAACAGCTGAGGGGGGCTTCTTGGAGGCCGGATTCCTTCGCAGCCCCTCACCCCCCTGCTGCCTCTACAGCGCCTCTTGGCGAAGAGGAGCCACTGCCAGTCTCCTCCCACCCTGGTTCCAGAAGTGGATCTTCACTCCTTCTTCCCTGGTAGGGGAGAAGCGCACCATTTTGCGGTTTGCCACACGGCCACGCCCCCTCTCCCCCTCTCCCTCCCCACACAGAAGAAAGCCTACTCCGAAGCAAGTCCCATTGAGTTCAATGGAATTTACCCCAAGTCAGAGTTTCTGCATTGCAGCATTAGTTTCCTAAACGCTCCATTCTTCATCAGGCCTAAAAGAACAAACTGTAAACACAAACACACAGGGATACCTATAACCATACAAACAGCACCCCCCACTCCCAGTCCAGTGTAAAAGGATTGGTCAATCCAAACAGAAATATTCTCGGAACTCCACTCCGGGCCCTAAACATTCTGAAATAGAGGTCCAATAGTCTTATATTGTTTCAAAGTACGCTACTCAGTTCAGTTTGTTGGCCTGATGGCACAATCGCCTGAGCAGTTGCTCACCCCTTTTGCCATTAAAGTAGCTTGAATATACTGCAGCCTCGTCCACGTTCTGGAAAAGGTTCACACGGTCGGTCTAGATTCAGCGAAGCCTGCTCACCCCTCATTCGGTCCCGTTCAGTTTTAGAGCCAGTCAAGTTAAGGGAAGGTTAGAGAATTGATTGAAAGCGTTACCATTTTCCAGCCCACGAAGAAACTCTCTCCCTCCCCCCCCTTAATATTCTCCATTATTCTGTAGGATGACTTTATTGCTCAATATTCAAAATATCACGCAGAGAGAGGAGGGTCGGGGGGATTCTCTCCAGTTTTATGAGACTGAATCCGAGCAACGGTTTTTTGTTGTTGTTCTGTCCCCGCCAAACATCCCCGCGGCTGGTGTCACGACGTGACCTACTTTGAAGCCTCTGGAAAGGGCCACGTTTGCATTTTACAGCTGCAATAAAGAAGGCACATATTGGGAAGAATCCTGTATAGTAGACAGTGGAAGGGAGCGATTACTAGGCGAAGGTAACCAGGTGAAGCTCAAATATTTGGACTTAGATCCATGTGCATCCCGATTCTAAACACATTTGCCAGGAAATGCGATCGATTTCCATGTCAATGCTTAGAATCAGAGAGAGGGAAAGGCGTCTAGTCTAACCCGATGCAGGAAATCCGCTCTGAAAGATGTTGACCACCCAACCCCCGAAGCAGAGTTCTCCACCGTCCGAGGCAGTTTGGCCCACAAACACAAATACCCGCCTAGGAAAGGCTAACGCAGGTTCCTGAATCTTTCTGATTTCTGTTACATTGTAAATGCGTTTCCTCTTTGCTAGTCTCCGCAGAGCGTCCTTCCAAATACGGTTGGTTTCCTAGGCAGCGGCCTGGAAAGGCTGAGATGCATCCTAACCCTGCCGTGCCGGCCTCTACTATCGGCGCGAGACTTGTTGCCAAGGGCTTCAGGCGCCCCAGTTTAGGGGCAAGGGATGCGCTCTCCTTTTTAGGCTGAGCTGTAAGGGCTGGGTATACACGACCTTCAGAACACATTCCAAGCACACTGGAAGAGTTCTGGGTACTGTAGTTTAGCCTACACAGAGTTCCAATTCGCAGCAACCCTTAACAGGCTACAGCGCGCAGAATTCTCTGATGGGCTCCGAATGCGCTTTAAAGGCATCGTGTGTCCGCAGCAAGGAAAACAGCCGATGGCGTCGCCCGCAAAAGCGAGAGACTCAGGCGTCCTTTCTCACCCCTGTTTCCCGCCTTGCAGCAGGAATGGTTCTGAAGGGAACTTTCTGAATGGAAAGCCCCCAAAGGACGCCGCGCTCCGATTGGCTGGCAAGCACGAAGGGAAGTTTGGTTTGAGAGCCAGTGTGGTGTAGTGGTTAAGAGCGGTAGTCTTGCAATCTGGGGAACCGGGTTCGCGTCTCCGCTCCTCCACATGCAGCTGCTGGGTGACCTTGGGCCAGTCACACTTCTCTGAAGTCTCTCAGCCCCACTCACCTCACAGAGTGTTTGTTGTGGGGGAGGAAGGGAAAGGAGAATGTTAGCCGCTTTGAGACTCCTTAAAGGAAGTGAAAGGCGGGATATCAAATCCAAACTCTTCTTCTCTTGTGAGCAAGGGAAGGGGTAAAAAGCGAAAGCAGTGAATGAGCTGCCCAGTCCTCTGTCGTCCCTCCACTCTGAAAGAAAAAGGGCGCAGCCGATTTAGAGAGGAGAGGAGACCCATAGAAACCCATAGGCTTAAGCTGGTCGCGATGAAGCGACTCTCCTTAGATTGCATCGCAATAACAATTTAATAGCGCCGGCACGGAGAGGGGAATATTCTTCCTCGGGGTTTTGTCCCCCACACTGCCCCACGGTTACACTAAAGTTGGTGGGAACCTGATCCTCGGCACCACCATCAGAAGTACCTCATAAATGCGCATATCTGCGCATCAGTAAACGCCTCTCATTTTAGAGTGACTAGCCTAGCCGCCTAGACGGGTGGGCGGATAATAAGTCTGAAAAAGTAATTGAATAATAATAAAAAAAAGTGTCATGACTAATTTTGAGGGATCTGGGCCACCAGTGTATGAGAGTTAGGAGAACTGGGTTTTCAGCTCTTTCTTTCTTTCTTTCTTTCTTTCTTTCTTTCTTTCTTTCTTTCTTTCTTCCTTCCTTCCTTCCTTCCTTCCTTCCTTCCTTCCTTCCTTCCTTCCTTCCTTCCTTCCTTCTTCTTTTCTTTTTAAAAAAAGTTCTTGAAAAAGTATGAAGGTATTTTCTTATTTTAACCTGGCAGTACGTTCCACTGAAATAAAACAAAAGGCCCCGATCTAGCCATTATTTGTGACCCGAGTCCTATCGGAAGCAATGGAGACCAGCAAGTTCCTGGCAGCCGGCTTTGCCGCATTGTTTTCTATGGGACGGTCACGACTAACTTAAGTGGACTGGAGCTACGTGTTTAGGATCCGGATGTAGGATCAACATTGGAATGAAACGTAGAGGTGAGCCGCCCTTCTCTTAATAGGAAATCCAATCTTCCTTTTCATCCTTACGGCTCTGTCCCGTTCGTTTTATGTTATGTTGATAGAACCCCACCAATAACTTACCTTTGTCCGGAATTGTTTTCGGGACTGTACTAAATTTCTAATCTATTTTCCACACTGTCCCCATAAAAGATCATTTATTTTCTCTGTTCTGAATTAGCAACTGGCAGCGCAGGCCTAACCACGTCTACTCGGAGGTAAGTCCTACTGAATTCAACGGGGCTTACTCCCAGGGTAAACGGGCTTAAGACTGCCACCTCAGACGTTTTCCTATAGCGAGCCTTCATCTTGATTCCTGCGGTATAAACAACGTATTGTGCCGCCGGTTTGAAACACATCTGGCGTTCTGCTTCTCTCTGAATTTCTGACTCCGTCTATTTGCATACTCTTTGACTGAGTGGCCCATCCTCGGGAACTGGGTAGCAGTCAAATCGATGGCAATGTTGATGCGTTTGGGACGCGGGTGAGAGATCCTAAGCCTGACTTCTTGTCATTTGATTAAAGAATTCTCCGAAGAGCCAAGCTGATTTTTAAAACCGATTAATAGGTTCAATTGAAATGCACCTGCTTATTAGGAAAACCTAAATTTATGTTTTCTTCATTCTCCCCCAAAGGTATGAAAGTAACACCTTTTCGAGAGAATGAAGAAAATGTACTCCTAGGAGTAAAAGGGGTCGGGATAGTGTTTAGCCTCACTCATTAAAATTGCCCTCCACTGATTAATCAACCAAAATGTATCCATAATTTCGAACATATAACTCTCCCTTCCTCCCCAAGAGGAGCCCATGGCGGTTCACAATAGACACATTAAAACAATTTAAAACGACACTATGACGTAATGATTACAGACAGCAGTGAAAACCAGCAGTGTAAAACCAACACTAGTTGCCTATTACCCTCCCAAATGAAAGGACTCCAGCTTGCAACTGTAAAACAACAACAACAACACAACAACACCCTTCAGGTGTAAATCAGCCGTGAGCCTCACACTCGAATGTCCTCGTGGCCACTAAGTCACTTCTAAAAGGTAGATTGGCCCCATTAATGCTTTTCAGCTGCAACTACCCCACAGCCCCGGAACGCATTGGCTTCATTCAGGCAGCGATAAGTGCAAGAAGGGGCTGGTGGATCTCGGGGCGCCATCCCAGCCCACGATAGACTGTGGGCGGACACCTCTGCTCCGTCTCCGGGCTCTGTGGTAGACACAGTATGCTTCAAAGCACACTTGGTGGCACATTCTTTCCCTAGAATTCTGGTCGCTGTAGTCTACCCTCCACAGAGTTACCCTTCCCAGAAGCCCTTAACAAACTGCAGTGCCCAGAATTCTTTGGGGGAGAGAAAGCGCGTCGAATGTGCCTTATAAAGGCTGGATCTGGGTGACTATTTAAAACTAGCTGAGAACACAGAGACATTCAGGATCCCATGCGAGGTGCCTGGGAAGCCAGAACCATCACTTCCACTTCCGTGTGGAACAAAGCCAAACAATGAGAACAGAAATCAGCTATAAACAAGCTTGCTAGTAGCTGGCCCCTTTGGAGCAGGGCTGGGGAGGCTGTAGCTCCCCAGATGGGGCCCCACTGGCCGGGTTGGTTGGGGCTGATAGTTGGTTGGGGCGGTAGTTCTGTCCTCCTGCAACGACCGATGCATGTTTCCTGCATTGCAAAGGGTTGGACTAGATGACCCTCAGGGTATCTTCTAACTTTATGATTCTATGATCGAACTGCCCGCTCCAGGTTTAGCTCCTGGTCTGCAGGGACAGCCTGGAAAGTGTCGCACTTCCGGGTAATGCTTCCTGCATGCCAGTTCAGCAACTCTCATAATTGCGAGCGAGAGATATTAATTTGTCTGGAAATTCTATTTGATTTCCACGGAGAGAGAGAGACGTAACACCATTTAGAGATGTATCATCCCAGGTAAAATCTGTTTTTGGGGGGGACTCGCAGACGATTCTTTTAACGAATGCAAGCGAACGTCGGGAACTGCGGAGTAATTACTGTTGAGGTTTCTAATTGCAGCGGATAATACACTCTTTAAATGCTTCAGGCACTAATAAAACGGCCTGCAAGACAATTAAGACGGTCCTTGGATTTTTTAAACCTAAATCCCATTTGATTTCCCGGAAAGCCTGCTTCACGCTAAGCAGCTGGGTATACTTCACGTCAGCGTGTTTAGGGTCTAGGTGCAAATCCAGTTAAAATAATCTCCACATCCGAAACTCACAAGGTAGTGGGATTTGCTTCTAACTAATGCGATAAGGAGGAGGAGGCGCGTATTAGTTGAAATCGAGATGAAGAAGCTTAAGTGGCTGGAGGATCCATGCAGATTTCAACTCCCCACCCCCCTTCAGCTAAGATCTGCTTTGGATGAAACCGAATTTAGGATACAAACTTTTAAGTGGCGGCAGCAGCATCCATGAATGTGATCGTTATTATATTCGCGCCTTCTATCCAGGTCAGCGATAAAGTGGCCTGGATAAGAGGGAGTCCCGCTTACGCCTTGATCCTGAATATGCCACACCGATCCTAAACTCACAGAGTTTGCCACTTCGCGCTGGGAAGAGATCTGCCGTTTCCACTGAATGGAAAACTATAGCAAATTACGAATGTAGGTGATAATGGTAAATAGCAATAATGACGCAACCAATAAATCTCTATAAATTGCTAACGTTACCAGTGGAAAGACATTTAGGAATCCGGGTAAGACATCTCCACCTGAGCAAAAGATGGAAGAATACTATTCCTGCTCCAGTGACAGCAACATTCAACTAAGTCAGACTCCGAGGAAGCCCACTGAAATGAGTGTACTTAAGCCTACTGGTTTCAATGGGTCTGCTCCGAGTGTGACTTGGTTGGACTTCGCCCAATAATCTAGGCGAGAGCGATCGGCTTTGTAGAGCTTACCTCTGGCGAATGAGGCACTGTCGTAAGAATACTATACGCTTGGTCATTGTGTTGACTAACGGTACGAGGCGAGAAGTCCCTGGTTCGAATCTCACTGAGCGACCGCCTCTAAATTGCAGACCACCCTGCTCCCCTCCTCCATTTCCAGTTTGGGGAGGATGCTAAATTAACCACACCACAGAAGCCCTCCTAAAGTTCCCTAGATACTATACAAACACTCTTGTATTTGTAGCCCTGGTGAATGTACAGGAAATGCCGGCCCTTGCCTCCCGCATGATTAGACTTGCAGGAGTGTGAAACTGAGGCGCTTTTGCTGTTATTTCGGGTCATGAAGAGTTGCCTGTACACAGCTAATCAGCTGACTTCTAAACCCAACCGCCCGCCCCCCTTGAAGAAGAAAAAACACATCACCGAGTGAACGTGAACACTAGATCGCTGCCGCCTTTTCGTGTAGGCGTTTGTGTTTACAACAAATTCGTTTTTCTGTAGCTTCCGGAACTTCGTCTTTTTCTTAGGCTTTGCTCCCATGAAATGCTTCCCCCGCCCCCATCTGCGGCCAAGCGGTTCCAACCTTTTCTTCTTTAAGGAATCCCCTTGATCGGACGTATTAGCTGGAACAAGGTGGATTTCCCTGGAAACCCACACAGGACACAGTTATTACTCCACGGCGGGTGGGAGGAGATGATGCAGGAAGACTGCAGCCTAAGCCTTCAGGCTAAATCTATCCCGAGCCGGGACGGCTATTGCTTTGCCGGCGCCAGTTAGGTGTGAGCACTACCTGCCTGCCTGCAGACATTCTTCTGACTTTTGGGCAGCCCATTCATTCCAACCTGCGCGCGCCTGCTTGCAAGTCAGTTGTGATCAGTGGACGCGGTTGGCTGCTTTAAGTAAAATCTCTCAGGGGGTGACGAGGGGCGCACACACTCTGTGTATATCTTCCCCAATCGATGCCCCTCTGCTGACTTCGGGCAGGATTTGTGGGTGAAGGAATGTGCGCAAGCGCCACATAACTTCGCTATATCAAAGCGCACCCAAGCCAAATACGGTAATTCTGTGCGTAATAGAGGCAGCTCCCCGCTTTTTATTAAATGGAGTCAGGATCAAGCCCCAACGAGAAGCGTTGCTTTGTATCTAGGCACTCATTCGTGCATTCAGCAGCCACATATAGCCCATAGCATTTTCGCATATAACCCAAGCCGGATTTACTGGAAGTGAGCGTCCAAAGTCGTTTGGAGTCCCAGAGAGAGCGAAAGTCCGGGACGGATTCCTCCCCCCGCGCCCTACGCTTCCCTGCACCAAGGCTGGCGGTTTAGGCACGATCTGGCCAAAAGTGAAGCCCCGCGGAGTCTCCTGGATCTGAGAGCGAGGGGCGAAGCGCGCGTCCTCCCAACCCAGCGAAGAGCGCCGAAAGGCTGTCTCTTTTGCGCAGGCTCTCGGGTCCAGCCTGAAGACTTCCAGAACGGATTTGGGGGGGGGGGGGAATGCAGGGCGTAAAGCACGGAACTTTGCGGTTGGTTGGCTTTAAAAAAAATTTCCTCGTCTCTCTGTATCTTTTTAACGCTAACTTGCAAAAAAAGAGGAGAAATGGGGTGTGAGAATAAAACATTAAAAAAGAAAGAAAAAGTGGGGAAGGGAGGAGAAAAGAAACTCTGCGGATATGCATTTGGGGCTCTCTGGTTCCTTCCAAGTCTTTGGACTTTCCATCCTTAATGTTTGCATTCCGTCCCCCTGTCTATTATTCAGCAGCCCACAAGGTGATAACTAGATTGTCCTGCCGACTCCCCTCCCCCTCCCTCCCTTGCCAGCTTTCTTGGGCTCCCCCCGTCCCTCCCCCCAGTCCATTCTGTCAGGCAATAGGCTGTATAATAGTTATCCAGCCCAGCAGACAGGCAAGCGCCGTTTG
This sequence comes from Podarcis muralis, assembly GCF_964188315.1. NCBI lineage: Eukaryota > Metazoa > Chordata > Lepidosauria > Squamata > Lacertidae > Podarcis > Podarcis muralis. The sequence goes on along the minus strand of NC_135657.1, from coordinate 118,239,277 downwards.
AGAGTAATATTTGCCCCCAGCGTTCCGCCCGGGGCAAAGCAAGCGTGCTCTCTAACTGATCAACCTGGATATTTCATTATTCATTAATTTACTGTTTAACCAAATCCCACTCATTATCAGAGGCAACGCTTGGCAGAGCCCAGCGAACAGTAGCAGTTGGTGTCAGGCGTGGAGAATTGGCCCATTTGATCCTGGGCTGTTTTATTATTCAACACCACCGACTGAGAAAAAGGCCCATGAATAATAAAGAGCCCGAGCGTGTTTGAACTGAGAAGCATGACACAGCCTTACAAAACAGCACTTAGGAAACGAAAGGCGAGGTGGCCTAGGCTTTTGCCTATTGTGATCTGGCTGTGGGCACATTCAGGGCACAGACAGGGTGAGGGGGGGTGGCCAGGAGCACGAGACTTTTGAGAAGAACTGAGAGCAAAAGGACCATCACTGATCCTAAAATTGATAAGTCCAAAGATATTATCAGTCTAATGGAATGACTGCATCATCCTAGCTACAGCTTTTTCCTTCTCCAGTTATACTGAATCAAACTTTACAACACAAACTACTATTACATTCTCATCTCACTCCCCTGACTACTTCTGTTACTACTATATCAGCCCAAGTTTTGATTCTGCTTGTTTTACCTCCGCCTCTTTGACTACTGCTATAATGACTCCTGGGACTACAACTACAATAAATCCGGCTATTGCTTTTACTATGATCATATCCTCCCCCTATGACAGCTCCATATCCAATTACTGCACAATCTACAACTGCAACAAACTATCATCCTGTTCTTAATGCCACACTGCTCTTTGGGCTCCTACTATAACAGTTACATGCTGCAACAATGGTTACCCTAACGAATCACCACCATCACTCTGCTGCTAGTATCACTCTGCTGCACAATCACTGTGCTTGGTGCTGTATATAACATGGAACAGTCTCTCTACCCAGAGGACCTACAGCCTAAGTGAGCCAGGGGGAAATGTCAATATTGCCTAGTCTCAGTACTGGTTTTCTAGAGAAAGAGGTGCCATGAACGCCTCCCTCATTCTCTTATAATGGCAGTGGCACCCACTTGAGAGGTGCCTGTGAGTTACTGATGAAATAAAGCTCACCTGTTCTTAAAAAACAAAGAAACAAATCCACTACTTCTCTCTAATTGATAATCTCAGTAATCCTTACAATAATTTTGTAAAACAAGTCTCCAGCTTTTCATAAAAGTCACCCATAACCTAGTGTGTGTGTACATACATACATACATACATACATACATACATACATACAAATCTAATATAGCAAATAAAATATAAGAGAAAGGGTATTGATGCTAAGTGTACTGAAGCAGTCACGAAGTGTCAGGAAAGGACTGAGGAGTTTAAATCACCACTCAGCATATGAAGTTCGCTGGATAACCTTGGTCCAGCCACGATTTATCAGCCTAACCTACCTTTACAGAGTTGGTGTGAGGACAAAATGAGGGTGTGTATATGTAAGTGCTATGTTATACCAGAACTTGAGAGGGTTTGGAGGTGAGGGAGGGATTGATCAAAAGCCAATGGGGAATGGATCCGGAGGGAAATCAGGTGGCAGTGAAAAAGGCGGTTCTTAACCTGAGGTACCACTGTACTAGTTTTCTAGAGAAAGAGGTTGGGCTTGCCCTAGGGTGTGGTTGTTCGTTTGTGATTGGCTGTGGTGAACTTTGTTTTTGTGTGTGAGTGGGGTGGGCGGGTGTTTGGATCAGGTTAGCCATATTGATTCATCTGCTGTTGGTGGATTTTTGTTGTTTTCTTATTGGGCTGCGTATGTGATAAAGGGGAGCCATACTGGGGTGAAGGCATCTTCTTCTATTTGTCCCCATGTCAGTTTCAGTTTATTGGTTAATTTTTCTAGTAGGGCTGTTTCCCATACTATTTGGTACCATTGGCCCCTGCTTACTCCTGACAGGTCTCTCCAGTGTCTGGTTATGATGTTTCTGGCTGCTGAGAGTAGGTGGTTTATGAGTTCTTTGTGATGTAAATGGGCGTTATTGTCTTGGAAGATGTTTAGTAGGGCCAGTTCTGGGGTGATTTCTAGTACTTGCTTAGTATTTTTACATATTTATTGTATGACTGTTGTCCAGAATAGTGTTCAGGGATTGATCTGAAGACTTTTAGCTCCAACAGCAGTTAACAGACTGCCACAGATTACAACACTGATTACACAGATTACAGCCTACCAATATCCAGTATACCACTAAATCTCAAAATAACACAACACCCTAGTGAGAGGTGCACCCTCATAATGCACTATAACAGCAGAACAAGAACATCAAATATGCAAGATGTCCATCATTATATGGTGACATATAGACAGAAAACAAAGGAAAAACAGACTCTGGAGAAATAGTCTGGACAACCAGCATGCATCAAAATCAGAGCAACTACCATCCAATAAGTTTAAAGTTAAGCTAAATGGGAACCTGACCAGTGGGGAAAAGAAGAAAGAATAAACATACGTAGTATGTACTTGTCATTTTTTTACAGGTGGCATTATTTATTTCCCCCATCATTTATGAAGAAAGCATGGAATGCAGCCATAAAAACAAAGCCACCGCCGTCAAAACCTCACCATTCTCATGTCTAGGAATGTGACAAGCAACCCGATATATGCTGACTGTGTGTGTATGTGAGCATGAGAGATGGACAGTTCTGGAGGTGTAGTGTTACTGTTGTTTGAATTGAATGTGAATAGGAGAGAGTGATTGTAATTGTGTGTGGGTTGCTAATGCAGCATTAACGGGAGTGTGACAGTGCAGTTGTTGTTAAAGGTGGGTGTTGCATTGTGAGCATAACAAGATGTGAGTGCTGCAGAGAGTATATGTAACTGAATGTGAAATTGTCCGAGAGAGTATATGTTAGTGATGGCGAGAGGGGGGTGATGGTAACTGAATGGGAATGTAATATTTATTGGGAGTGTGCTTGACTTATATGTGACTCCCATTGGGCTTGTGATAGAACACCAGCAATGAATGGAGGTGTGGAACTGCAGTTGTGAGAGAGCATCTGGAGCTGATTACGTGTGCAAAACATGTACTTATGTAACATAATCTAAACATTAGTGTGATTACTGGGACTGAGGATTTGTCTGTGTATACTTCCACTAAGTTAGCTAGTTAGTGAAATTTATCCAGCAAAAGCTTCTATTGCAGAGTAAAATCCCCCCACTTTTCTTTTATGTAAACAAGTCTGAGATCTTTTGCGATGGAGAGTAGCACATAAATTTTGGAGAGAAAGTCTAAAGGTAAGAAAGTGATGGGGCTAACAAGCAAACTAAAATGTTCTTGAAGGGCTCAAAGCAGGCCTTATGAAAATTTATGGACCTAACTTATGCCCATTAGTTTCAATGAGTCTCCTCTGAGCAAAACTTTGCTGAGTACCACTCATACAATCAAAGATGACAGTGGTCACTTGGAATTACTGTCTCTGACATCTTGTGTACTGAAGTCATTTTGACTCCTAAGTATCCTTAACAGTTAATTGCTGTAAGATTGCATTGGAAAAGAAAGGAAATGCTTAAATAGCTTTTTCCTTCTGACATGGACTGGTAATTTGAAATTTAAATGATTTTTACACTTACACTGTCTTCTGGAACCTCAAAAGGCTAGCTTCACTGAGGTTTTGCAATATGTGCATTCATTTGAACATACTAGTTAAAAAAGCACTTCACAAATCTTCCTCTGATTCATACTCTATCACTTTCTATTAGGGTCTTAACTTGCTGGATTTATGTTTGGTTCAGAATTTAGCTGCAAATAAGGGGCGATATCCCCCGTTAGTTATACTCAGAGTAAAGATATTAAATAAACTGACATAGGACCTTAAACTCATCAGAAGTGAGTCCCATTGCTGCTCATAAGACTTACTTCCAATGCTCAGGATTGTAGGCTTAGGTCAGGATCCAAAGAGTTCAATGTACATATTCAAAGTACATCTAGTCTGCATTCTGAACTAGCCTATTTGTGCATTTGGCATCCATAGGTACTGCATTATCAAACAGAGCTAATGTTCATATCCATCATGCTTTGCTTCTTGATGTCTGTATGTCAAGATGCTTTGAAAGGCACAAGAGCAGGTCAGACACCTTCTCCCCACTCCACCCCCATCAGTTGGCAATCTGAACAGCAGCCCTTTGTTGGCTAATCCAAACAGCAGCCCTTTGTGTCTCCACAGTACCTGAGGGGAGAAGCTTTCTGGGGAGGGCAGACAAACAGCTTTATTCTCCAACGGTAGTAAAATGGGCCTGGATTCTGGAGGAATAGCAACAGGGGCACCAACTTGAATAAAATGGGGGGGGGGGGGACACAGGCAAGCCCCACCCTGCATAATCGATCATGCGACACAGTGTATGCACACCATTTGGATGGTAATGCCCATCAACTTTGGGGCCCCCTGACCCACTCAAATATTTTATGGGGGCCCTGAAGCCCCCTCGGCCCCTATGGGGCAGGAAGGTGGGTGGGAGTTGCTGCTGTTTCCCCTCACACCTTCCAGCATCTGCCGCCTGTGGCAGCTGCCTCACTCTACCTAATGCTGGGGCACTTTGGAGCTGAGGCTTAGAGCATATATATAATCAAGCACTGCCTGCATCCCTTCAGTACTTTCCTGGGACTAAATCCCATTCAGCTCATTGGGACTATCTTACTTCCGAGTAAGTATGCACTTGATCTGACTGTCAACCTAATAAGCCCTGGTTTGAGTGCGGGTTCACTTGTGGTCTGCATAAAATAGATTTGGGAAAATACATTACTGCATGAAGCAGTAATCCTGGTTGTGGCCAATGTGACGAGAGGTTTATATTTCCTGACCATGGAGGCCATTCCACAAAATGAAAAGGATATCCCAAAGTTTTGCCAGCTGGTGGTTCCAAGTGTTTATTTAAAGGTTTTTTAAAAGGCCCGGGGAGCCTTTTCCTTCCTTCCTAGTGGTAAGGTTAAAAAATAAATAAATACAACTCTTCTCTGATTTTAGTTTTCTGATATAGTATGAGAAAGGACATACATATTGTTTGTAAAACAATGCATTTTGAGACCAAATTATTTATTCAAAACATTTATACCCCCTTCCTAGTGCTTGCGGCAGATTACAAAACTACTTTAAAATACCAACAGCAGAAAATGAGAAAAACCACATAAAAACAAACACAAATAATAAACTGATAATCAACAGCAGCAGCAGCAGCAGCAGCAGCAGGAAAACCCCACAAATGCCACTCCCAAACACCTGGGAGAGCCCTCAGGTTGAAATAAGCCCCCCCGCCCCCCACCATGTTAAAGTGTGCCCCTGACTTGCCATCCATTCAGTTTTCTGCAGCAGAGTGGCATTTGCTGTTGCAATTCCTCCTTCTAAGCCTGATACAATTCATGAAATATCACTTGTTCATCCCAAGCATTCTTTCTAGTTGAAGCCATATAAGCCTTTTAAAAAATCCTGATTAAGAACTTCAGAAAAGCAAAGCTTGTGTGGTCCATTTTATGGTGAAAGTAATTTAGAAAAGCAGGGTGGGGTGGCGTGGGGGATGGCTGAAGCAAATTTTACCCTTAGCAAAATTACGCCAGAGGTGAATCCTAAATTTAGTGGTACGCTAATAACTGCCACACTGACATCAGTTTCCTTTTTCTTTAGGTGTCAGCCTGACTGCATCTGTTTATTTGAAACATAAATGAAAGAGAAAGGATGTTGTTAAAATAGTAAACCTTTAAATACCCCTGTTACCAGAAGCACACTGTTAGCTGTTAACAATAATCCAAGCTGTTACAGCATCTGATCCTGCTGTTGTTATTATCTGCAGGAAAACTTAAATTATTTCAGTGGGAGTCAGATCAGTCCATAAATTCATTTAGTGCCATGCCCCATCAAAGAGTGATTTGTTTCCTGTTATCCTGAAGCACTGTAATTCTTGTGATTTCACTGGTAGGACTTCGTTTCACTAAGACACTCTTCTCCTCCCTCCCTGAATTAAAATGGAAGGCATACTTCACTGTTACACCCAAAAAGCAGGGCTTCATGTCCTGTTTCTGGACTTTGCATAGGCATCGGTTTTCTCACAGCTGGGTGCTAGAAGGGATGGGCCTTTGGTCTGATTCAACAGAGCTTTTCTTGTGTTCTCATGGTCACACACCTACAGTGTAAGAACACAGCAGGAATTCAGAGATACCCACTCCTGTGTTTCTGAGTCCTGAAAGGAGGCAAATCATTCAATCATTCCCAGCAAAGAGACACATAGGAGCTGAGGTCCCTTCAACCCTACCCCCCATAAAATATTTGATGGGGCTTCCCCCAAAGTTGATGGGCATGCGCCATGTCATGTGATGTGATCGATTACGAGGGTTGGAGCTTATTTGGGCACCTCTGACCTAGACTGAAGGGAAGAAGACACTGGCAGAACTGTGAGGCCAGGGCACAAACATTCAGAGACAAAACATGTAGCCTCTAATGTGGGTAGTGAGCTGGGAGCTTTTAATTACATAATGAATTTATTTCCATAGCAATTATGCTATGGGGTCTCAAAGAGTTCTGTTCTTTCCCCCATGTTGCTTAAGATTTAACATTGCTGGGAGAGGTCATCCAGGGATATGAACTGAGGACACCCAGTTTAATCTCTGTTTACCATCAGATTAGGAGGGGTAGTGGCCACAGTAATGAACTGGATGAGGGCAAATAAATGACTAAAGCTCACCCCAGACATGACACAGGTACATGTATTGGGTGGTTTGTCTGCTCAGGTGTTCTACTGGTACTGGGGGGGGGGGAAGGGTTGCACTCCCCTTAAATAATCAGGTTTTGCAGTTTGGGGTGTTGATTGATCCACCATTGTCATTAAAGGCACTAATGACCTCAGGGGTATGGGGTTCATTTTATAGCTTTGGCTACCGCAGAGAGTTCTGATGGTGCTTCTGGGAGGTTAGGGAATGCCCTCTGCTTAATTTTAGATCTGCTCTTAGTGATGCTGTATTTCTTTCTGCTGCTCCTATTTTTTCCTTTTCCTTTTTTCCTTTATTGGTAGTTACTGTATTTTAATGTTTTACTGTTGCAAGCTGCCAGAGATGCTGTTGCTGGGTGGCATATTACACATATTGTAAATCAAATAAAGACATGGAAACGGATCCTTGTGGATTTCTACTTGACTCTTTGACAGGTGTGCTCTGGGTTCACTTTTTCAATATGTATATGAACCCACTGGGAGAGTTCGCTCAGGGATTTGAGTGGGGTGTCATCAGTATTCTCTTTCCCAATCTCATTCTTTTTGCCATCTAAACCAGGTGGCATGGTAGAAGTGCCAAATCAGTGCCTGGACGTGGTAATGGGCTAGAACAGGGGTCACCAACCTAAGGCCCATGGGCTGGAAATGGCCTGTGGAGGTTGTTTGACCGGCCCACAAGCCGCCCCCAAACTGAGCCGCCCACTCGCGTGCTGCGATAAACCTGCACAGCGCAGCGCAGCATGGGGACTTGCTTCCGTGGCGCCGGAAATCGTGTCCCCTGGAAATCCATGGGACCAATCTGGTCCAGGCAAGATAAACCTTGCTGACCCCTGGGCTAGAAGATGACTAATAATTATGAAGTGCAGCTCAGTCCCGACAAGACAGACGTTCAGTGGGCAGATGCTTCCTGTGATTAAAGAGACGTGTTCAACCTGCTGTAGATGGAAGACTCGGGCTCACTGTGGGGGTTGTTCCTTGATCCAGCTTTGTAACTGGAGGTTCAGTTGTTTTCAGTGACATGATGAGCCTTATCAGCTGAGACTGGTGCACCAACTATGGCATTGCCTGGGGAGGGCTAGCCTGCCTATAGTCATCATGCTCCGGCAACTTCTCAGTGAGGCTACTGCAATTTGTTGCATGGAAAGATGGTTTGGAACCTGCAGCTAGTACAGAATATGGACACAAAACCTCTAACCTTTTTTAAAGGTTTCACACCATTTATATGAAAGGTTATAGTGACAATCTTTATAACTGTAGTTACAGTTTGTAATTGCAAAAGTTCTAATATACTATTAATATTGTATTGCATGACAAGCTATCCTGCTGGTAGTCTCACTTCTGCACAACTATCAGTGGTACATGAGCTGCTCTCCTCTTCCACATCTGGCTACCTTATGGACAAATATTAGAATGGCAATTGTTTCAGGCATACACCTGCAACAATGTTGTGTGCGAAGAGTCCCACAGGTTCAAACTTTATTCCAGGAACAGTAGTCAAAATTGCTCTCTTAGAAAAAGGCATGTTAACTGGATGGAACTGTTTCACAAGTTGTGAGTGTTTTGGTCCAGTATGCTGAAACTCAGTACTGAGTCTTAGGCTGCTTCATAGCAGTCCTGGCATTTTTAAAAAAATGAAAACACAATAGTAATTTACCAGTTATGACTAATCTTTTTGAGGCATTGTTTACTCCAGGGCAGTTGACATACACAGCCTGGTTTTGTGTCTACTCAGAAGTAAAATTTGCTGTGTTCAGTATGACTTATTTCCCAATAATTCTGTTTAGACAGAATTGCAATCTTAATCACAACATGAACGTCCCACTTTCTTGAATTCTTTGGAGAATGCTGTCATAGACGAGAAGTTAGAAGGAATGCTTGTTGGTTTTGCTGTTAGCACAGAAAATCAGCCATGGGGGACACGCTGTCTTTCAGGAAAGCTTGCTCACTATCACTGATGTACCCAGGAACTTTGTATTTCACCAGCACCACTGCTTGGAAGCCACTAACTTGAGGAAAAAATGGATGTTTCTGAGGAAGCTGCCCCAAATGGGACATTCCAGTATTTGGGCAATACTGATTTAAATGTTTATACCTCTTTCCATTCTCGCTACTAACCAAGTTTGGTAATACCACATTATTCAGCCTATCTCTTACTATGCTCATAGGGTCAGCTCTGTAATTGCCAGGAGAAATGCTCCATGAAAAATATCTGAATCTGGATTTGAAATATAGTTTTGCCTCCTTTTGCCCAAGGGGCTTATGCTAAATGGTTTAAAAGGTACCATAAGTTAGAAGACTCTCTGGTCTTATCCACCTTGCATAGGACTTTATGAGCAGGAAGGAAGGTTAGGGCAGCTTTTCATTTCCTACGAGAATGTATGAGCATGGAACATAATAGAGTCTGGAATTGCTCTTCATAAAAAAATGTTGAAATTATCAGCAGAATAGAAGGGGAGAAAACAGCAAGTGAGATCAGAGATATAAAAATAATTTTCCTATTACAAAATAGTTTTCTTTCTTTAAATGGCTGGAGAGAGCTAATCCAGTGAATAGCCAAGCAATGTATTTTTCTAGTAATATATTTCTTGCAAATAATTGCATCCTATATTATTCTGGTGAAGCATTTAGGGAAGTTACCCAGCCTCAGTATGGTTTACAATGCTAAGGAAAATGGTTTGCTCCATGCATGTGTCTGACAGTGCATTGAACTTAGAGGGCAGAGGTCACTGACTAAAGGAGGGCATTTTGAATTTGGGGATATTCCCAGGGCTAATTAGAGCTGGAAACTTTTTGCACCTCTTTTGAGAGGGAAAATGGACAGGTTAAAGGGAAAATGCAATTCTAGCATTCCTGGATGATTCAGCCCCACTGCCCACAAAGACTTGGCTCCAAAATAAGAATCATCTGGTAGATTTTAAAGTCTCAGCAGATGCCTAAGGTCAATGGTTAATTCACACTATACCAAAAAAGCAGTCTATTTTGCTTAAAACACTGTCAGAGGAACACACAGCCTTCCCAAGTCTGACAAAATCTTTCTTTGAGGGGAAATTTATTCTATTAGAAACATGTCTGATCATCATATACACACACACTGGGGGAAGGGCAGTTATTTTTTAAAAATGAAAACTACTATGAAGCTGCCTTCTACTGAGTCAGATTATGATCCTTCCCACTCAATATTATCAATTTAGATAGGCAGTGGCACAGTGGCAAGTTTTTCCCTGAGCTTTTTACTACCTGGGACTCTGAGCATACAAGGCATGTGCTTCGCCCTGAGCTATGGTTCTTCCCAAATAAAACTGCAGCTCCAACCCAAGCCAGTCAAAACAGAGTCCTTGGAATGAAGTCAGTGCATTTTTTACAAATGAATTCAAATGCAGGCATGGTTTGTCATCAGGTTTTCTAGGGAGCTTGAAGAATTTGTGGAATTTTGCAAAGAAGGGGTGGATAAGGGTATCAGAGATGTTTTGTTCGGCACTGAAATTAGAAATATGTCTTCAGCAATGCTGAAGGTTTTTACGATCAGGAATATTCAGAATTCCAGCTCACTAGTCCATATGTCTTCATTAATGGCTGATTCATGTTTAAAACAAACACATGTGCCACAAAACCACACTCAGAGCATCATACACATTTTGCTGGATATATATTTTCTCTGCTGGATACAGCATGATCATTGTGACTCTCCAATACAACCTACAGTTTGTAGATAGTAATTAAACTCAGTCGGTAGAGCAAGAGACTCTCAATTGCAGGGTTGTGGGTTCGAATTCCACGTTGGGCAAAAATATTCCTGGATTGCACGGGGTTGGACTAGATGACCCTTGTGGTCCCTTCTACCTCTACAATTCTATGACTCTAATACATTATGACAGGGCTGGTTCAAGACATTTTGGTGCCTGAGGCCAAGGAAGAAGAGGTGAGTGAAGATCTATATCAGGAACAAGCGGTAAGGTAAGGAGCTATGCTGGAACTCAGCCTGCCCCCAGCATTTGGAAATCTTATTTATCAACTCCTCTGGCTGCTGGCCATGGCCACACTCCTCTGCAAGCATATCTTCGCAGTCACAAAGATGGACTTAGAAGTGGGATCTTCTTAAAATGAAAGCTGAGATTCTCAGGGAACTAAATTATATGACCAGTATTATCTTTTCTCCAGCAAACAGAAACCCACATCCTGCTCACAGGATCCCTTCTGGCTCGGAGTCACTGCACATTTTTGGTGATCCTAGGATCCAGGCCTCAAAGTGATTTGTCAGTGGAAGCTACAATAGTATCAATAAAGTGCTCATTTAAATCAGTGTATCTGAGTATCTCTAGCCTTTCCCTCAAGTGTATACCCATGCAAATTCCTTCCCAGCCTCATCAAGTACTTCTGGAACAAAGTAAATATGGCAAAGATTTCAGACACTGTCCTCAATGTATTTAAAACAGTCTTGAAAGCACTGGTAATAAAGAGCACAAAAAGCTATTTATATAATAGAAAAGGCTATATAGAAGGAAGTGGCAATAAAATATAACAATAAAAGAAAATATAACAACAACTTCACTGATAAGTCTAATCAACATGCCCTTTCTGCATGGCAAAATATAAATGCAGAATAAACTTGGTTAAAATGCATGGCCTGGGATGCTGGAACATCTGGAACATCTTATATATTCATGAAGATTGTGCTTTAGATTTGAAATGCTGTTCAAACAAGTGTGTTGAGACACAGAAGATCTACTGTATAGATATATCTATTTAAAAAAGCATCATTGTTAACAAGGGTTTCTGAATGGCTGCCAACATTTTGCCAGCTGGGGACACACTGCACATTGTTGCCACGTCTTACGAAAGCTCTCTTTGAAATGGGAACTCCCCCCATGCTGGTTCAAAGGTTAGATTTGGGTCTGGTTCCTGTAATAATATGTAATTTGACATAGCATTGAAAACATGGGCTTTCTTTGATTCCTAAAAAGGGGCTTTACATGGGAAATTCTCACATGAGATGTTATGTTGATCTTAACAGAAGTGATTAGGTGTTGATCCACAACATTTCAGAAAGTTCTTCAAAGAAAAACCCCATTTGCCAACTGTGACAGACAGCTGAGCTAAGACCACAGTCTGGTGGTGCAGTGCCTAGGAATTCCACCAGAGGGCCAGAGCCTCTCCCTGATTGGCTACCAAGACAGTCAGCCAGAAGGGGTGGTGCCATCATTTTTTTGGGGGTAGGGGGAGAATAAAAAGAGCTGTTTTTAAGGGAGGGCTCAGATGGGGAGATGGTTGAAGAGAGAGCAGGAGGGAGAGAAGGAGAGCGAAAGAATTAGAGAGTTGGTTCTGGTCTGTGTGGAACACCCAGGCGAGGAAACATATATAGCTAGAGAAAGGAAGCTTTGAGCTTAATGTGAAGGACAGTGTTTAGTGTCTTGTGAGTGTATTCAGACAGCAGATAACTGGAAGGCTGAGTTTGAGCAAGGAGAGGTAGAAGCTGTGAGGACACTGTCTCCTTTGGTCTCATATCAGTCAGGAGGGGAGAGATCTTCTAGAAAGAGAAGACACCCATACCAGTTCAGAATGGTGTGGGGATCCTTTAGGTCTGTTGTACTATTTGGAGTGCCTCAGGAGTATGATTGTCAAAAGCTTGGGTAGCTCACTATCACATTGTTTAAGAACCAAAGTATTAAGCTGTAACATTGTTGTAAATAAGTTTAAGAAACTGAAGTGAAATAACCGGAAATAAGCTAAGCATTTACTATCTAGTCTAGAAACCTGTAACATATAACTGAGGAGTAATAACTGAAGTAAGCAACTGACATTAAAAGAAGCTGTGTGTTTGCTACCTTGTTCAGAAGCCTTAAACATCCGGTAGACTTAGTATACCGTATTTTTCGCTCTATAACACGCACCTGACCATAACACGCACATCGTTTTTAGAGGAGGAAAACAAGGGAAAAAACATTCTGAATGAAACAGTGGATGTATCATTTTTGTGCTTCATGCTGTGGCCACAGACATGTGATCTGATGGTGAATTTGGGGTGACCCAATGCAAAGATCCTGAGAATCCCTGTGGATCCATGCTTTGTAACCATGTTTTTGCACCATTGCAGCCCCAGGCAACAGTGGGTGCGTGCTTTTTTTGGTGCAGGCTGTAGCCATGGACATGCTATGTGATCTGATGGTGAATTTGGGGTGACCCAATGCAAAGATCCTGAGGATCCATGTGGATCCATGCTTTTTAACCACGTGTTTGCACCATTGCAGCCCCAGGCAACAGTGGGTGCGTGCTTTTTTTGGTGCAGGCTGTAGCCATGGACATGCTATGTGATCTGATGGTGAATTTGGGGTGACCCAATGCAAAGATCCTGAGGATCCATGTGGATCCATGCTTTTTAACCACGTTTTTGCACCATTGCAGCCCCAGGCAACAGTGGGTGCGTGCTTTTTTTGGTGCAGGCTGTAGCCATGGACATGCTATGTGATCTGATGGTGAATTTGGGGTGACCCAATGCAAAGATCCTGAGGATCCATGTTGATCTATGCTTTGTAACCACATTTTAAGTGGGGAGCGAAGGAAAAACAAAGAAGGGACATGAGAGGGGTTGTGCAGAGAAGCAGCTGGCTAAGAATGCTGGAGAGGGATTTAACGGGTGGGAGGCAAAAGTTCCCCCCCAAGCCAGCCATCTCTCTCTCTCTCTCTCTCTCTCTCTCTCTCTCTCTCTCTCTCTCTCTCTCTCTCTCTCTCCCTCTCCCTCCCCCCCTCTCCCTCTCCCTCCCCCACTCTCTCTCCCTCTCCCCCAGCAGTACCGGAGCACAGAGACGACACTTTCCCCTCTGCTTGCCTGGAGGGGAGGGGCTTTCCCTGCTCTTTGTTCCGTTTCAGCAATCACAGCAACGAAACAGGAGGGTGGGCAGTAAGACCCTGAGGCAGAATACAGGAAAGCTGCCACTTCCTCTTTTCAGGTTTCCCTTCTCCGTGAAGAGCGATTTGACTTTTGCTTGATTTTTTGGCTCCAGGGACCACACATTCGCTCCATAACACGCACAGACATTTCCCCTTCCTTTTTAGGAGAAAAAATCTGCGTGTTATAGAGGGAAAAATACGGTAATTATTAATAAGTTAACTGTTTCCTGAAAGAACATGATCTCACATCTTTTACGGTCAGAAAGTTCATGCTGATGTTTAGTCAGAATCTCATTTCTTGTACCTTGAAGCCATTGGTTCAAGTCCTACCCTCCAGAGCAGGAGAAAACAAGTTTGTTTTATCTTCCATGTGAAAGCCCTTGAGATATTTGAAGATGGCTCTCATATCTCTTCTCAGTCTCCTTTTTTCTGAGCTAAACATATCCAACTCCCTCAACCATTCTTCGTAAAGCTTGGTTCCCAGACCCTTGATCATCTTGGTTGCCTTCCTCTGTGCACATTCCAGCTTATCAAAATCCTTCTTCTAGCAATTTAGCTCTTACCTGGTGGTGGATATCTCATAGGGGGCAAGGGGCAGGGTGGGACACGCAAGCAGAGGGGTACACTTTGTTGCGGCCAAATCTCCCTTCTGCAAGTGGCATGGGACCCTGGCATTTGGGATGTGGCTGTGACACCAACCTTGCTAGAAAAAGAAACACACTGAGCATGTGCAGTTTCAACACTTTAAACTCACTTATGACTACAAGAATAAAACAGGGGATGTTTCTGCTGCCCTGATGCCGAACACGTTTACTTAGGAACAAGCACTGTATTATGGTGGGGAAGGGTAATATATGTGTTAAAATAAAAAATAATAAAATGCGCATCTGCAACCACATTCTGTACAGTGGAACCTCGGGTTGTGATCATGATCCGTGCGGGAGGCACGTTCGCAACCCGCAGCGTTCGCAACCTACAGCACCGCATCTGCACACGTGATGCGATTCGGCGCTTCTGCGCATGTGTGAGCGCCGAACCTGGAAGTAGCCCGTTCCGGTACTTCTGGGTACAGTGCGTCCATAACCCAAAAACGCGCAACCAGCAGCAACCGCAACCCGAGGTATGACTGTATATGCATGGCTAGCCAACCCTGGACTATAAAAAAGTTTTTAAAATAAGAAAGGATGTTGTGGTGAGCAGGGCCCATCCATGCCCATGCCCAAGCAGTTTAAGGAAAGAAAAAGGTATTGAGATACCCAGCCCCCCCATTCCCCACATCTAATCTAGTTTGGCCCTAAATTGGCCTGTGTACACGATTTCAGTGTGTTAAAATACTTTGAAAACTTCAGACAGCTTTGTAGAATTTCAGACTTTCCTGAGTAATTCCTGTTTGTTTGAACGGGCCTTAACACAACCAGAATAAAAGATTGCATTGGAAAGTCCATACGTTTATGCTGGAAGAATCTCTTGTGAGAAAAGCCTCTCCTTTATTTTTATTTTTTTAACCACATCTGCTTCCTATCCAACCATGAGAACTGTAGGCTTTCTGCTAACTTTGGCATTTCCGTTTCCTCTCCTGGTTTTCCATAAGAAGGAAAAGAACATTTCAGAATCACAACACAAATCTGGTTTGAGTTTGTGTGTGCAAAATGGACAAATGTTCATCTGTTTTGTATCTTATCTGAACTGGTTGCCTTCTCTAACGTTTTCAAGAGTATATGGGTAAGAACGTTTGCAAACATATTGAAAAGGTAGGTGTTTAATGGAACAATAAGATAAACAGTAACTATCCAGGAATCCACCCTCTCTGAAAGTTCATATCAGATGGGCAAATCTGAAGGAACATCAAGTAAAAGATTTGCTTGTGTGTGTGATAATTTGTACAACCACATATTGTTTTGCATGCAGAAATCTCCAGATTAATTTGGGGATTGGTTATTTATTTATTTATGGCGTTATGCCAAAAGGTGAACAGAGAAGGAGTCAAGCAGGCCTCCCATGGAATGGGGTCCCATAGTCTTGGTGATACACCACAACTCCCCCCCCCCAAAAAAAAACTGTTGTGTCTCATGCCCACAAACCAGCCTTCTGTTTAGACAGCAGAGAGACATGAAACGCAGTTTCAGAGTTCCGCTGCAGTGCTCAGGCAGTAAAGCCAGTTATGGATTCTCACTGTAACTTTAATCTATTTCAGAAACTCCAAGGCAACTGACTTTTGAGTTAGTGGCTTCTTGTAATATGGAGTAGTACAAGAACATACCACAGAAAAAAAAATGACTCTGCACCTATTTCCACTAACTCCAGTAGCCCACATCACACTTCCAGCCCTAGGCATTCTAGAATGTCACTTAAAACTTGGAAATGGGAGGGACTGATGCTAGCATTTGATTAAAACTTAATCACGTCTGAAAAGTTTCCTGTGTACTGTAATAGCAAAACCAGTCCAGGTCTAGTGTTTTAAAATGAAATAACTCCTTTGTGCTTTTAATTTTTTTATGGGCACACAGAGTTGTTATAGTTAGTATGATCATATGCAAAGACAAAGCTGCTGTACGTTTAAAAGATGTGTAAAAGAGGGAATTATAGTATGCACATAAGAGAGAGAGAAAGGGAGAAAGAGAGGAGGCTTGTTCTTCTTTACATGTGCAAAAATCCTTGACTTCAAGACTCAGTTGCACAACTAGGTCTCTAACCTCAGAAGAAGCAATTTCCCATTGTAAATAATAACTATTATGAAATCCAACTGGAAATAAGGAAAGACATTCCAATAACCGGAGCAAAAAAGCTACAGAAATAATGACCTGCTCCCCCCTCCTATTTCATTGGCACTGGACCTCATAACTTACTAACAAGAAAATTCCATTCTAAGGGAAATGACTAAAGCGGGTGGGGTGGGGGGGGGAGAGAAAGAATAAAAAGTGAGTGATTTTACAAGAGGGAACATTATAAAAGAATAATGAGATAATTCGCAATAATCTTTGGAATCACAGAAGATAATCTGTTAAGATAATGTCTAACAAAGTCTCAGACAGTCACAGGAAATTTTTGGCATGATTTTTTATGTATGTTTGGAGAGTTCAGCTACAAGGCACTTTTGACTGCAGCTAAACTAGCTCATATTCTTTAGATCCCAAGGGATACTCTAAAGGAACCAGAGACAAAGGTCGCTTGAGGAAAGCCCCACCCCCCATTCAAACTAACAGAAAATTCTTATTCTCAAGTTAACCCTCGTGGGTAGGATAGGATCACTTTTAGGTCATCCTGCAGAGACATCATTGCACCAGCAGGAAGCTATTGTGGCATAGCAAAAGGAGCAAAAGGTGGGCAGAGCAGTGGCACAAGGAGAGAGGAGCACAGCTACCATGGGAATCCTCACTCCTCCCCTTGACAAGGGCTCCTTTCTGCAAAGACTTGGCAGAAGTTAAATCGCTATATTTAAAAGTCAATTGACAGGCTCTGATGATTGCACCTCTTCTCACTACACAGTCACAGCACAGCTGAGGATGGGATTCTGACTGTACTATCGTTCACCCATTGAACGTGTGGAGATGAGGGGTCCACGTTGAGAACAAATAGCTGGACTTTCTGGTCCTTCCTCAAAGTTGCACTTCTGGGCTAGTGTGACCCCCACCTGCACATTGAACATGGAGATCTGAAGAGGAACCCCACCATGTGAGCAAGTCACAGATCTTCTGTCATAATGTCCAGTTTGACCACAGCTCCTGTGCAGAACAGTGACAGTACAAATCTGCCCACAGAATGTCTAGTGCATGCTCATTTAAATAAACCGAAGGCAGAACTAGGGTTGTCATTAGCCCTTTGTCCTTCTCCAGACTTTGAGGGGAATTTTATGCTCCAAACCTTTCTTATTCCTCTGTGTGCAGTTCCCTGCAAGCCCAAATCTCTGCAACTCTGACAATTGTGTTGTTGCTGCTGTTGCTGTTATATTAATTAAATTTGTATACTTCATCTTCATCTCAAGATCCCAGGGTGGTTTACAGCACAAAAATACAATTGCCTGAGAAATCTGGAAATACAATATAGATAAAGCCTATGGACTTTGGATTCCAGAGTCTAATACTTTAGCAACACAATTCAACAGTGTCACTGAGAAACTGAGACTTCGCTGTCTGAGGATATCACAAACGAGATCAGAATGTGTCCTATCAGCTTCAGTGACAAGGAATGCTGATAAAATACTTTAACGTTTAGGGTTTCCTCCCTTAAAAAATAAAGAGATGCCCTTCTGTTCAGTGGGGTTGGGGAGACTGTAGAAAGGCTGTTATCCGAAAGATTCCTTGTGCTACACGAATGCTTCCAAAGCTGCGTCTAAATGAGGCAAAAGGCATCATGGCATGATGGTATCCATGACAAGTTGGCAACTTTTATTCCCCTGACTTCAGCTGAATTTCTCATTCACGTACATTTTTATAATTGGCTCATGTTTTGGGTTTGTTTGGTTTTGGTGGTGGTTTTCTTTTTTCTCTGCCCCAGCTACTGAGCTCACAGAAGTAGAAGAAAGGCTGTTCTGAATCTGAACTTAACGCTGGAGGTCATTTGAAGGCTTATGTAAGATAACTCACCAAAAGACAGAGGGAGAGGTGGCGGGGGGAGTCTTTACATAGTACTGAAATAGCAGAGCATTTCTAGTACAGTGCAGGAATATAAAAGTGAAACCGCAGACCCAAGTCATTTGACAATTACTGACAGAATTGTTCACTGGCAGAAAATATGAGAGAATAATTGGAGCAGAGGGCTCTCCTTTCTCCCTTTCTTTCTCAATTTGCTTTGGTTGCAAATAAAGTGAATACATCTTGAGACAACTGAATACACGCGCCATTCTCTCCTTTGAATGCCTTCCCTTGCATTTATGAAGTTGGTCTAAAGAGAAAGAGGGTGCCATTGCGCCAGTGTGAATTAACTGATGGATGTTACAGTTGCCATTTCACAATCAAACTCTTTAGAATTTGGTATAGAGGCTTAAATGCAGACTGAGGGGCTGGGCCCTGCTTCTCCCTGCTGGGTTCATTTAGGATAAAGCCCAGGCTGTCCTGCATTTTGAGCTGGAGACTCACACAGTGGGGGTGATTGGACTTTCTCTGCCCTAGGCACAACATATGCTACTTCCCATCACTTTAATAGGCATTAGTTCCACAGACAGCACTGGTCAAATGTACATTATTCACAATCACTTTAATGCAAATATGCAAGGCTGAGAGAAAAAATATGTCACAAGGAGACAACCAACCATTTCGCTTCTTCTTCTCCTTCTTCTTTTTTGGCATGGGGGGGTGGGGTGGAGAAAGATTTCTTCCGTGATTTCTGACTCTCAGATATTTATTTTTAGATATTTATTTTCTGAAGAGCTTGAAGTCCTAATAACCTCATATCTTTATAATTGTCACTACAGCCCTGTGCACAATTAGACTCCTTAAATCCCACACCACCCGATCCTATCTGTGTTTACTCAGAAGTAAATCTCATTCAGTCTTACCCACATGTGCATATTACCTGTGCAGTCTGCTCCTGTCTTGAGTTAGGTGCACCTCCATGACATCAGAGCCTTATAGGCAACAATCCTATGGGCAGAGCTTTTTTTAAGCCGGAAGTCAATGGAACTCAGTGGGCGCCATTGCCATTATGAGAGTAGAAGGGTGATATTCATGGTGAGTTCCGGCACCTCTTTGTCTAGGAAAATAGCACTTTGTATGGGATACTTTTTTGGAGGAATCAAACTGAACTGTATGGGACTTACTTCTGACTAAATGCACTTAGCGTCTTAGTCTTTTTAAGTGCAGTCCAAACTAGCTTTTGGCAACACTGGTCTCGCTTAAGTCTTTTTGTTAGTTTCATGAGGTTTCAAAATAACCATTGTGTCCTACCATGCTTACTCATCCTTATTTTCTGTATGTGCATTATAAAAAGGGCAACATTACAAATAAAAAGCAGGGGTCTGCAATAGTGCACCCCCAGCCAAGCCCTTTGCCCTCCGTGCTCTATCATGCTCACCTCTAGAATAGTACAAACAGGGCTTTCTGGCTTCCATTGGCCTTTTTAATTGATTCCTTCAGCATTCTTTGTTTCAGTTGCCCTCAACCAGACCTAACGACTAGAGTTGGATCCATTACTTGGATCCATTCCAGTCTGGCTTCAGGCCGCGTTATGACACTGAAACTGCCTTGGTCACCCTTGTTATTGGGAGACAGATGAGGGGAGTGTGACCCTGTTCTCCTTCATGCTGGTGGCTTTCAATACTGTTGACCATCACATCCCTCTGAGGTGGGGTTTGGGGGAAGGTTTGCTCCCTACCACAATGCTTTCCCCTTTTTGGAGCACTGAAGGTCACACCATCTAGCCCAGCCTTTGCCAACCTAGTGCCCTCTAGCCCTGTGCTGGTTGGGGCTGATGGGAGTTGTGGTCCAAAACACCTGGAAGGCACAAAGTAGAGGAAGGCAATTCTAGCCACTCTGGACCACTTAGCCAGCAGCCTTTGTAACAAAAAGCACTGACCAGTATAGTCTTAAAGAAGACCTTCTCCCCTGTTAATCTGCAAATTTACAACAATATATCTTCAAATGTTGTTGCTATTTTTAAATCATGCTATGATGATATGTTATTATTTTTTGCATGCTTCATCAAGTTTTAAGATTTAAGGGTAATACTGCTTGTTGTTGTTGCTGTTGTTGAAGAGCTGACTTGTTGCAGAGCAAGGAAGTATATGCTGCATACACTTTACTGTTACAGACCATGGAGTTTCAAGGCAGCTTCATCTTGGATAATTGCATTTCTTTCTTTTCCAAAAAATGATCTTCCAATTGAGAAAGTCATTTATCTTCTGGACTCAGAGAGGGGCTTGATCTTCCCATTCTGGTGCTGAGTGATTTATATAGGCAACTCCTATTAATGCTAATGGAAGGTAAGTGCGTAAATCTCTCCTCCCTGGATGGATAACAGCCTCTTAAAAGTGGCTGTTTTGGTAACAAATCTAAGTAATGATTAAGTTAAAAGATGGGACATCAAACATAATTGAATACTTGCAGGGATCTGTACATGTGATGCACATAAATTAATGAATCAAACTAGTCCCTGGTGTAAGGTCCCCTGGAGCCAATTTACCAACTCATTCTACAAGTGTGCATTGCATCATAAAAATAACCAGTGGACATAAAAGCATGGGTGGGTCCACAATGAAAATACAGTGCAATCCAGGTGCATTCCAATCTGAAAGCTTTCCCCATTAAAGCCAGTTGTGGACAGAGTGCAGGAGTGAGACTAAAGCCTTGCCCACATCAGGGTTTACTGTGTATTCAAAGCTGTTTGCCTCACTTTTCTGGGCATCATTCTTATGATGCTGTCCTCAAACAGCACCCACTTTACTTTTTTAAAAGCAACAACAGGGAATTTGGATTTCCTAGACTGGGTCAAACTGAGCATGGAACACACACAGTCTGGTGGTAAGCAGTAATTTTTAAGTGAGTAAAAGGTAGAAAAGGGGAAAAAAGCACACCCTGTCATATGTACACACTTCTTTCTTTGTTCTACAGTCAGCTCTGATCAAAAAGGATTTATAGAGTGTTTATACACACTATAAAAACCTGCAAAATCTGGCATCCAGGGGCGTCAGGTATAGGGGCGCAAGGGGCTTCAGTCCCCTCAATATTTTGAAGCCAGGGGCCTCCATGCGCTCAAGCCCCTGCGCAGCAGCCTGGGAGCCAGGAGGGGCCTGGGATGAGTGAGGGCAAAGATCTCTCTCCACAAGTCCTGACCCCACCCAGTGTATTCCATGGGGAGAAGGAGGCTGTGAGCACCAGCATTGCGGCGGTGGGGTCGGGACACCCGTGTGGCCTGGCGTGGCACACGAATGCTAGTGTGCTGGGCAGGACACATCATGTGATGGGGCAAGTTGGCGCCCCTGCTGGCACATCTGTGTCAGGTTCCATCCTTTCACTTTCCCCTTGTGTGGTGTGATGTACTGTGCACTTCCCAGCTCCCCCAAGAGGCCTGCCATGATGTGAGGCTGAGACACACACAAGCACAATGCCATGGCAGAAGTGCCACAAGGCAACAAAATGGGAGAGAAGAAATCCAGACAGGGATAGCATTTTGGACAGCAATACTGTTCCAACCAAGGATAACTGGATGGTATGTCACCCAAGAGGATAGTGGAAGGGTGAAGACATTTATGCTGCAAGAGCTTCAGCTCCAGGAAAAGAAAACAACAACAATGTAATTTGTGTTATAATCTCTTAAAATTATTTACTATATCTGTCATCACTCATCAATCAAGCTTAAGCAGTGGTACAGTGGTCCTTCGGTTTACGAACTTGATCCTTTTCTGAAGTCCTTTCTTAAAACAAACCCATTCTTAAACTGAGGCCCGCTTTCCCTACTGAGGCCTCCCACCGCCGGTGCCCTTCCACCATTCGGCTTCTGTTCATAGACTGAGTTAAAGTTCGCAAACTACTTCCGGTTTGACAGAGCTTGTAAACCAAATAGTTCGTAAACAGCACTGTTTGCAAATTGAGGTAGCACTGTAGTTAAGATGAGAGGTTTAAAAAGATTTGGAGCAGAGTTCAAAAAATTGAGAGTTACCAGTGCATCACCTTCTCCCACATTAAGTGTATAACTGTCTTTCAAATTCTATCCTTCTTTTTTAGTCAAACCTGATGGCTGAGAACTCACATTCTTTCTGCCAGAGCAATGGGGAGCATTTTCTTTCTTTCTTTCTTTCTTTCTTTCTTTCTTTCTTTCTTTCTTTCTTTTTCTTTTTCAGTGCTGTTTGCATCTTTCTTTTCCTCACCCACAAGAGTCCTTTGAATAACAATGTCACTCTAGATAGAAGTAGACAGAGCTTGTTCTCGTGCACATTACAATCTACACTCAATAATGTTGCCCAGAGGGGATGGCGCTTCATAGGATTGTGAATTGCCTGCAGCATTTGGACGGAGGCAATATGCACAATCAAAAATAATAATAATCAAGGGCTTTCCCCACCCCCTTGAGGGTGACTTCTTGAACAGCTCTAGGGACAGCCACTATTTGCTTTATTGGATCCCCATGAAGTATTCTAATAGGCTTAGGTCCTTAAGGACTGGAGCACAGGGAAACTTCTGAAAAGAAAATCTTTACCCATGGAAGTCTTTATCCCTGCACAGGCTTGGAGTGTAGTGATTATGCACTAAAATTTCTATGGGAATAAATACACCAGTTCATATTTATTTATGCAGATGAGTAGCAACACACAGGGCAATTAAATAAGCCCCTACTAAGAGGTACTTGGAAGCCTACTGAAATCATGACGAATGCATTTAACAGCATATCTATGAGATATTTGAGATGAAAGATGTAAAACCTACAATTTATATATGACTTCTAAATGTTTCAAAGTGTTGCACACATATTATGTGAATACAATGCACCAGCAAGATGGGAAAGCAGAAAGTATTATTAACCCCATATTGAAAATGGGGAAGGTGGCTGAAACTGAGGGATACTGACGTACTAAAGTCCCTTAGCAAACTCATAGCTAAGGCAAGAATTAAACCACAGAATTACAAGCACATACTACACATTATTTAAACTACTGTACACACCATTTCAGGGCCAAGTACACATGATTTTGGATCATGTGTCTCATATGAGTTCCTTCCAGGGCAATGCTTTGTTCACAAAATAAATCTGTTTCAGACAGATCTACATACTTGCCTCTCCTGCATCCCCCCCCAACAGTTCAACCCCCTCCCCAAACCACATCTCCTTTTCTAGATTGGCAAAAAGTATGGGTGCCCAGGAGGGAACCTGCCCTTTTGGAGTTGGCTATTTGCCATCAGAAGGGCTAAAAAGCCTCTTTCCCTCTACATAGTGTAATGTTTACAAGACCACCCTATGTTCCTTTGCTGTTTCAAGTATGCCAAAATCTGGAGCAGTCGCAACCCAGGTTTTATCTAGGACTTAAGCATGTCCTACACAAGCGTTACCTGATCAGGTGTATTAGGAAGATTTGTGGTAGGCTCCATTTAATCACTTGTTTGATACTAACTTGGTAATAAAACCATAGGACCACTTCCCTGAATTTCCCTGGTCCCTGGAAAGTCTTAGTTGTATCTTGTGTCTTAAGAAAACCCTTCAGGGGCATGAAACCACAGAGTCTTAGATGATGGACTCAAGGGCATCCTGATCAAATTTGCAGATGACACCAAACTGGGAGGGGTGGCTAATACCCCAGAGGACAGGATCACACTTCAAAACGACCTTGACAGATTAGAGAACTGGGCCAAAACAAACAAGATGAACTTTAACAGGGAGAAATGTAAAGTATTGCACTTGGGCAAAAAAAATGAGAGGCACAAATACAAGATGGGGGACACCTGGCTTGAGAGCAGTACATGTGAAAAGGATCTAGGAGTCTTGGTTGACCACAAACTTGACATGAGCCAACAGTGTGACGCGGCAGCTAAAAAAGCCAATGCAATTCTGGGCTGCATCAATAGGAGTATAGCATCTAGATCAAGGGAAGTAATAGTGCCACTGTATTCTGCTCTGGTCAGACCTCACCTGGAGTACTGTGTCCAGTTCTGGGCACCACAGTTCAAGAAGGACACTGACAAACTGGAACGTGTCCAGAGGAGGGCAACCAAAATGGTCAAAGGCCTGGAAACGATGCCTTATGAGGAACGGCTAAGGGAGCTGGGCATGTTTAGCCTGGAGAAGAGGAGGTTAAGGGGTGATATGATAGCCATGTTCAAATATATAAAAGGATGTCACATGGAGGAGGGAGAAAGGTTGTTTTCTGCTGCTCCAGAGAAGCGGACACGGAGCAATGGATCCAAACTACAAGAAAGAAGATTCCACCTAAACATTAGGAAGAACTTCCTGACAGTAAGAGCTGTTCGACAGTGGAATTTGCTGCCAAGGAGTGTGGTGGAGTCTCCTTCTTTGGAAGTCTTTAAGCAGAGGCTTGACAACCAGATGTCAGGAGTGCTCTGATGGTGTTTCCTGCTTGACAGGGGGGTTGGACTCGATGGCCCTTGTGGTCTATTCCAACTCTATGATTCTATGATTAAATTTTTTGATAGCCAATGTGGTGCCGACATGGCCTGTGGAGCGGGTTGAAGGAAGTCCTAGTCCAACAACAACTGGAGGGAACCATGTTTGCAGCCCCTTCATTACAACCACCTTGCAACAAACTCCTTTTCAACCCTTTGGAACTTCTGTCTATCCTCCCCAAATCTTAGGAATCTTAGGAAGATGCCTTTCTGTCCCTCTGGAGCTGTGTTACCTACGGTTCCTGCATCTTTCACATCACTTGCCATACTCTTTTGGCTGGAGTTACCAGTGGTTAGACCTGGGATCTTCTGTATGAAGAACAAATGATCTAACACTAAGCTGTTGGCTGGAGAACATGGGTATTGACCCCATCGCCTCCCTGATGCAAAGGGAGCATTCTGTCGCTTGAGATAATTTTGCCACTGCTTTTGCAGCAGATGGGTCTCTCTTCAATACCACTGTGATTTAAAGGGAAATTAAAACAATGCACTCTAAAAATATCAAAGAAAAAATATTGTAGCTAGCTACTATCTTTTTGCTGTATCTTGTAAACAGCTTTTGCATCTACATGGTTGGAATGCATTTATGTGCTCTTTGTGATTATTTCCACTACTTCTACTGCTGGCACTATTAAAAATGTCTAAATTAATTTACTTAAAACACTAAAAAGTCATTGGTCTTAAAATTTTAACAGGAGTCTGGGCTTACTCCATTAAAAAAAAATTAATGTACTAGGATGTCTTTCATCACTGGAACTGTGAGGCTGGTCTCACAAATCTCTGCTGTAACTTTAGGATTCCTTTCACTTGGAGCGCTTTTATGAGCCTGGAAGGGAGGAAGGGAGAATCAAAAGCAGTAAAAGAACTTATATGATTTCTATCAGTAGCCCCCTTTTTCATAAAACGTTGCAAAAACAATCTCAGTACAGAAGAGCAACATACTGAGCAATAAGCTCCCATTGCAGGAAGTTCATTCCCCCGCCTTCTTGGCACGTAGCCCAGGACCATCAGAACTAATTAAAAACAGAACCATGCTGGTAGGATCTCGGCATTTGGGTTTTTACAATAACAGAGTAGCTAACCAGGGGGATGCCTAATGAGAATAGTTCCCGAGTTTGTTTTCTAGCATTGGGCAACTATGTCAATTACTCAACACTGCAGCTAAGGGCCAGCGCTCCCTGCCCCCCCGCCCCCCCTCTGAGCTGGGAAAGTATGTTATTTCAGTACAGATTGAGCTGCTGCATTGAAGCACGTGCCACTTCTTGAACAGGGGTGCTGCTCCTTGGCTCTTGGCTGAAGCAAAAAGGGGCTGGTGCCGCCCTACTCTTCAGGCAGGGGAACATCATTAGATTAGACTTTCTTCCACCTGCGTTATTAAGATAAATGACAGCAACAAATGCAAGCAACCCACAAAGCAAATGTGCTTATTTTGTCATGTGCTTATGCCAGGAAAAGGATAATGCAAGGGAATTATCTCCGTTGTCATTGGAGAAGGGCTCTGCCACCATCGCATGGGTGCCACTGAAGTTCCAGTCAGGGTTCAATCAGCCGTAAGTACTCTTAGCACCTGAGATGCTTCCTGTTTTACGTGCGGCACCACCTAAGGCTACCGAATCAGAGCCCACAAGGAAAACCATAGGGAGGAAAGCACAACCTCTCCCAATCAGTTTTACAGATTTTCACACTATGCCATAATAAATGTCTTTTTGTAAACATTGTTTGGCCAGCAAAGTGCACAGAAAAATGAGGGTAAGAGCAAATTTTGAAGCATAGCTGTGTTTGCATACTGTTTCAGAAAGTGCAAATTTGTTAGATTCTGTTTCAGGTGAGACCTGAATCTAATTTGTTGCCTTCCTTCAGAGAGAGAAAGAGAGAGAGAGAGAGAGAGAGAGAGAGAGAGAGAGAGAGAGAGAGACAGAGACACCCTACTAAAGACTTCTGGAGGAAAGAGAAACTAGCTCTTGCAGTCTTGCCCAAAGCTATATATCTCCATCACACAGAGTAAATTTTTTAAGGATATTTATCCATCTAGGGATGGATGAATATGTCAACTTTGGTTTCTTTCACTTTCCTGTTTTTGCGTTCCTGTTTTCTCATCATTTTCCAGGTTTTTTTTAAAAAAAGAATTTGCATGAATTCACATGCATTTATCCTAATATGCATTTTTATACAAAATTTTGCCAAATATATGCATTTTTGCAAGGAATCTCCTCAGTTCTTCTTCCAGATCTATATTAAGCACCTTTGCTGAGGACCAAGTCTTACAGTGTTCAGTGGAACTTAACTCCTAGTCAATGTCCTCAGCATTGCAGCCTCTGTCTTCCCTTCTCCTCCCCTCCCCTCCCCTCCCCCTCCCCTCCCCTCATAAAACAGCTTTTAGTCTTGCTTTGTGTAATAATAATAATAATAAAATCTCAGGCCAAACTATTTTTCCAGACCGTTCAAAATTGGTCCCTTGTCTATTCTGCTAAATGACATTTTATGTCAACAACGTATTAGGGAAAATGCTCTATTAAAAGCAATAGGATGCTGCTCTGCTAAGGTCAGGAACAAATAGCAGATGAGTGTTTAGGGGACCATAATGTTGTCAAATAAAGGCAATGGCCATATCTTTCTGAGCGATATTAAAAGTACAGTGTCACAGGGCATCCATTTGGAGAAATGGCTGGGTTCATTCCAGTGGGTTATGAAAAAATGAGGAAGGAATAACATTTTCACCACAGAAGAGTCACACTGGCTGCTAGCGCAGTGGCAAGAGAAGAGGCAGGAGGGAGCTCAGCTCACTTTCTTTTTGTGAGCAAAATGTTCTGCTACCATTGAAGCCACATTATAATGATTCTCAGATTGCCTTACTAGGCATGGGGAGGTGGGGTTTTTTGTCTGTTTTTTAATCCCAAATAAATTGGGTCCGTGGTGTTTCTTTGGTTCACCAACCTGGGCTCAAGTCACTACTAGTGGTCTTAGCAACAAGGGATGGGTCACAGTCCCTCACCACCTCTGACTGGTGCCCAGAACTTCACTGCTGAGTGACCATAAGCTGCCTCACATCATCTGGGATCTTGCAGGCATGGCTTAACCAACGCCTCCTTCCCTATCTGACAGCAATGGCTCAAGCAACTCCATCTACAGCCATAGTCCCTGAGCATTGGGGGCTGCTTGAACAAGGCATGAGGTGTAGCCTGGTGAGTGCACTGCCCAAGGTTCAGAGCCTTCTTCAGTGCAGAAAGGAGCAGGGTGTTGTCATAGAGGGCCCTGCAATTGGCCGGTGGTGTGAAGCCTCTGCTCTGGCATTCTGCTTTTGTACTTTCTGTTTGCTGCACTGAGTTCAGGAAGCTAGCCTAGGGCACCCATGTAAGCACTGCCAAGAGAGCAGCGGTGTAGCGTGGGTTGTCAGCACACGGGGCAAGGCAAGTAATTTGCGCCCCCTAACCCGAGCCAAGGCAAGTAATTTGCACCCCCTAACCCGGGGCAAGGCAAGTAATTTGTGCCCCCTAACCCCTAACCTGCCGCCGCTGCCAGCTTCTTCTTGCTGCTGCCTGGGCTGGGGTATTTACGGTAAGGTAGCCACGACGGCGGCGGCGGGTCCGTGTCAGGTGATCTGAGGTGAGTTGCCGTGGGCGCTGCCGCCCAAACGACGCCGCTTGCCCGGAGGAGGAGGAGGGCAGAGAGGCGAGGAAAATGCAACATGGCCCAGCAGCTGCAGTGGCAGCGGCGGTGGCGGGGCTGTGAGGAGGGGCTGCCTGGCGCGCCCTCCGCGGCCCTGATGCGCGGGGACCGTGGCGAGTGCTGAGAGCCGCTGCCAGTTCGTCGGTTCCGTGAGACATGGGGCTCTGCTACAGCCTGCGCCCGAGGCTCTTCGGCGACTCCGGAGGCGGCGAGCGCCCCCCCCCAGATGTTGCGCCCGGTGCGACCGGCCCCCCCGCACCCCCCACACTACACCACTGCAAGAGAGAAGAGAGAAAGGGAATGTATCACACTCCCACCCCCACAAAATGAGGCACAGATTTGCATACAATGCACACACGCTGATTCATATGTACAGGTGCCAATTTACAAATAATTGCTGCAATTTAAATTGGGCTGGGCATCCTTTTCAGATAGAGGGCCACATTCTCCTCTGGCCAACTTTTCAAGGGCCACATGCCAGTGGAGTGTGGCACCAGAGGCAAATGTGGGTGGAGTATTGGATGTAAATATTGCCTCTGTACAGTAAGCTAATTTCTATATCCACTCACATGCCACCCAGGCAAGCAAAAGGCAATTCTGAAGTTCAAGGGCACATTCCAGCCCAGGGGTGTGTGAAGCAGAGCCAAAGGAAGTGTGGCTGGAGAGGGTGTGTGGCTTGGAAAGAGTCCTGAGGGCCAGATGTACCAGCCTGGAGGTCCACATTCAGCCCCCAAGGCCTGAGATTCCCCGCTCCTGATTTAAATAGAAATACAGTTCATTCTCGCCATACCATAGTGAGGAAAGTCTGTGACTGGAGGACTTGAGGGCCAGCTCAGTCTGCTGTCTAGGTGCTAACTATTGACAGGCAGCTTCAAGGCCCTGACACACTCTACTTATGGTTCTTTATCTTTAAAATGAGCTGGCCTGGGCAATCCTTCCAGCACTCCTCCGACAGATCCTCAAACAGAGAACCCTAAAGTTGGATACATGGCCACTCTTCGCTGATATTAAATCATGTTTCCTTTAGCCTATTGTAGATTTATATTATATTTTGAATGTTAATACTGTACCTGTTCTCAACAGCTTTGGACTGACAATTAGAATGAAGCGGTAAATAAACGTTGTGATAGCAATAAAATATATTGACCTCCAGGAGGTTGGATGGACTTGGGTGCAACCTTCCATGGAATTGGCCAGACTGGTTTGGATACAAAGCCCCTTTTGGGGGCCCACCCCAGGCTGATAAATGTAACATTATTTATTGATGTAGTGATACATTGTCCCACTCCCAAGCCTTTGATTAGTGCTACAAGAAGACGTAAGACTAGACTTAGGAATCTTGATTCTGCAGATATGTACAGTTTCAGTGGCACAAACAGGTCACAGCACACCTATTTCTGCACCCTGTTTCTCAGACAGAAAGATTAGTTCTTCCCTGGCCTTTTTCTCAAGGAAGATGGGTGCAAGTTCTTAAATATCTACATAACGTCTCCTCCCGTCTTCAAGCCAGTTCATTTCAAGGGTCCTTGTGTGGGCTGTGAATATGCAAAGACCAATTTCTATTTTGCTGTAATTTCACCCTAGGACCTTATGGTGAAAGCTGTGTAAGAAATCCAACCATTAATTTTACTTCTCCAGCAATGATACAGCAGTAAAACCTATGAACTCCATATGCACCTCCTAGGTGCCTCTATGACTGACAGGGTGGCCAGAGGAGGAGAGGGCTCTCGCACTTTTGTCACAGAAGATGGCATTTGATCAGGTTATCTTCAGACTTCTTCTGAAGTCAACTGTTAAATGTACTGGGGCCCTGTCATGTTTTGCATCTAGCCCCCCAAAGTAGAGATGCAGATGGAACTTCCATTCAGTCATGTGCCTTGGAGTGTACCTGCTATACTGTGTGTCTGCTGGGGATCAGAGGGATTGGGGGATAGGAGAGAAGGATCTGTGGGGATCCCCTACAGGTAAAGGTTAAGTCCAGTCAAATTCGACTATGGGTGCAGCGTTCATCTCACTTTCAGGCCGAGGGAGCTGGCGTTTGTCCGCAGACAGCTTTCTGGGTCATGTGGTCAGCAGGACTAAACCGCTTCTGGTGCACGGGAAACACTGAGAGTGCCAGAGCACATGGAAACGCTGTTTACCTTCCTCCTCTACAAAATACACAGAGCTGAACGTGCTGAAGGAAATGGATTAAGCACACAAATTTAAAGAAACTCAGCTTACTTTTAGTTTAGATAATCACATTTCCTGAAGAGTTTAAATGGAATTTTAAAAAAGATTCTATTAAAAATGTTTTGGTTTTTTTAGTAGAAATATGTTTTTCTTATTGTACATATATACATTGTTTTAAAAGAACGTTGCATTGTGCTTTGAAAATATACTCGTTTTAAGTTTGGAGAGCTGTGTTCCCTGTTGTGAGTTTTAGGGATGTTATGTAGCCAGAAGCATTCTTGGCCACTGTTCAGAAGTATCTATCTGATTTTTATTGAACCCATTCATCCTATCTCCTACAAAAAGCTGGCTTGCTTCTGCTTGTGATTTTATTCATTTGCCTCAGGTAGAAATCACTGTGCTATTGCTTGCACACTCTATACAACTTTTACAGAGGAAATCCATGTAATAATCCAAGGAGTCCTAGATTAGTGCGACAGGCAGCTTCTTACTTCTCAGCACTACTAATCCTGCCATTTAACTCTATACCATTATGATCTACAGCAAGATATTTGCTGGTAGGGAGAGAGATGTACCTCAAGTGCTGATACTGGGTTAATCTTAGGGTGCTACCAGACAGAGGGCTTTTCAAGTGTTCGGCACACAGATTTCACATGCCCAGGACCCCCAGAACACTCAACGACTTTGCCACTGTGCACCTGCCCCCTTGCTGAGAAGCCAAATGGCAGAATGAGTGTTTACAAAACCAGCCACAGTGGCCATAGTCCAAAATCATAACTGTCCCATAAAACCCCGTTCTAGTTGGCAACACTTTCTTGAGTAGGAGATCATATTTAATGAGTCAAAAGTTTGGCTCACCTACTCCGAGTGATGATGAATTTATAAGTTATTAGGTAAGAACTTCTCCCAGCCTATTCTGCCTGAAAACATTTTAAATGAAATTACTAAGGACGGAATTTGGGATTTGTAAAATGCGGAGTACATGCTTTACTACTAAGCTATTGCCTCTTCCCTTCATGTGGTATTGCAGCAGAACACAGGTGGTGGTCACCATCTACCTTGGAGCAGAATGGAAGCAATTTTAAATCATTTCAACAACAACAACAATAATATAATGCGTATTGTAATTTTTATATTGGTTCTTTTTGTTGCAATATGTACACAAAACAGATATTTCTGTTGAACTATGAAACTGTACATAAGTTAACTGAATAAATAAGATACATGAATAGAATACAATGATGCTTTTCCTTTCCTTTTTTAAAAGGACAGTTGTGGTGAATTAGAGATTGCTTCTTGTAGGAATCAGACCTCACAGGAATGGTATTCATAAACTGTGATCAAAACTGAGGCATCTTTAACAGGAGCTAAAGTAATGACCTTGGGTACAGCATGCCATGAGATCTGCTGATCACTGGGCTTGTGATAACTCTTGAAATTCCTGAGCATATATTGGCTCTTCACTTTTCACCAGCTGGCCGTGCAGCCTTCATATGCGGGATTAAGCATTCTGAATGCCATTGCAAATCTGCCATGAGACTGATAGTCTTGTGAATTGGCTCTCGACCAATGATACAATGAAATTTGAAAAGAAGATCCCAGATCTGCAAGACGAAGGAAATTGCTACCAATCGCTAAGGGAACAGCAACATGTTAGACACTGCCAGCATCTAAGAAGCAAACAACGTCTTTTGGCTATGATATGAGAATGGGCACAGCCACATAAGCATCGCAGACACAAACATGCAGTGTTACTGTTTCAGCCACAACAGGAAGAAAAGACCCCGTCTAGTGGATTCATGCTGGACATAGGCTCAGCACACTCTGCACAACCAAAATCAATGCACTCGTAATGCTTTGGAAATGTGCTGCTTACTGAACCTTGCTACTTGGAGAGCCAAATCCCTTTATGCAGCTGTCTGGGTGTAAATGTGCTTTTTGGCACACATTGTGTGCTGGCAGAATTCCATATGTTACACTAAACCTGCTGACAGTTAATGGGTATGCTATTTTCCCTGCATCAAGCGCCGCTACCATTCTAATTTAGGATTGTTTCACATGTTGCACAGCAACATGTGCCTTGAACGAATCCTTATTCAAGATGGCCACTCTCTTGTCAGCTTGCTGGTTGAACACATTGTGGTCGTTGAGAAGAATAGCAAAATAAAACATGGGACAAAGTGATGGCACACATACATAGGAGCCAACTCCTAGGGGCCAATGGGTCTTCAGCCCCCCAATAAAACATTTGAGGGGGCCAGGCCCCCTAAAGTTGATGGGCATTGCATTTCAAATGGTGTGCATACATTGCATCATGTGATCAATTATGCAGGGCAGAGCTTATCTCTCCCCCCACTATTTCATTCAAGTTAGTACCTCTGGTTCTGGGGCTTCTCCTGCTCCCCCCCCAGATCCAGTTTCAGAGGGTGCTGGGCAAGGACAGAAGGGAAAGCTGCTTTGCACAAATGGACGCTGTTGTGCAGAACATCTGCAGATGGAACACATTAGTTGAATCCCACCCAGGAGTTTGTGGCCGTCATGAGCAGTTTGGGCCTGAGTAGTTGTTTAGCAGAACCTAGCAAGGCATCTTGAGAAGTAGAGACGTCACCTTGCCAACAAAGGTCCGTATAGTTAAAGCTATGGTTTTCCCAGTAGTGATGTATGGAAGTGAGAGCTGGACCATAAAGAAGGCTGATCGCCGAAGAATTGATGCTTTTGAATTATGGTACTGGAGAAGACTCTTGAGAGTCCCATGGACTGCAAGAAGATCAAACACATCCATTCTTAAGGAAATCAGCCCTGAGTGCTCACTGGAAGGACAGATCATGAAGCTGAGGCTCCAGTACTTTGGCCACCTCATGAGAAGAGAAGACTCCCTGGAGAAGACACTGATGCTGGGAAAGATGGAGGGCACAAGGAGAAGGGGGCGACAGAGGAGGAGATGGTTGGATAGTGTTTTCGAGGTTACCAGCATGAGTTTGACCAAACTGTGGGAGGTAGTGGAGGACAGAGGTGCCTGGCGTGCTCTGGTCCATGGGGTCACGAAGAGTCGGACACGACTAAACGACTAAACAACAACAGCAAGGCATCTTAGTTTTCTCTTCTTAACAACCTGAAAATGGATTTTCCCTCCCTTTTACACAAACCCTTGTAATGTTCAAGCTTCTGTAGCACCAGCTTTGTGCTGATAAATATTTTGGTTTGGCAGTTGCCTGCCCAGTCCCTCTTGCTGAACAATAAGGGAGCTGGCTGTGTTTCCCTTGTACTACCTGTGGTACCAGCGGAGAATTGAGTTTTTACAGGGTATGTCATGTGAGAAAGAAAAAAAACTTCCCTAACGAAAAGGAGCATGCAGTACAGTCATCATAATCTAAATATATATTTAGGAAAGGGGCCTATGTTCTTTTGAGAAAAGTGAAAGAATGCCTGGAGCAAAATGTAAAAGTTGTTGCTCTAATTTTTATCCTCTGTTGGCTTTAATTAAGTGCCGAATTAAAATTGTAAAGCAAACACAAATTGAGGGATTTTCTTTCTAAATGAAAAGGGAGCTTGCTCACCAGGTGAGTTCTTTTCCTCAGGTGCACATTGCTCTAAAATATGCAATCCAGACTGGCAACTCTTTAGGCAGCCATAGAAAAGCTCGGGCTGTTACAAGGTCCACTTTCTCCCTCCTGAATATGCTGCAAGGAGATAATTCATTGCTCAGCAAGGATGTGAGCTGCAAGGAGTAAGGAAAAAAGTTTGGCAGTTCAAGCATTATTACTTGGTGAGGTGGAATTTAGGAGGATAGCAAAACAAATTTTAGAAGGTGTACAGTGGTACCTCGGGTTACAGACGCTTCAGGTTACAGACTCCGCTAACCCAGAAATAGTACCTCGGGTTAAGAGCTTTGCTTCAGGAGGAGAACAGAAATCACACAGCAGCGGAAAGCCCCATTAGCTAAAGTGGTGCTTCAGGTTAAGAACAGTTTCAGGTTAAGAATGGACCTCCAGAATGAATTAAGTTCTTCAGGTTAAGAACAGTTGCAGGTTAAGAACGGACCTCCAGAACGAATTAAGTTCTTAACCCAAGGTACCACTGTACAAAAATGAAATAGCATACTCTTAAAGGGGGGGGGGCTTTTTCTGTGGTGGGGCCACAGGGGTGGTTGCCTTGGGCACAAACTACTTAAGGGACACTTAATTTCAACACCCAGCGCTGCCTCAATACAGCTGCATGCTTTCCTCATTGGGATCTGCTGAAAACGGCTTCTCCATGCAAACCAGGAAGTGACGTCTCCAGACAATGAAACTATTCTTTTTTACTTACCTCTGCAGCCGCGATCTCCTAGGTGATGCAGATGCTGTTTGTTGGCAGTTGAATGCACATGTGTGCTCAGTCCGTTTCCCTCCCTCCCTCCCTCCCACCCAACACCCCCCCCCCCCGCGTGGCCCTGGGTGCTGTCAACCCATGCTATGCCACCGGGCTTTTTTTCAGGCATACGGATGCTTTTCCAGAGGCCAATTCTTACTTCACCGTTTAGACTCAGATAGGTAAAACACATGAATTTTAAAGTGGGCTGCACCAAAAAAACCCACATAGTATGCATTTATCCTTTCCAGAAGCTTGAGGCAGATATGGACAACAATCTAAATCCATATTAAGGCAATACTTTTTTAGGCCAACTACAATAACAGAAACTTGTATGTAAGCTTTGGAGATTTGCAGAGCTCTTCATCATAGGAAGCAAAGGAGGGTGCAGGTGAGGGAAGGAGGACATTTGGCTCAGGTTGAAGCTAGGGAGTCTGCATCTGGTCACAGTCTTAAGGAGGAGCTATTTAGGTGCTCCGCAGGTGCTCTGCAGCAAGGCCTGTTGGATCAAGAAACAGCAATGACTGCTTCCCGCATCTCTAGAACAAATACTGGTTGTTACTAAGATGCATCTGTCCTTAGACAAAACAGGCAGGTTCCTTGATAGATGGAAAACAGGAAGCAAGGGAAACTCTTCTTCCTCCTCTTCTTCGGTTATCAGACCTCCAGGTATGACCTGAAGACTCCTGGAGCTTTGGTAGACTGAAGGGGTGGCATATCTTTGAAGTGTCTTTCTAGGCCTGATAAGCCATGAAAGTGGCAAATGAATAGGGACAATCAATCCCACAGGAAGCTTCCTTACATCACATCAGACCATTGGTCTAAAAATAGCTCAGCATTGTCTGTGCCCACTGGCAGTGGTTTTCCAGTGGTTTGAACGCTGAATTGGAACAAATTGGGTCCTCCCTTAAAGAGGACACGTGTTGCGGTGAGACTTGGCAACCAAACCCTGTGTTGTGGGTGGGTCGATTGATTAGCCACAACACCCAATTGGTAGGTCCCTTGATGCTGGGTTTAATCAGGCCAATGGGACGCAAGCTAAACGGATCAAGGGACCTATGCACGTGACCCAGAGCTTCCTCTTTTGGTGTGTGCATTGGAACACCCACCCACCTCTCCCTATATTTAGGGCTTTGTGCTTGACCTTGCTATGCCGTTGTGTGTCGTCTGTCATTGGGACAGGGGCACGGCAGGAATTTTCCCTACTTGGCTGATTGGCTGGTGTCATTTGGGTTTCGCCTGCCGCATAGCAAATTGTCACAACTTGTAAGGTTGCGGATAGGCACTGGTTCAGGTGATAGGGATGGGAGAACGCTCTTGCCATCCCTATGTGAAGGGTATTCCGGTAAAGGAATTCAGGGACTCGATGGTTTGGCCAACCCCTGTGAGGGGGTTGTGCCCATGCCTGAGTCCAGGGGGCATTTGGGTGGCGGAGATAGCTTGTTCCCAGCTTTCCAGTGTGGTGTAGTGGTTAAGAGCAGTAGTCTCATAATCTGGGGAACCGGGTTCGTGTCTCCGCTCCTCCACATGCAGCTGCTGGGTGACCTTGGGCCAGTCACACTTCTCTGAAGTCTCTCAGCCCCACTCACCTCACAGAGTGTTTGTTGTGGGGGAGGAAGGGAAAGGAGAATGTTAGCCGCTTTGAGACTCCTGAAGGGGAGTGAAAGGCGGGATATCAAATCCAAACTCTTCTTCTTCTTCTTCACCCTAGGCTGACCTATGCTGGTGCCCTGGGTCAGCGCTACCTGCAACGGTGCAGGGAGCTAGTCGAACCAGAGCCTATGCAACCATTCACTTGCTGTAATCAATAAAGTTGTGGCCTAAATTCTGCCAAAAACGAAACCAAAATTTGAGTCTTGCCTGAATTTATTCAAGGGGGAGGTTTAAAGGTCTGAACACGCAAACGTTAATTTGGGTTTTCTGCAGTTTGCTCCCATTCAATGGTAAAGAGCAGGTTTTCATGGTGGGGCGAAAAGGAAGTCTGGTTGAGCCCTGAATCCATCCCCTAATCTCAAAGGCATTCTGAACATGTGTGCAAGTCTGGTCCTAGCTTGTCAACAACCATAAAAGGCAGCCGTTAGAAGTCTGCAAAAGAGCCATACAAAAGGTGTGCTGTCAACGAGCATCACCTGGTGTGTCTTCTTGTTCCAAGGGCAACATTTCAAGAACAAAGTATTATAATTATGATGTAATCCTGTTAACTCTGCTCACAGTATTCCCTCTGCCTTTAGAGAGAAAAGGTTTGCTGTTATACTTGTTAGGCACATGCATGGAGCACTGGGCAAAGTGCATTCTAGTTCACGTATAAGAGGCACAGTTTATGTTGCTTGTTATGAAAGCATTGCTGTCCTCTTTTGGCTTCAGTGTGGCAGAAATGAATAATATAACAAATAATAGTTTTTTATTTACCCAGCTAGTGCTGATGAGACTTCACAACCCTTTCCTGTGACACTGGGTTTAGGCTATCATTGGACTCACATTGTAAATAATTGGAATCAATATGGTTTGCTCAGAGTTTATATCTTGTCTGGTTTCTAGGTCGCCACTATCCAAATATCTTTATCTCAGCAGGCCTGTGGCTTCCAGCTAAGGTGCATCTGCAGCTTCTCCTGCCCTGCTCTCCTACCAACATCTTGTCTCTCTTCACACCTGCAGTGGGGCAACACAAAAGCTCTGTTCACTACACAAACGTTTGGCTACAAAACGCCAGTAGCTTAACAGTTATTTTTAAAGGTTTTCTTAAATAATAAAAATTGGTGAAAATGGATTTCTTTAGAAAATATTACTTCCTTTTGAAGGAATTGCTTGGACTGGGATATTTTATTCCATGTGAGTATTGCTGGTAAATAAAGATGCAATTTCCTACCAGTCATGGATAGCATTGCTTTCCCTTTTAATGTATGGGTTTTCCCTTTCCATCTCTTAATGATAGTAATCTGTAACATTGTAATATTGTAACATTGTAACACTGTAATATTGTAATTGTAATTGTAATATTGTAACATTGTAACACTGTAATATTGACCAGACTTCTCTGAATGGAAGGAATGCTGATTGTTCACTGCACAAGAACCTGATTTTCCCAGATGTTGTGTGACAGCCCACTAAACCCCATTTCTCCAGATGATTTGTTTGCTCTCTGGTGAACTCAGCAGCAGAGGGCCCGATGAAATAAATTCCAGTCACACAGAACACATGCCTAAAAAAACCCAATCTTAAAAATCCACCCTAGGATCGGTAAGGGAAGGGCTTTTTAATTCATTACTCAACTTTCTGAGCAAAAACCATTCACATATTCATATCATTATAGAATTATAGAGACGAGAGGGATCCAAATGTTGTTGTTCAGACTTCTCCACTGAGACATGTTGATGTGGCTGAAGAAAGTACTTGCGATTTGAATGAGCATTTGCAGCTTATGTAGGTTTTATATTCGCAACACATCTGTCATTTATTTATTTTAAAAAACCAGCTTTAAACCCAACAGGTGGAAGGGGGGACACACCTTAAAAGTGATGCAGCAGTATAGGACCTAGTGGGACATTTTTAAAAAGTTTATATTGAAATGTCAAAGTTTTAAAGATAAATCTTGGACTTTATGTTTCAATATTGACTTTGAAAGAAGCCATGTGTTAATCTCTGCAGTATGGCCAGTTGTTTGGCCAAACAGACACATTGGCTTGGATCCAAAGTGGAGTTGCATTTGTTTATTGAGTCTCTCCTGTCCTCCTTTCTACTTTGGCCGCTTTCACCTGCTGGAAAGCAATTCCTGAGGGTGGGGGCTCTTTGGAATGGCATGCGGTGCTAGGAGCTCTTTGGATACCAACCCCTGACCAGCTGCAGTTGCACATCACTTGTCATGTGTAAAAATCAGTCACTCCGAACTAACATCCGCCTTCTTCTTCAAATGATCCATCCAGTTAGATCAATGGGAATTCAAGTTCTTCTTAAAAAAAAAGAAAATTCCACTTAACCAGCCTCATCAGCGTCTCATAGCAACTTGCAGCAAATAATAACCACTGCTACAATAAAAAAAGAATAAAACCATTCTAAAATGATAAATCTTAAACACAACAAATTTAACTAAACATGCAGTGTGATAAACCTATTCCTTTTCCCTCTTCAGAGAACCAAATATCATCCTGAACATTCTTTTTTAAGAATATGTTTCTTAAAGATTTTGCAGTACTTGAAAGAGAAAAGAATAACATACATCAACCTTGCATGCAAAATAAAATATTCCAGTAAACAAGTTACAGGGAAAAATGAAGAAGAAGAAAAATGAACTAGTGGAGTAGGCTAAGACAAACATTTTTGAATATGAAAGGTATTTTGTTCTGTTATAATTACCAATGCTCACTCGTTAGTAAATACTGCATCACATCATGATTGTCCAGTAATATCCAGGCTGTAGTTGAGGTTATTATAGGTCTGAAATTATGTTGAGCTGCATCTTCCCCACAAAGAGAGGCAGGGGTCAGAGCAGGATTGGAATCATGTTTCTTTGCCAGATATTTTCTTCTTCACCATTGTTTGGTCAATTTCTCCATCTAAGCTACTGTCCAGGTTGTACCACTTTACAATCTTAGACAAATAAACACTGGGAAAGAGTCAAGCTGACCTCCCTAGGCAAGGAGTGCCAAATTTCAAATAATAGCTCCATTCACTTCAGATACTGGTTCAGGAAGTGCAAATTTGGTTGGCTCTCATTAGAATGCCGATTTGTTTCCCATTCCTAGTTGTCACATATCCTAGATTATTTGCTTAACATGGATGTTTTGTTGTGTGCCTCATTCGTCTGCTTCCTCACACCTGTGCAATTCTGCCGAATTGGTGCTAAATGTTTTAGTATGCTGTATGTCTTTTGTGATGGCTCAGGTCCATTAGCAATAATCCAGTACATGGTTAGGTATATTTTAGACTGAAGGAAATCAATAGGGATTAAGCATGCCTAACTCTGTTTTGGATAGTGGCCATACTACGTAATTTCGCTGCAAGATTGTGTTGCAGTATCTTTTCAGTAGGCAGAATCACAAGATCTTTGCTCTCCATCAGTGTCTGCCAGTCAGAATGAAGCAGGCTCAATTTTGTGCTGCCTAGGATGGAGGAGGTTTTAGAAATGGCCAGAATGATCAGTTCTTGTCAGTTTGCTGGAGGGTGAAATGTTGCCTTTTCTGCCAGCTAAATAAAATAAAATCTCCCCACAAGTCAATGAAAAGCACAGCCAGTTCTACAAAAACAGCCATAAACAGTGAAAGCAGGACTATTAATTTATTTCAGATGAAATTAGTCTCCACCCTGCTAGCATGAAATACTTTGGGCATGATCCAGCCAAAATGAAGCACAGTTGAGTCGCCATGGTTTCAATATGAAAGTGAAACATGTTTAATTCTTCTCAAAATTTAATTAAATGGGAACATAAGGCTACAGCCCTATATATGCTTAATTTGAAGTTACCCCCACTGAAAACAATGAGACTTTCTTTTGAATAGACATGTACAGGATTAAACTGTGATTTTAAAGTTCTGAAAATTCACTAGAAGCTGAAAATTCACAGAATGCTGCCCAGTGCTTCATAAAAGTAAAATTTCACCACTGAAAATGGAAACAATGACTCCTGAGTTACTTAAGGTCCTCTTGCAGCTTATTAAATCTTTTCATGCTTCCATTTAATCCCTTTTTATGTGGGCTTAAGTTTTCGGCGTGGATCAAATAATAAATTTCTGTATTTAGGTAATGAACAAAGATCATTGTATACTATGCTTATAACAGGTGAATTAAAAAATAAATTCCCATTGGTTATGAAACCACTGCACAAAATTTGAGCATGTGCCTTATTTTCCCATTGCTAATCACGTAATGTTAAAGATCCCAAGGATTAAAAGCAGCATTGTCATTCATGGGCTTTCAAATTCTGGCCTGTGCTTGACTTCTATAGTTTGGAATGCCCCGGTGATATAGTGGTACCTCGCAAGACGAATGCCTCGCAAGACGGAAAACTCGCAAGACGAAAGGGTTTTTTGTTTTTTGAGCTGCTTCGCAAGACGATTTTCCCTATGGGCTTGCTTCGCAAGACGGAAACGTCTTGCAAGTTTGTTTCCTTTTTCTTAACACCGTTAATACAGTTGCGACTTGACTTCGAGGAGCAACTCATAGCATGCGGTGTGGTAGCCTTTTTTGAGGTTTTTGAAGACTTTGGTGATTTTTGAAGCTTTTCCAAAACTTTTCCGACACCGTGCTTCGCAAGACGAAAAAAATGGCAAGACGACAAAACTCGCGGAACGAATTAATTTCGTCTTGCGAGGCACCACTGTAGTTTGTGTTTTATAGCTGTTTATGCTTTATTGTACACAATTTTATGTGCTTTGAGTAGAAATTTTTGATATTCTAAATAAATACATTAATCCAGTGTTTCACTTGCTCAATCAAAGTAAATAAGTTGCACTTGCTCAATCAAGATAACTAAGTGTTATAAAATGGGAAACTTTCCTTCTCACCCCCAATTTTTTTTTTTTAAGTATCAGGCAGGAGGAAACAACCCACTCTTTTATCGAACTTCAGAGCCTTTAATAATATGAAGTTCTAAGAATAAATAGCCCATATTGGGTGAGCTTCTGTTTACCACTCTGAGGAACCATATTTGTTAATTTATGTATGCTTATATAATTGTTGTTACAAATCGTGTATATATTAGCTTACTGCACAGTTATGACTATGTTTCCATAATCCTGTTAATTCTGTGAAAACATATGCCCTCCAGAAAAAAAGATAAAAGGTACCCTTTCACTTTAAGTTCCCCTCCTGTTGAATTGCCTTCCCGACTTTGTCACATTAGAGGCTGCTGTCAAAGGCAGGACATGGCGTAATTCAACATGACACATGGCAAGCAGAGATGTGTTGAAATACCTGAGACTATTAGATCCAGGCAGCCTCCTGTTAAAGTTTTTTACAGCCACATAAATATTCTCCTAGCTATCGTCTCAGAGGGATAAATACCCCATTAGAGCAACACAAGAGCACAGGTGGGGAAAGTGGAGTTGTATGCAGAGTTACTGAGTAATGGTCAACCTCCTGGAGATGCCTCCTTTTCTCCTTCATGCACCTCAAGCTAAATGGGGAGAATTGCTTTTACATTACTAATGCTCTTGGAAATAATAGAAATAGCCCATATTGATAACATGTGGTTGGAGCAGGGGCTGACTAAGGCATTCTGGGTAAATGCTGCTGTGAGCTCTGACTCTGCATGCTATTCTCCTACAGATTACTTGTATATCCTAAGGCCCCCTTAATCCTACCGTTTGTTGGGGCCATATTCAATATGAAATACACTTTTAGAGACTCAGAGATGTTCTGTCCCTATGCAGACCAATGTCACACAGGATTCTGGACTGTACCACTTCAGACTACAAATAGTGAATGATATTGTCAGGGTTGCTTCCAGATCCCAGCTCACAGAGGATCACGCTAGCCAACGGTCATTAAGTAAAAGTCTTTATTGAGTTACAGTTTCCATTCTCAAGCTGCTGCGTGCAACTCTACGTCTAGTAGCTAGACCGGCGAAGCTCCGTCTGAATCTCCGCCCCTCGTACACCAACTTAATATCCTAGCCCTGCTCCACCTTTTCCGCCTGACTGTTCTTCTCTGGGTCCCTCTGCCCCCCTGGGTCTCTTCCTTCCGGGATTCTTCTGACGCTGACCCCCCGGACCCTCCTGTCTCCTTGCGCCGGGCTTTAGGACCCGGCTCCCTTTCCGGGCTGCCTACTGCGTCGCCTTCCTGTGCATTTGAACTTGGCGCGCGCGCCCAACCTTCCACCTTCCGTCTAACCGTCTCTTCGCTCCCAGATGGAGGTGTGGCCACTCCTGACTCGTGCCCTCCCTCCTGTTGTGAGCTGCCAGCGCTTGCCCCCTGGCTCCCTTCCTCTTCTCTGTTCTCTGGCGGTGACGCTGGTCCCGATCTCCAACTGCTCTCCTCTGAGTCCCCTCTGGCTCTATCTTCCTGGGGTGCCCCCCTAAACTCCCCCCTTGCCCTGGCCACTGGTGCTCCTTTCTGTGAATCCTCCGATTCACTGGAAAGGCTCGGAGATCTCGGGTCGTCGTCATCGCTCATCTTTTCTTCTGCCTCCTCCCCTTCGCTCTCTGTTTCCTCCCTTGCCCTTGCCTCTGCTCCTGAACCCCTGACATCCATCCCCCCCTCGAAGCCCCCCACTCCCCCTTCCCCTCCTTCCGGTGCTGGAGTAGGGTGCTGCTGTGTCAAGGGGACGAATGTCGGGTACCGTTCGCTTCCCGTAGCGGGCCTCCTTCCGAAGTCTTCCGGTTCTTCCTCCCTGCTCTCGTCGACGACGGTCACCTCTGCTTCCATCTCTGTGCCGCCGTGCTCGAAACCAGGGTCGTCCCCGAAAACGTCCATGTCCGTCTCTCCCTCACTTCCTCCTGGTGGCGTTGCTCGTCCTGGACCTTCTTGCCACTTCCTGCGCCACTGCTCCTCTGGTCTGTCGTCCCACCAATACGAGGGTTCTGAGGCAGATCCCGAGGGTGACCCCTCCGGGGAACGGACGTCTCGTGTCGGGTCCTCGTCCGAGTCGAACCCCCGGAACGTGCTGGCCGAAAGCGTGGGCGTGAAAAGCCAGTCGTCGAAAAAGTCTGCTGGCATTGGTCTATGTGGGAAGAGGGCATGAAACTCGTCTTTGAGCAGAGGTTCGTCCAAGGCGTAGCCCGGCACCCAGCTGTTCGCACTGGCCGAGGTGCCCTCCTTGGCGAGAAAGTATTCTACCCCTTCTTCCCCCCATCTGGAATCCAAAATCTCTGTGACTTCGTTGATGCGCTCCTTCTGTGCCCCTCCTGCGCGCCCTGTTCTGTCTCTGACCGGACTCGGCGCCGTTCCGGGTTCCTGAAACCTGTGCGGTGCCTTGTAGGGAGTGAGCACCGATCTGTGGAACACCGGATGCATTCTGGAACCCTCCGGAAGCGCCAGCCTGAAGGCCACCGGGTTGATCTGCTCTTCGACTTGATAGGGCCCCAGTTGCTTATGCCCTAGTTTCTTCTTGGCCAACGACCTGGCCGGCACTGCGTGGGCTGCTAACCATACCCAGTCTCCCACGTGGAGCTCTTCGCCAACCCTTCTACTTTTGTCCGCTTGTACCTTGTATGCGTGCTTGGCCAGCTCCAGGTGGCGCCTCAGCTGATCGTGGACTTCCTGCAGCTCCGACGCGAACGCATCTGCCGTCTGCGGCTCCCCCTCCCCCAGCCTTTCCAGTCCCGGAAAAGTTCTGGGGTGCCTCCCGTTGTTGGCGAAGAACGGCGTGATCCCCGTGGACACGTGCTTCGTGTTGTTGTAGGCGAACTCGGCGAGCGGCAGGTAATCCACCCACGTCGCAGGCTGTTGATTTGCATAACACCTCAAGTACTGCTGCATGATGGCATTGACCCGCTCGGCTTGCCCGTTGGTCTGCGGGTGTCTCGCCGACGCCAGGTTGATCTTGACGTTCAGGAAGCCCATCAGCTTCTGCCAGAAATTCGAGATGAACTGCCGCCCCCGGTCGGACAGAATAGACCGTGGCAGACCGTGAACCTTGAACACGTGGTCTATGAACAGTTTGGCGGTTTGCTCCGCCGTGGTCACCTTCGCACACGGAATGAAATGTGCCATCTTGGAAAACAGGTCCACCACCACCAGCACTGCCGTCTTGCCCCTCGAGCTGGGCAGATCCGTGACAAAGTCCAGGGCCACTCTCTCCCAAGGTTCGACCGGAGTTTGCAGCGGTTCCAACAGTCC
Source organism: Podarcis muralis (assembly GCF_964188315.1). Lineage (NCBI taxonomy): Eukaryota > Metazoa > Chordata > Lepidosauria > Squamata > Lacertidae > Podarcis > Podarcis muralis. The sequence continues at coordinate 118,194,650 of NC_135657.1, read as the reverse complement.
GGCCGGCGGTCTATGCACTGGCTTCGCCCTCTGGCAGGTGTCACACCTCGCCACGTAGTCCGCGACCTCCCCTCTCATTCCAGGCCACCAGAAATCCCTGGCGACTAATTCCACCGTCTTCTCCTTGCCGAAGTGCCCAGCCGTGGGCGCGTCGTGCAGCTGCTGCAGCACCTTGGCGCGAAGTTCGTCTCCCGGCACGTAGATGGCCCCTTTACGGATGAGCAATCCATCTCTTAGCTGGAAACCGTCGGCCGCTGCCTTGCCCCTTTGCACCTCTGCCATCTTTGCTTGTGCGAAGGAGTCCCCCTGCAACGCTCGTCGCACCGCCTCCAGGTCCACGGTTGCCGCGGCGCACGCCCACACTGTTGGTGCGAAGATGTGCATGGCGGCCGCTGGCGTTGCGTCCTCCAGATACTGTGGCTTACGAGAGAGAGCGTCCGCCATGATGTTGGTGTCCCCCGGGACATACTCTATTCGGAAGTCGAAGTTCGCAAAGAACTCAGCCCAACGTATCTGCCTCTGGTTCAGGAACTGTGCCGTGCGCCAGTGCTCTAGGTTCTTGTGGTCCGTGCAAACCTGCACCGTGTGCTTGGCGCCGATCAGAAAGTGCCTCCACGCCTTGAACGCTGCATGAATGGCCAGCAACTCCCTGTCCCATATGGTGTAGTTCTGCTCGGACTTGCTGAGCTTCCTGGAGTAAAACGCTCCCGGTCGCCACACCCCTTGCGGGTCTTTCTGCAGCAGGACCGCCCCCACGGCTCTGTCCGAGGCGTCTGTCTCCACCCTCATCGGCTTGCTGGGGTTGACATGAAGCAGCTGCTCTTCCGACGCGAAGAGACGCTTGAGTGCCTGAAAGGACTGTTCCGCCTGCTCTGTCCAAATGAACTTCTTTTTCTTGGAGCTAAGCGTGTCAGTGATGGCCGCCGTCTGCATAGCGAAGCCCTTGATAAACTTGCGATAGAAGTTCGCAAAGCCGACAAACCGTTGGACCTCCTTCCGGTTGCGTGGGCTCTTCCAATCCAACACCGCTCGAACCTTGGCGCTGTCCATGGCGAGCCCCTTGTCAGACAGCTTGTAGCCCAGAAAATCCACCTCCGTCACGTCAAATTGGCACTTCTCCAGCTTGGCGTAGAGCCTATGTTGCTTTAGCCTGTTCAGCACTTCCTTGACGTGTTTGTCATGCTCCTGTTGCGACTCCGAAAAGATCAGGATGTCATCTAAGAAACAGACGCACGTCTTGTAGAGAAGTCCCGCCAACACGTGATGCATGAATGCTTGAAAAACGTGGGCGCCATTTTGCAATCCAAACGGCATAACTCTATATTCGTAGGTCCCCAGTGGCGTGAACATGGCTGTTTTCCACTCATCTCCCTCCCGCATGCGAATGAGGTTGTACGCCCCTCGCAGGTCCAACTTGGTGAACACTCTGCCCTTCCGCACCTTTGCGAGGAGGTCGTCAATTCGGGGCATGGGGAAGTCTGATGGCTTAGTCACACTGTTCAAGATCCTGTAATCCACTACAAGTCTCTTTTGGGGCGTATCCCGCTTCTTAACGAAGAACACCGGACTGCCTCCCGCTGCCTTGGACTCCCGGATGAAACCGCGCTCCAAATTATGATCTATGAACTCCTTGAGTTCTTGCAGTTCGTCCTCTGACATGGAATACAGTCTCCCCTTAGGCAGCGCCGCTCCTGGCAGCAGGTCAATCTTGCAGTCATATGGCCTGTGAGGTGGTAGCCGGTCTGCCTCCTTCTCGCAGAAAACTTCCAAAAATTCTGCGTACTTGTGGGGAATCGCTTGCAGCGTGCCTAGCAGCAGCTGTGACTCCTCTTCCTCTCCTTCCTGCCTGGGCACGATGCAGTGTTCAGCACAAAAAGAAGAGCCGAAGGTCAGCTGCCTCTGGTACCAAGCCAGCGTTGGGCTGTGCTTGTCCAGCCAACTCATGCCCAACACAATGGGCGTGTCCGATAATTGAGTGACGTTGAAGCTTATGACTTCTTTGTGATTCCCAAGTCGCATCACCATTGGTGGCGTTTGCTGCACCACTTGCCCCCCTAGCAGCTCCCTGCCGTCCACCGTGACAACCTGCAGGGGCAGTGTGGCCGGCAGCAACTGTATAGCATGCTTGTTGACAAAGTCCTGCCCTATAAAGTCTGCATTGCTGCCTGAGTCAATGGTGATTGGCACGTCCATGGTGATGCCATTGGGCAGCTGGAGCGATGCGGTGAGCCTCACCACTGGTTTGGGCGGGAGGGGGTTCACGGGCTGTAAAATCTCTGGGGACTGCATCATTAACACGTCTGGCTGGGCCCCAGTGCCTCTTCCTCCAGCCAGACTGCGTCGTTTCCCTGCTGTGGTCCTCCTTGCTGCGTTGCTGCAGTCACCATTGCTGAGGCTGCAGTGAGCTTGTTGAGCCTCTGGGGACACTCTTTCGCCATATGCCCTGGCTCCTCACAGACGTAACACTTCCTGTTCCCTCTAGGAGGCTTCGCTTTCACTGCTGCTGGTGCTAGGGCTCTGGTTGCTGACTGAGCCCTGGCACCTCCAACCTCCATAGGTTCAGCTCCTCCTCCTGGCGGAGGCGTGGATTGCGTACGCGCTGCTTCTCTGGGAAAGAAGGAGGAGCCCCTGGCTGTTTCGCGCCCTCCACGCCCTTCGTCCCTGCTCCACGGACGTCCTTCCAGCCGCACCCCCACTGCCAGCGCCCTCTGCACGACCTCCTGGGTGGTTCGGGGTCTCTCCCCCCTCGCAATTTCATCTTTCACAGAGCTGTGTAATCCCTCCCAGAACAGGTCTCTTACAGGAATCGCATCTCTGTCCCATTCTAGGGCACTGGCCAAGGCGAAAAAGCGGGCATGGTACTGCCGTACGCTGGCCCTTCCCTGTTTCAGTCCATGAATCTGTTGCCTAGCAAGATCCACGTCAATGCTTGATAAAAAACACGCATCCATCGCTTTAATAAAGGCATTCGCATTTTGGAGCGCCGGATCGTTATCCCTCCACAAATTGCGCAGCCATGCTCTGGCATCCCCATGCAAATAAGACATGATGAATCCCACTTTCTCTTGCTCATCTCTAAAATCTTTACTCAGCAGTTGCAGTGCACACAGTACGTCTGCTTTAAAATTGGGATACTGTTGCAGGTTCCCATCGAAGTGAGAGACCAGACCGCCTGTGCGTCTCCCCAACCCAATCCCCTCTGGTTTGGGTGTCTGTTGCCCTTGCTTCGTAAGCACTTCCAACCTGACCTGGAGATCCCTGTAGGCGGCAGCTGCGTCCTCCTCTCTCTTCCTGGATGCGAGAGCCTCGGCATTCAGCTGTGACACTGCTTCTCTGAGTTCCGCTATCTGCTGTTCAGCCGTCATGTCGGCTGCCGTTCGTGAGCTCGCTAGTAGGCACCTGCTTCTCTCCTCTCCTCGAGGCTGTAGATGCCCACAATTCGGGGACGGAGCTTACTGTCAGGGTTGCTTCCAGATCCCAGCTCACAGAGGATCACGCTAGCCAACGGTCATTAAGTAAAAGTCTTTATTGAGTTACAGTTTCCATTCTCAAGCTGCTGCGTGCAACTCTACGTCTAGTAGCTAGACCGGCGAAGCTCCGTCTGAATCTCCGCCCCTCGTACACCAACTTAATATCCTAGCCCTGCTCCACCTTTTCCGCCTGACTGTTCTTCTCTGGGTCCCTCTGCCCCCCTGGGTCTCTTCCTTCCGGGATTCTTCTGACGCTGACCCCCCGGACCCTCCTGTCTCCTTGCGCCGGGCTTTAGGACCCGGCTCCCTTTCCGGGCTGCCTACTGCGTCGCCTTCCTGTGCATTTGAACTTGGCGCGCGCGCCCAACCTTCCACCTTCCGTCTAACCGTCTCTTCGCTCCCAGATGGAGGTGTGGCCACTCCTGACTCGTGCCCTCCCTCCTGTTGTGAGCTGCCAGCGCTTGCCCCCTGGCTCCCTTCCTCTTCTCTGTTCTCTGGCGGTGACGCTGGTCCCGATCTCCAACTGCTCTCCTCTGAGTCCCCTCTGGCTCTATCTTCCTGGGGTGCCCCCCTAAACTCCCCCCTTGCCCTGGCCACTGGTGCTCCTTTCTGTGAATCCTCCGATTCACTGGAAAGGCTCGGAGATCTCGGGTCGTCGTCATCGCTCATCTTTTCTTCTGCCTCCTCCCCTTCGCTCTCTGTTTCCTCCCTTGCCCTTGCCTCTGCTCCTGAACCCCTGACAGATATAGATATATATATAGTGCTTCCTCATGTAAAAAAAACTCCCTTAGTAAATTAGTACATCAAAGAGAAAAGCTTTGAGTGGCCCTCTCTCACTTTGAAGTAGCCCTGTTCAAATGAACACTTTGCATTCAATTTCTGTGGAGGGAGAAAAAAGAAGAAGCAAAATTGGACTTGTGGACCCAGCCTCAACTTCGGAACATTCAGCCATACCCTCTGAATACATCTGATGCCACAGAATCACAGAGTTGGAAGTGATCCCAAGCACCATCTAGTCCAACCCCTGTAATGCAGGAATGACTAATAAAGTATTTCTGAAAGATGGCTAACCAAGCTCTGGCTAGAAGCCTCCAATGAAGGAGAGTCAGCTACCTTCCGAGGGAGTCTGTTCCACTGACAAACAGCTCTTGCACTCAGAATGTTCTTCCTAATGCTTAGCCGGAATCTTATTTCTTGTAATTTGAATCCATTGGTTCGAGTCCTTCCCTCCAGAGAAAGGAGAAAACAAGTTTCAAATGTGTCCAGAAACAGGAGGTTCTACCTTGTAGACACAAATACTTCTGCTATTCCTAGCTTCCAGAATTAGACTGTCCAAATATATCAGTTTCAAGATGTTTGTGTTTCTCTGTCCTCCTGCTATTCCGTGTGAAAACTTCCACAAGTCAAAATGTTTGCATATCAAAAGCTTGCATAGAATGCTAAGAATGATTTTTTATACACCGTATTTTCCCGTGTATAAGACAATGCTTTTTGTTTTTCAAAAATAGGCAAAAATTGGGTGTTGTCTCATACACAGATAGCGAATGTAGAGGGGGGACGGGCAATTAATGGCAGCAGCAAGCAGGAGATTGGCAGTGCCGATTGGGTGGGTGATTGGTGGCTGCGGCAAGGCCTGCTGGCGATTGGCTGTGGCTGCGGCAGTTGGGCAGGTGATTGGCGGCTGTGGCACGGCAGGCAGGTGATTGGTGGCTGTGGCAAGTGGGCGGGTGGGTTGTTGGTGGCAGCGAGTGGGCAGACAATTGGCGACTGTGGTGAGGTGTGCGACCATCAGTGGCTGATTGTGATTGGCAGTGGCAGGCAGGCAGGTGAGCGATTGGCGGAAGTGACCTCCCACTCCAGAAAAACTAAACAACTTAATTTCTTACTTCTGGGTTTTAAAAAAATAGAGGTCGTCTTATACATGGAGTCATTTTATACATGGAAAAAATACGGTATATAGAAAAGATCTGGTATATGTCAGTTGATAATACAGAACAGGTGGCCAAGCTCTGGGTCTTCAGATGGTGCAGGGCTGCAACTCCCCTCAGCCCCAGCAAGCATGGCCAGTCATCAGGAATGGTGAGCTGTAGACCAGCAACATCTGGGGGAACAATGACCTATTACTCCACTTCATGTGGTCACTAAGCATGAATTCATCATCCATCTGAATGGAGCTTATATGCTAGTGCCAGTTAAATCTTAGCATGTTTTACAACTTCTACACCATGTTTGATGCGGGTGGCGCTGTGGGTTAGCGGTTCAAATCCCCGTGATGGGGTGAGCTCCTGTTGCTCGGTCCCTCCTCCTGCTAACCTAGCAGTTCCAAAGCACATCAAAGTGCAAGTAGATAAATAGGAACCGCTCCGGCGGGAAGGTAAACGGTGTTTCCGTGTGCTGCTCTGGTTCGCCAGAAGCGGCTTAGTCATGCTGGCCACATGACCTGGAAGCTGTACACCAGCTCCCTTGGCCAGTAAAGCGAGATGAGCGCCGCAACCCCAGAGTTGGCCACGACTGGACCTAATGGTCAGGGGTCCCTTTACACCATGTTAGAACCAGGCCACATACAATGGCTCTGAGATTGCAGTTTCACTAGGCAGGAAATAAGTCCACTGAAATCACTGGGACTTACTTTTAGCAAATGTGCTTAGAAATGAGAAGCTGAACGGGAACTCAGCTTGGACATTCTTTTTGTGGAAATAATGCAGCTTCATGCTGACTCACTATTTTTATTGCTATATCTACTGCCACACAGAACCTTCTAGTAAGAAGAAAAGGGTAAGGGTCAATAAAGAAGTTGTGAGATGGGGTTAAGGAATGATGAACTAATGTGGAACTGGGGAGGATTCAAACAGATTGATTTGATTTATTATATTTCTCTGCTGCTTTTCATTTAAATGAATCCCAAAGTGGCTTACAAACAATAAATAAAAATAGCATGATAGAACATAATAGAACAAATAGAACAAATACATCATAAATCATATAGATTATCAGTGAAACAATTACAATCTGTAAAACACTGTTAACAAAGCAACAACTAAAAAAATAAGCTAAACATCACAATTAAAGCAAATGTCATATTATACATATTATACAAATCAATACATTATTTGTAATCTATAAAGGTAAAAGAGCCCTGACTGTTATGTCCAGTCACAGACGACTCTGGGGTTGTGGCGCTCATCTTGCTTTACTGGCTGAGGGAGCTGGTGTTTGTCTGCAGACAGCTTCCGGGTCATGTGGCCGGCATGACTAAGCCGCTTCTGGTGAAACCAGAGCAGCGCACAGAAATGCCATTTACCTTCCCGCTGGAGCAGTACCTATTTATCTACTTGCACTTTGACGTGCTTTTGAACTGCTAGGTTGGCAGGAGCTGGGACAGAGCAACGGGAGCTCACTCTGTTGCGGGGATTCGAACCGCCGACCTTCTGATCGGCAAGCCCAAGGCTCTGTGGTTTGCACCACAGCGCCACCCGCGTCCCTTTATAATCTATAGAACAACATTAACAACATTGACAAAATAGCAGCCAAAAAATAAACTAAGCACTGTTAAGTTCAAATGCACACTCTTCCCACCCCCATAATCTTTCACTTGATTCATCACATTAAAAGCCACATTCACCTCATGCCTTTGGCAGCAACTCCCTTCTGAATATTCCTCAGGCTGGAGGTGGAGTAGCACAGGTGAAACCAACCACCCCCTGATGGCAAACAGAGTCTCTCTCCCCTCATAGTTCTTCCTCTGGAAACAGCATCCTTATGGAGGCTCCTAGGGGACATACTTTAAGACAGATATATATATATATATATATATACACACACACACACAGAGAGAGAGAGAGAGAGAGACTTAACTACTGATGGTGTACTCAACGATTTATTTACTTATTGCCCCACTGTTGCCTCTAGCTAAACTGATATGTCACATTTTTCAAAGCAATACAAAATCAATTTACCAGAAGTGAAAGCAGGAATGTACATACCATAAGCAGTAAACCCACTTTCGAATGGCACAATTCAACTTTTTTTAAACACACAGACACAACACCACCATTGTCTGTATAGAAGTCTAAAACTTTTGTGGAGACCAGAAACCAGGATCCTTTAATGACTTAGCACCTAGCCCCATATGGCTGACATACACCCTCTCCAGGGTTTTCAAGCAGCCTTTTCCAAACATACCTGGTGATAGTTAAAGGTAAAGGGACCCCTGACCATTGGGTCCAGTCGTGACTGACTCTGGGGTTGCGGCGCTCATTCACCCCGTTGTGGGGATTTGAACCGCCGACCTTCTGATCGGCAAGTCCTAGGCTCTGCGGTTTAACCCACAGCACCACCTGCGTCCCTATACCTGGTGATACTGGGATTGAAATTGGGATCATCTGCATGCAAAGCAGTTGTTCCACCACTGAACTATGGCCCTTCCCAGACTACAGGTGGTGCTGGTGCTGGATTGTGGTGGTGCCAAAATATATATTTAAAATATTTTTAAAAATCTCAGGGGAAAGCCCAGCTGCAATCCCCTTTCTCCAATTTCTTATATTCTGTGTGCCTCCAGTATTTGTTTAGTTTGTTTAATGCAGAGGAACACCCAGCCACATGTGATCTGGCACCAGCACATGACAACCCAAGAACATTTCCCCCACGCGATCTACTCTTTGTGTAAGTCCTAAGTCTGGCAAGGATCCGGATACCTTGCATCAAGATGTGTTGACAGGTTCCCAATAACTGCTACCTTCACATAACCCTGAAGGGGTTCCTTCTTCCCACCTATTTTGCAATCAGAAAACCTGGCCAAAACAAACTGCTCAACAATCATATCAATTTGTATTGCTGTGGAACTTGTCCAAAGCATTTCTAGTTCATCTGCACATTAGTGTAAACTGTTCTACCAGAAGGAAGAAGTCAGGTTATCTTATTAGTGACTCTTTTTATTATTATTATCACCCAGCCCAGCTCATTATAAGATAAAACCAAAAAGACTTCAAAACTGTTGATCAGTTTATAAATGGCAAAATGATGTGCATTTGTAATTTTACTTGTTGTTTTTAACATAACTCTCAGAAAGGAATACTAAAGCAAATACATCTCTCTCTCCCAAGAGGATGAGAAGGGTGCCAGCATACCTTTTTTTAAAAATAAATACATTTTTATTGCGGTTTTATAATTGCAAATTCCATATATCACATACCAATATCCAAGCCTACCTTACTGCATAGCTGTCAACGTTTCCCTTTTTTAAGGGAAATTCCCTTATTCCGAATAGGATTCCTTGCAAGAAAAGGGAAAAGTTGACAGCTATGCCTTATGGTTACAATTACAATCTTCTCCCTCCCCATCCGACTTCCCTCAATGTCCCCTTCTGGTTTGTTACATTGTTTCTTATATTCTGCATGTATATATACTATTAGGTGTTGCTGCAATATCGTCCTCCATGTTTAAACTCAATAAACTCAGCATTCCTAAAGCAAGCAGCCCTCCCTCTTTTGGAATTTCAAGTGCTGACAGGTATATTGTCAAGAATCAATGTGCTTACTTGGCCTCTATTGTAGAACAGACTATAGGTGTCTGTGTGTCCTTGTTAACATCATTCAAATGGACAGAGTAATTGGCTGGTTTGGTGTGCCTGAACCTAAGTTCTGACCATTGCATTATTTCAGCATGTCAGTGACATGTTAACATATTCTTTTTACAGGTCAACTGACATTAACCTCATCGCCTCAGAATTGGGATGGCCACAGCAAAGTATATGTGGGCTGCAACTGGATGTAGGATGGACAGTAATTTGTGCCAAACTCTGATCAGTTCAGTTCCACTCAAGTCACATACTCCCCACGCCATGTCTGATAGCACAAATCAGCTCTGGTTTTCTGGGCCATTACATATATACAGTATTGTATTCCACATTATTAGCTGTTGCTAGTAAGAATCAGCAAATGTGATGAAAAACTATGTGTTAGGGCAGGAATGGGAATATTGTTGTCCTCCAGATGTTGTTAGATTCCAAGTCCCATTATGTGGTTCAGGACATCTGGGAATAGTCTGTTGCCTCAATTGCTCACTTAGAAGAGCATTAGCAAATGAAAGAATAGGTCTGGTGGGGTGCCTTACCAAATACCAAATAAACAACAATTCTGAGAACTGGAAGAAGGCTGCTGGTGGGATGAGAGACCTCATTACCTTCCATGATGAATGCTGACTAAAAATCATTTTGCTCTCTTCTAATGCTCATTCACAGAAACATATTGAAAAGTGTTTGTCAAAAGATGGTAAGGGGAAAATGGCCTACTAAGTACTTTTACATTGCCCACATGAAGATCTAGGCATGCAATGTACAGCAAGACTCCAGCAAAATTCAAATATCTCCCCCTCCCTACACAAAACCCCTAACATGTTATAGCTCCACCAAGCAAAAATGGCACCTTCCCAAACTAGTTCACTTTGTAACATATCCCCCCCCCCCCCATTTTTGTTTTAACAGATCTATCCCAGTCTTGTGAACTCTGTTGTGTTCATTCGGTCATTTTAATATCCTGGGCACTAAAGAGAACAGAAGCAGGAATCAGGATTGCACTGTTAGATTGATAAACAGATGCTAAACCAATGTGACGCAGCTGCCACTGCTGAGCCGGGAAAAGCAGGTCAAGGTTATTAGGAGAGAGTGCAGAACTGTCTCATAGCTGTAAGCTAAAAGTCCCCACGTGGTTCCCTCTCTTTCCCTTCCCCCACCTTCTGATTTTTCTAATGGCAAAGAATACCAGCAACTGTCTTGGAGACTTCTAAAATTAACCACTGAAAAAGAAGAAATGGTATTCATTTCATATTTGACATGTAATTTTACTCCCCCCCCCCCACTCACTGAAATATCAACTCATAATTTTTAACAGAGTTTATAGAAGGGATTTTAATGTTAATTTTAAGTCTCTGCAAACTATCTACACCTCATAGGCTCAGATTTTCTTCTGTGCAATAAAGAAAGTATCTAGGCAAAAAAAAAAAAAAATCATTGCCTTCAATTACTGCAAAGCAAGGGAGTATAAAGCATGTCCTTTAATCCTATCAAACCTGTGCAAATTTTTGCAGAAACTCTACAGCTTGTGTTATGCAGGAGGTGAGATTAGATTATTCTAATGGTTCCTTCTGACCTTAAATTCTGTGAAATTTGCAATATGATCAACCAGTGGGAGTGCTTTTCGTAAAGGCAGTCTTCCTGTAAAAAAGGATGAGGCAATATTTAACTAGTGCTATAAAACAGTTCTATATATATATTCAGCACTATCTATATTCTGCACATCCGCGTTAGAACCACACAAGCATAGAATCAAGTACATGGGGCAGAATTTAGCATTCAAAATCCCTAAGCTATTCTTCTTCTTCTTCTTCTTCTTCTTCTTCTTCTTCTTCTTCTTCTTCTTCTTCTTCTTCTTCTTCTATTTTTCCTGGGTATAGAGAAAATGTGGAACCAGGCTTCACACTCTGGATTCAAAACCCCACCCAAAGTTTTCAAATTATTGATAAAGCAGAGCAGTTGCATCTATGGAAAAGTGACCATGTTCTGGGCTGGGCATGACTGGGATCTGTCTTTTGTTGGCCTCTTGAAATTTGATTAGCCACCACTGTGAAACCTGCTAGAAGAGTTGCATTCAAATTACATTTCCCAGGCCCTTGGAGCAGATATGGACTGCCTATGATGACTCATTCTCCCACAAAAGTCATATTTTATTGCTACAGTTGAGGGCCGAATAATAATGTGTGAAGTGGACCTAAGATGCACTGGCACACGAGAGAGAGAGAGAGAGAGAGAGAGAGAGAGAGAGAGAGAGACGCACGAAAATGGAAGAAAACATAGAACAAAGACGTGTGGAGCAACCCATTTCTTCCAGCCCTAGACAATAGAACATGAATCAAATTAAATTTCCAGAAGGATAAACATCCTAACCACAGAGCCATTTAGCACCTTAAAGGCTAACAACTTTTATTACATATGCATGTGTGTGACAAATAGTAGGGTCAAATATGAATAGAATGCAAAAAAACTATGTTATGATCTAAGGAAATTCAATTAAAGTTTGCAGTGACCATGCAAACACCAGTGTGATTTCACCAATTGAGAATAGTCAATCCTGGCACTGAGAATAACTCTTCACACATCTGATAAAGTGAACTCTAATCTGCACAATCTTTTTGCCATAATAAATGTCTTGATGGTACTTACAGGACTCTGTTAGTTTTAAACTGCGTATTTATTTATAGCAGCTTTTCTCACAGAGGGACATTAAAACCATTTAGGAATATCCCCAAAAATCTGAAAACTCAGCCAAACATATTGGGACTTACCGATTGCATCCCACTCAAGAAGTCACAATGCCACCCTTCAAATTAAGGGCCAAAAGCCTGGGTTACAGAGAAAGGTACTTGCCTGGCACCTACAAATAGATGAAGACAGTGCCAGGCAGACCTCCGGGGGGGGGGGGGGCGTGGATTCCAGTGGGGCCCACCACTGAAATGACCCAATCTCATGGTGCCACCTTCCAAACCTCCCCATGGAAGTAAATCACATTTTTAAAAAGCAGAGGAAATTCTCTGCCCATAAGAAATTTGGCTGTGCAGACCTCATGGCTGGTGCTGATTCCACATCTCTTCTGTAGCCAGGCAAAGGACGGCATGTGAGTATGTCAGTGTATTTTGCAGAAATAAAAAATATTATTATCCAATAGATGTACCTTGCACAAACATCTGATCAATAAAAGAGACTGCATACACAGACAGAAAAACCATAGCACTTATTCTTTTTAGGAAAGAAGGATCTGTCAGTGAATAATAAGTGCTCAAAGTGTGACGTCTGTCCAAATGATCCTTAAGATAGGAAAGGACAACACTAATGTAAGCACATGGTTAGATGGAAGCCTCATATTGAATTCTTCCCCCACCATTAAATTAGTGAATATGAAAACATCTATTACCGTAACAACATGACTTTAAAAATAAACAAGTTCAAATCCTATTAGTATTGTGAAATGTTCAGATTTAAGAGAGCCGTTGATACTGATTTGAAACTGAGGACTGTCAGTTTCCATTGCTTTTGCAGTTATTACTATTAGAATTAATGGCACAGGAATTCCCCCGAAAGTCCAACTATGTGTTCTTCACTTTGTTACAGAGTGGGATGGAAAGGCTTTTTGTTTTCATTCCATGCAATGTTAAGATTCCTTTTTCATCAAGTCTGATATGGAGAGGAGGCTGATACCTCTCCATCTCCTGCCTTGCACAAGAGACCCAAGCAGCAACCACGGCTGTTTGCTTTAATTCCCACCTATTAGAGTCCATCCATATGTGGATGTCATGTGGATGTTTTCTCAGAGGTTTCCCACCAATCTCTCTTTTACTCAGAGCAGCTGTGGGAAATTGCAATCTGGGTAAGACATTCACTGGGCAAGACTGTTCTTATCAAAAACTGTGCTTGCTAAGCTGTTTTTTGCTCTGCATGAGAAAAGGTACAGCTACTCATATCTTTTCTCCATGAGACAAAAAACAGCTCAGGGAGAGAGGGAGAGAAAGTGTATTTTATAAAGTAAAAAAAATAGCCCAGGAGGCAAGAGAGAAGCCCCCCTCTCTCACTCTTCTCCTTCTGATCCAGATTGCAGCTTCGCTTTGGATAGTGAAAAAACTTTAGGAGTAAACTTTTGCACAACTTAGTTCTCTCTTAAAGTGGAACAATATATGATTAAAGATCTAATTAACCACCAAACCAATTAAAGGTTGTAGCCCTAAAATGCAAGTTGGCTTCTTTCAGTCATATCTGCAGTCACATTTGGTACGCGTTGAAGTTGACATGCATGAGTTGTCCCCACCCCCTCCTCTCAGCGGACCTTCTTGTGTGCTGAATTAGATATCCGAGTCATTCAAGGACATAAATTTCAAAGTGTGATAGAAAAAGCCTTATGAGGAATGGTTGAAGGAGCTGGAAAAGAGGAGAACTGAGAGGAGATATGATAGTCACCTTCAACTATCTTAAGAGTTGTCACATGGAAGATGGAGCAAGCTTGTTTTCTCATGGTTATTTTCTCATGGCCTAGAGGATAGGACTGAAATCAATGGCTTCAAGTTACAAGAAAGGAGATTCCAACTAAACATCAGGAAGAACTTTCTGACAGTAAGAGCTGGTGACAGTGGAATGGATTCCCTTGAGAGGTTGTGGATTCTCCTACCTTGGAGGTTTGTAAGCAGAGGTTGGATAAGGGTTGGACTAGATGATCCATGGGATCTCTTCCAGCGATTCAATTCTATGATTCTATAAAAAACTTCTTTTTTGTAAAAATGGGGCTAATTTGTGCTATTATATAAAAGAGAGTAGAAATCTTGTCTGTACACCCATGTCCTCTGTTTCTAGAATACCTGATAGGGTATATTATTTTTTATGAAAAACTTGTGTGATGTCATAGCAGTTTATGAGGTTACACTAATTTAATGGAGATTGTGGTTTGTTGGCAATGCTGAAAATCCTGGAGCGCCATGCTGTTCTCTCATAGTGGGGACGGCCATGTGCCATGGCAAAGCTGCATGCTCCGGCACCAGGGGCGGAGAGCAGGCTGGGCCATGGCTGGGGCGAGTCCCGGGGGCGTGACGAGCTGCCCATGGGGGCGCGGTGCTGGCGCGGTGGGGGGTGCGCAGCACATGTCCAGGGGGGTGGCTGCGATGGTACCCCCCTTCCTGATGGTGCCAGGGGCAGTGCACTCCCCCGTTCCTCCGCCAGTGACCATGGGGTGTAGGCCTGCCAAACTGAAACACATCTAAAGACAAATGCTGAATATGTAACCACATAGTGGGGCAGCTCTGAGCTCTAGGTTTAACATCCTTCTTTTGAAAGACAAGATAAAAGGCAAACTTTTAGTCACCTTTTCAGAATGAATGACCCAGTAAACATCACAAGTATTTATGGGATAATAAAGGCCTATGGCAAAGTCTGATGCAGCTTATGGTTTGCTCATAGATATGACTTGCAGTGACTTGAAATTGTATTGGACCTTTGGGTGTCATAGCCTACAAAGGAGGAGCCATTTCCAGAGCCACTGGCTAATTAACGTTGTGCCATCAGAACAGAGCTCTTTTTAGAGGTTCTGACATTCCCTGTGCCTCAGACAGTTCAAGGCATCAAATCTTCCTAAAATGTTGTTGCGTGGCACAGGAGGGTGATGTTCCTGTAGGAAAATAAAACTGCCATACTTTTTTCACACCATCATTCCTGTTCTTTCTGAAAAGAGCCCAGCCATGTTAGAAAGTCAGTGATTTCCTCTGGATGGAGAATATATATATATATATATATATATATATATATATATATATATATGGCATGCAATTTTCCAAACTGCTATTTTCAGGGGCCAGTTCAATTATATCGCTGCTGCTCTAATGTGATAGTTCAGCCATTTCAAGTTAATTGTTAAGCGAGCCTAGAAATAATCTCTCTTACAGTGAGCTGTGAAATGAGGTTGGAAGCGAAAAGGGAGACAAAACAGCAACTCTTTTATTACTTTTGTCATCCAAACAATCTGGAAAAGGTCTTGATAATAACAACTGGTACAGCATTAAAGTTCTTATAAGAACAAAACAATCTTAGCAGCTTGCCTGAGATCCATTTATATATCACCCACCTATTAGAAGAAAAGGTGTTGGGGAGAGAGAACCACATCGTGGTTCTGCAACATTAAAAACCCTCAACCTGAAGCACAACAGTATTTTAACTCTTGCAGCAACAAGCATCTGGTGGTGCTCACCGGGTCGCTGGAGCAAGCCACTTAACGGACAAATTATTGAACAGGTTAGATGAAAACACAATAGCAGTTAATCAGGATTTACAAGGTCACATACCCCAGTCAAACTGGCAAAACAAAACAAAACCCAACAACCTTCATTAGTGCCTTCTCATTTGTTTTTACAAACGTGGCATTTCTTTCCACCCCGAGTCTCCCTTTGCATACGTATATGAGATGCAACCCAGTTAATAAATGTTCCAAGTCTCCCTGTCCTTTACCATGTGTCTCCCCCCCACCCGCCTTTCTAGGGCCAATTAACACCAATTTTGTGGAAAACAGAGCACGTAGTCACATCCACCATGTGTAGGGCTCTAAAATGCTTTTAATAGAAGTTATTTCAGGAAATAATAAAGGCAATGCCAGGATTCTTGTCTGTTTAGAAAAGCTTGGCAAGTCCCAATTAACTGGGGCTGTGACAAAGAAGGGACATGAATCTCTGAAGATTTGATCTAAAGTAAATCATGCCATGTTCTAGTTGCCGTTAGGAAAAGAGAGTGAGCTAAACTATACAGTTCTATAACAAGGGTAATTCTGCAACAAGGGTCTTCATTCAGTACTGTTCAGACATGCTTTAGAATTTGTAATTACTGCATTTTACTGCCAGGGGGGAGGTGATTGTGGAATTTTCTGCCTCTGGGGTCCAAATAACTTGGCTGGTCTTGGGAACTGGGCATCCATTTTTGATGGTGTGGGGTGCCATCCACTGTTTCACCCCAGGCAGCAATATGTCTTGGGCCAGCCCTGTTTCTACTACTGGTCTGGTTTTTCTAGGAGGTGGGAAGCTGTAGGAGGAGGAAAATGTAAAAGGACACCTGGTTGCTTCCTGAATATTTCACCACCCTCTGCTCTAAAGGGCTTGAAACTTAGGGATGGCTACAGGTGGCAAACCTGAACACTAGTAGAGGTGGTTTCTGGAGGATAGGAAAGCAGAGATAGGTACTTTAAACTCTCATTAAACATTGCATCAACTATAACTTCCACTTCCAGAATAAGAAGGAGCTCAAGCAAGCTGATTTCCTCTGTCCTCTTCCCTCCCTCCAACACAGACCACAGCGTTCATATGATCATAAAAGTTGAAGGTATCACAAATGACTTTTTTTGCTATGACACTCAATATGAGCCAGGCAGGAGGAGACGGAGGACGAAGCTGGTGGTGCTAGCAGCAGCAGCAGCAAGACCAGGGACCAATCATGGAGTGAGTGGGGCTCCCAGGGCGATGCCAATTTGCTGCACCTGGTGCTTCAGACAGTTGTTTTTATTCTGTCTCAGAAATGGGTTGTCCCTACTAAGTTTCAGCTCCAAGACCATACTGGTACCTTTTAATGTGCCAAGGCAAGGCGAATGCAACTGCTCAAGGACCAAGCTTGCTGCCAGGGACGTCTTACCCATAGGCACTAGGAGTGTGGGACACCCAGGCGCCAGGCTCTCAGGGGCACCAGGCTGAGAGTCTGGGGTCTGAGAGTTGAGTCTGGGGAAGAGCCTGCCCATCGGTCAGAGTGCCGCAGCAGGCTCTCCTGCTGTGGGTGGCTCTGTGCCGCAAGTTTGGGGGTGACCGAGCCAGCGAAACGCTGAGGCCGTGGACCGGCTCCACCCTCCTGTCTGCCTGGGACTGGGCAACCGGGGGGGGGGGGCGCCGGGTGGATCTTTGAACCCCGGCACCGCATATGCTTAAGAGAGCCCTGCTTGCTGCTCTGTTCTTTCCTTAGTCTGCCCCACCAGCCCGGCTCCTGTTAAGAAGCCAGGTTTTCCTTTGGCCCGTTTGCTTCACAGCAAAGATGAGAAGCCTAAAGGAAAGGATTGGTGCTCATGTGAATTGCTGGCTGATGTGATTCAGCTCAGAGGTCAGAAACTGAAGGCCCACCTACCCATGAAAACACATGCAGGTCAACCAGTGGCGGACCTTGGTGTCTCAGATTTCAGTGGCGCCCTGTGTGATGCCAAAATCTGGTCTCTCTCTCCCCCTTCCACTCCCACCGCTTCTTATATGCCTTTGGAGTAATGGTGGTGGATCTTGCTCCTACGCCTCAGAAGCTCCATGTCCTGTGCAACCACACTGGTCGCACTTCCCTAGAGCTGCCTCAATTGCCAATTTGCAGCAGAGCAGCAGCAACAGGTTTGGGGGCGCTCTTCCCCACTTGCTGTTTCTTCATTCCAAATCACCCCTTCCAACCACCCCCTTGTTGTTGTTGTTTAGTCATTTAGTCGTGTCCGCCTCTTCGTGACCCCCTGGACCAGAGCATGCCTGGCACTCATGTCTTCCACTGCCTCCCGCAGTTGGGTCAAACTCATGCTGGTAGCTTCGAGAATGCTATCCAACCATCTTGTCCTCTGTCATCCCCTTCTCCTTCTCTTTCCCAACATCAGGGTCTTTTCCAGGGAGTCTTCTCTTCTCATGAGGTGGCCAAAGTATTGGAGCCTCAGCTTCAGGATCTGTCCTTCCAGTGAGCACTCAGGGCTGATTTCCTTCAGAATGGAGAGGTTGGATCTTCTTGCAGTCCATGGGACTCTCAAGAGTCTCCTCCAGCACCATAATTCAAAAGCACCGATTCTTTGGCAATCAGCCTTCTTTATGGTCCAGCTTTCACTTCCATACATCACTACTGGGAAAACCATAGCTTTTACTATATGGACCTTTGTTGGCAAGGTGATGACCCCCCTTACCCCAGTTTCAAACATCTGTTCACCACCGCAAATATATCTTTTGAATCCTGTGAGGACAAAAGTAGCCTGACACATTGGTGTAGGTGGAGATAACTTAATTTCAATTGCCCTCTCCTAAATCTGCTTTTTTTGGGGAAGGAAGCCTTTGGGGTGAGTTGCTAAATGTGAAGCCCCAAGTCTGCAAGTGACCTATAGTCCCATTAAGCAGCAAGGACTATATAGAACAAGGATGCAAATGAACTTTCTGCATTTGGGCTTAGTGTATCAGCCTCAGTAAGATAAATATTTTAAACAAATATGTCTGAATTCTGAGGACAAAAGAACAATGAGGAAGACCCGGGTGGAGTCAGAATATGAATTGTTTGCACTGACTCTGGACAAATTATTACTATGTGTGAAATATTTGACTGGGCACACCTGTGTCTTTATCAGATTATGCCACCACTGACACCTGCCAACAGGTGATACCTGCACTGACTGACTCCGCCTAGGCAGGGCAACTTGTCTCTACAGTAAAAAGGTGGTCAGGGTATTCAACATAGGGAACCCCCAATGTTCCATATTTCAAAGAAATCTCACAGCAGTCTAAGGTAAAGGTAAAGGTACCCCTGCCCGTACGGGCCAGTCTTGACAGACTCTAGGGTTGTACGCTCATCTCACTCTAGAGGCCGGGGGCCAGCGCTGTCCGCTGCCAGCACTTCCGGGTCACGTGGCCAGCGTGACAAAGCTGCTCTGGCGAGCCAGCGCAGCACACACGGAAACACCGTTTACCTTCCCACTAGTAAGTGGTCCCTATTTATCTACTTGCACCTGGGGGTGCTTTCGAACTGCTAGGTTGGCAGGCGCTGGGACCGAGCAGCGGGAGCGCACCCCGCTGTGGGGATTCGAACCGCCGACCATGCGATCAGCAAGTCCTAGGCGCTGAGGTTTTACCCACAGTGCCACCCACGTCCCTCAAAGCAGTCTAAAATACTATTAAAATATTATAAATAAATACAATTAAAAATCTGTATTTTTGAAGCAGAACAGTTAGATAAAATAAGCTGTTAAAGCATCAGTATAAACTAAATTTGTTGTTTCTGAAAGTTGATTGTGTGTGTGTATGTGTACAAGCTATGCAAATTATGCAAGCTAAAAAGACATAAACTAAATTAGCATACCTTTATTTGTGTTTAGTATACAATGTGAAAGGTATTGTTATTTATTTATATATTTGGGGATTGCTATACCACCCTTTACCAGATTGTCACATTGCAGTTTAGGAATCAAAATTATTATAGCTGCTTAATACAAAACATTAAAACAACCAATTAAAATAATAACAACAATATCAACAAACCAGCAGCTGTTTCAACAATTACCTAATTTCAGTACCTGTATTCCATAGCACAGCCTTCTCCACCAGAGGCCTGGCAGAAGAGGTGTGTCTTTACATGTTTGCTAAATGAAATCAGTGAAGGAGCAAGATATACTTCCATATAGAGGTCATTCCAGGATTTTGGAGGCGCCACTGATAAGGTCCTATTACACCAAACTCCCCTGACAACCAATTCTTAAAGAATAGACAGGTTGATATGGGAAGAAGCACTCTCTCAGGTACCTGGGCTCCTGGCTGTTAAGAGATTTAAGGGGTTCTTAATGATATTTAAATCTTGCTTGGAAGGTAATATGCATTTCAATTGAGATATTTTATTGTGGGCGTTATGTGGGACTGTGTGAAGTTGAATCGAAACAGATCTAGATGATTTTGCTTCCATCAAGAATGCCTAAAGCTATCCCATGACCAGCTTCCTGAGCACCTTGTCCAGAAGTGAGATGCTAGTGACTGGGTGAAAGTTGTCCAACACCTTTGGATCCGGGGGGGGGGGGTCCTCTTATGGAGGGGATAAGCTACTGCCTCCCTTAAAGCTGGTGGCACATAAACCTCCTGCTCTACAGAAATTATTTATGTATGCAACTACAGCAGCAAGGACTTTGTTAGCCCCAAAATGGAAGCAGCAGGAAGTACCAGCAGTCGAAGAGTGGCAGACGAAGATGATAGAATATTCAGAGCTGGCGAAGCTGACTGGGAAAATCTGTAACCAGCATGATCAAACTTTCTAAAATGATAAACAACAACAACAACAACAACAATTTATTTATACCCCGCCCATCTGGCTGGGTTTCCCCAGCCACTCTGGGCGGCTCCCAACCAAATAGTAAAAACTCAATACAGCATTAAACATTAAAAACTTCCCTAAACCTTCAGATGTCTGTTAAAAGTAAAATAGTTGCTTATTGCCTTGACATCTGCTGGGAGGGCGTTCCACAGGTCAAGCGCCACTACCAAGAAGGCCCTCTGCCTGGTTCCCTATAACCACACTTCTCGCAGTGAGGGAACTGGCAGAAGGTCTTCAGAGCTGGACTTCAGTGTCTGAGCTGAACAATGGGGGTGGAGACGCTCCTTCAGGTATACAGGATCGAGGCCATTTAGGGCTTTAAAGGTCAACACCAACACTTTGAATTGGGCTCGAAAACATACTGGGAGCCAATGCAGATCTCTGAGGACTGGTGTTATATGGTCTCAGCAGCCTCTCTCAGTCACCAGTCTAGCTGCTGCATTCTGGATTAATTGCAATTTCCGGGTCACCTTCAAAGGTAGCCCCACGTAGAGCGCATTGCAGTAGTCCAAGCGGGAGATAACTAGAGCATGCACCACTCTGGTGAAACAGTCTGCGGGCAGGACTGGTAAACAGCTGCCCTGAACACAGAACTGACCTGCACCTCCATGGAAGCTGTGAGTCCAAAATGACTCCAAGGCTGCGCACCTGGTCCTTCAGAGGCACAGTTACCCCATTCAGGACCAGGGAGTGCTCCACACCAGTCCGCCCCCTGTCCCCCAAGATCAGTACTTCTGTCTTGTCAGGATTCAGCCTCAGTCAGTTAGCCGTCATCCATCCTCCAAATGAATGACAAATGATTGGGGTAAATTTGTACAGTATTTGAAGGTCAATTGTAAACAATTAACAACACTAGCAGGACTGACTTAATAAGACTTATATTGAGGAAAATTCTATCTTTTTACATATTCTTTAAAAAATTGTAATCGGAAACGGTGAAATGTAACCAGGAAGAAGTATGAATGCGATGATAAAATAAAAAGTATAGTAACCATGAGACGGGAGGAGGGGTAGTCAATTAGCTCATATGAGGAAAAATAATGTGAAACATGAAGAAATGCTTAAATAATGTAAAATGAAAACTAAATAAATATTATAAAAAATGAAATAAACCTCCTGCACTGAGGCATTAATCACACCCTGGATTTACCTGGTCAGGTCCCTCTGGCTGGCTTTAATAAAACAGGAAGGGGAAGGGTCAAGAAGGCATGAAGTAGGCTGGACCCCTCGAAGCAGCTTGTCTACATTATCAAGCTGTAACAACTGAAACTGAGCATCAGCACAAGACAAGACAGTTCTCTGTACACCTCCAAAGAACCTGCTCTAAAGATGGTGACTAATTTCTAGGATTCTGAACAAATCCTAGAAATTTCACATTCAAGGTGTCTCACAAATCTGTCACAGGAGGTCATTAATGGTCTCAGGAAACTCCTTCCTCTTTGCCATACCTCATACGAATCTATGAAAAACCCTTAAAATAACTGAATTGAAGTCTTATGCCAAAGTGTGCAGGCACAATTTCTGATTCAGATAGAACTATTTCCTAGACTTTGCCCTCCCTACAGTATGCCCTCCCTACAGTATTCCCCACACTATGCCCTCCCTACAGTATTCCTGCACTGCAAGGAGTTGGACTAGAAGATCTCTGTGGTTCCTTCCAACCCTACCATTCTACGATTCCATGATTCTAGCAAATGAAATTTCACTCAAATGCAACAATTGTGATAATTAAAAATTTGAAGATCAGAAGGGGGAGGGTTACGTAAATGCTGCTGAATGAAACATCTTTTAAGGCTGCTCTAAGTCAAACTGAGAATGATCCCAGTCGTAAGCCAGCTCCAAGACTGATAGCAGAAGTGGGCTTGCTGCCATGGTTGCCTTTCCCCCCTGGTTCTGTGCCAAGCACACCCCAGACAAGCAAATGGAGCTGGCCTGCAGTTTTTATCACTTTCCTCTGAAAGGTAATATCCCCGCCTTAGTACTCTTGGCACCATGTCATCCCCATAACCATCCATCATCTTATTTGGATTTATAGCGAACCTTTCATGTGAAAGGAATCTGAGGCAGTTGAAAGAAGCATCTACAACTGTCATTCCCATCCTTTATGCAAGGACAGGACTTACTGTGGCCGGTTGCTTCTCTCAAAATTGTTTTACAACTGCAAACCACCCTCCTTTTGTGATAGTAGTTGCACTACTTCCTGTTAAAACAGTACTGCTCTCAGTCATTGCTCACCTTAAGGGTACAGAATGGGAAAGAAGTGCAGGAAACAAAGAATTTTACTTTTCAGCCTTGGTTTGGTGATGGGTTAGAGACAAGTGGTGTGCATGTTGATTTGGAGCAGAGAAGAACTATGAAGACTCTCAGTCATACTCCTCTGTAAGTGGCATTTCCACATTACCTTTGTTTCTGAAATCCTGAACAACATTTTTTTTTATTTTCTTTGGGAACTGCGCAGCTTCTGTTTCCTATATGCGGAACATTTAGGCAGAATAGCTAAATAGAACATTCCACTTATGCAATCTGTGCTTACAATGGACTGATTATTCTGGATTAAGAACTGCTCCAGGGCAAATGCAGGCAGCCGCTTACCAAACCATTGAATTTCTTACTACATGGTTGTTTGGTAGTATATGTATAACTTCATGCAGAGTAGTGATTTTGTTTTATTTTTTACGTTACATTGTGTAATTGTTTGTCCCCCGACATGAATTCTCAGGTGATGAATTCAGATAGCTGGGGTTTTCTTTTGTACACTACAAGTGATAAAGATTCCTTACATTTTACACAAAGTTGTATCTATTATTAATTCATGTCTGGTAACATTGAATGAAAAGGGTGTTCCACTGAACGACAGAGTTTCATGACAAGAGTTGTATTTTAAGGAAAGGGTTGTCTTCCTTTGTATTTATTCATTATTCTTAGATTTTGCATGTCCAAATGTTTTTTATATACTTCTAATTCTATCTATCTATAATTATTACTGCATTTTGCATGAAGTAGTTTATTTTTGGTTTTAGTCTGTGAGACATTTGTTTTTGTGTGATCATGGGTTGGGTAGATGTGAGAATTTATATCTTGATCCTAAGTTTGTTCTCTCCAGCAAAAATCTTTGATTTTTCTCCCTCCATGAAAATTAGCATTTAAATATGTACTTGAATACATTTTCTCATAATAACTAAGAATCCGTACTGACCAGCACCCCATATCCAGACTGAAGTAGAGGAATAAACAGCCATATGAATTGTTAAAGTGAACACAAAACTAGAGATAATGATTTGTCAGGTATTCTACTTTGTTTGGTATGTCTGTATGTTTTTAGAAGTTTGGATCGATTTCTGAGTCACTCTTTTATCTGTAATTCAAGCTTCAAGCAACTCTGTATCAAATGAAGCTATGGGTTCCCCCATTCACTAGAATGGGTTATAACCTCCCACTCCTCTCTCCGGCAGCCAATTGTTAATTAAAGAAGGTGAAGGGGAATCTCTCCTAACTGAAGAATATATCTGTATTATTGCTTCCACTCATTAGTGTTCATTTTTCGACAAAGGATCCTAAGTCCTAATTTTCAGACAAGTGGTGATACCATTTGAAACTGTAGGCTGAAAGTCATATGATCAAATCCATCTTCTTGCAAAACAGTCCCCAGTATATGGAAAGCAAGCATGTCAAGAAGGAGGCTAGTTTAAAATCATTGTCTCTGACATCTACTGTTAATATGGAGTAATTTATATGGAGGAACATTCCGTCATGTGAATTATGATATAGTTCAGGCGAGAGGTTTACCACACTGGTGGGAATGAGATCTAAATCCTATGCTGATCACTGAACTCTGCAAGACTTGAGCAGACCTGCACAGGTTTCCAGAGGCCTCTTTGAGAATAAGATGCTATATGACATGGGCCTTTGGTCTGATGCATCACTGCTCTTCTTATGTGAAATATATTTTCCACAATAACTATAGCAATATCCACAGGTCCAGCACTGTAGCTTGTTTTTATCAAAGATAGTCATGTCATCAGCATGCACAACTAGTGTCTTTTTAAAAATATATATATATATGGGTGGATGGATGGCTAAATATAGATGTGTGTGTATTTCACAAGACTGAATTTTCAAAGAAATTAACATTTTCAAAACTCTCTTTCTTCCCTCCCCCTGCTCTATTCATTCAAACTTTATTTAAAGAAGAGCAATGATGTTTCCTCACCCTTTGGCTCCCAGTACTCAAACTTGGTAAGACCATGAATGTAAATGATCTGTGATTCTAGTTTAGCTGCAATCTTAGCTGCAGCACTGAGGTCTGTTTGATGTTCTGTTGAGGAGCGGGATGGAAGGAACATTATTTCCTGCTAACTGGAAAAGCTTATTAAATCCTTGATTTGAAATCTTGCTGTCAAAGAGAACACAGTCAGCTGATGCCGTGAAAGGCTTGCATTGTCAATTCTTGCTGAGCCTTAAAACTGGCACAAAACATAAAGTGAAGGGACATTAAACGATCAGACAGTTTGAGGTTTCTACTGTAAACCTTCAGGAAATAATTATTTGGGTTTGCAATGTTAAAAAGGCAACTGGCAGTGGAAGAAAAATGAGAGCTTTTGTTTTAAGAGGAATTGGGAGATCACACACAAGCAAGGTAAAATGAAATTGTTAGAGGATTAAAAAAAATAAAAAGAGAAAGACACGCAAGATTTATAGGAATCATTCTTTCTGAGATGTGTGTAGAGTCAGAGGATTTGTGGCAGTTGATATGAAATTACAAAACAGGTGGAGAATTCACTGTGCTTGGAAAAATAAGAAATAGGTTGTGCAGTAGTTGTGTTAGGAATAAAAATACTTAAAGGAGTGAAGAGGTAATGACTTCTGTTGGTGTGGGAATATCAGACTTTAAGAGTCTCAAGGACTTCATCAGGCTAATAAAAAGCTTTGTGTTTCCAAAAAGCTTGCACAGACTTAAGATAAAATAGTATCCTGTGAACAGTATCATAGTATATTCATTAACTATTGATAGGCCATAGCTAGTGAAATTATAGGCTTCACACAACTAAAATGCACTTAATGGGTGGACTTCAACACTATTACAAACACTCTGTCTGCACAAGCATTTCAGCTTAATGGAATGATCCCTCCTCGCCTTCCCCTGTGTTCTGGTGGTTCACCCAAACCCCTCAGAGCCAGTTTCAGGGGCTGCAGGAGGAGAAGGGGGGGAATGTCCCATTGCACAAGCAGAAATCTTTGTGCAGGGTTTCCTGCTGACGAGGTCCGTTAGGTGAATCCCACCCTTTGAGTTTGTGTCACTTCAGAGTAGAGAAGAAAAGATTAGTTTAAAACATCTGAAATGAACAGCTCTAAATGAACTCCACTGTTGTGACATGTTTTTGAAAGTCATGTTTCTGGGGAGAAGACAGAGCCGGGGAACAGTATCTTTATGAAAATCAACTAAGTTGAATTCAGCAGAATTACGACGTCAAACAGCAAATCCAGCTGTCTTTTTTGGTGAAGGAGAGAGATAGTATATTGCTCAGTGATGATGAAGAGACAGCAGCACTAACACACTTGGCAGAAGTTCTGAAAGGCATCACATGACTAACCCTTCAGGCTAGAAGAAAGAGATAATTTCACTCAAAATCATCAGCTGAAGACTTATGGGCAGCTAGACACCAACAGACACATCGTGCTATCTGTCTTCGATGATGACAAGTTCATGCAAACTGCTATATTTTAACTACTATATACAAAACGGATGCTTAATCACATTTTCCCTACTCTGCTGGCATGTAAGTCCATGGGCTTCTGGGAGTCATCATCTCCACCCAGGGATGTCTGATAGAGTGGGGTCAGGTGACTGCTTTCTGAGAACAGGTGGGGTGTTCTTCACTCAGCCTGGAGAAGCAATGAGTTGCAGGTAAAGCTTTGAGAGAAACAGGCTGATAAAAAACTGCAGATTTTTTGGCAAGGCCTATTGTTTCCCTTTAATAGCTTTTCTCTAATATCTATACTAATGTTTGTTGTGTAAAATGTATAATTGCAGAAGTTAAAATGCCAACTTCTTTTTTTTTACAATAATAACACAAACGAAATATCCTGTCATGAATGAACATGCAGAATTATACTGCTGTCAATTCTGAATTAGTTGCTCCTCATAAGATTATGAGTGAGTAAAATATTTACAGATCTTGGCTCCTGAAAACATCCTACTGAAGTAAATCAGCACATGTTTCTTTGGGAAGCCTGTGGGTCAGATGCAGTGACGCTATTTTTCCATCTCTCTCTCTCTTTCTCTCTCCCACATCCCAGACTTATGCATTAAAATAGGAATTCTGTAAAATAAACTAAAATTTAAAATCCACCATCGTGAATACTCAAATAAATTAAAAATAAATTAAATTAAAAGTATTTATGTCACCTTAACTGAACAACTGGCTCCAATGAGGCCTTAGATCACTTTTAAAAAATGCTCAGTCTTTGACTTCAAGGTTGGATCTAGATACCCAAAAAGAGCGTTTCAGGAAAATGCGTTGCAATATTTATAATGAGAAATCGCCTTGGCAAAAACAGAACTCCACAGCGCCATCTGGTGTCATGGTGTTATATCACATATAAAACACATTTAAAACGCTTTTACTTTACTGATCTAGCTGAGTCCCAATATATATTTCATGGAATAGACTTCTACAGTTGTCAGAGCAACAGCCTCTGCATGTCCTTCCCCTGCTGTTCAAACATGGTGAACAGATGACACCTACTTTTTTATTGTTTTGAAAGACTTGATAGAATGGAAGAGAAGAAGAGACCTGGAAGTATGACCAAGGTGTTTTTTTGTTTAATTTTACAGGTTGGGGATGCGAGACATACCTGCTCTGAAATGTAAATCCTTAATGTTAGATCAGCTGCTATCAGCTAATCATTTTAAGTTACATTAGATTTCTTTTTAGATGCTCTAGTGATCACCTATTTTTCATGAAACTAGTATCTCTAAAGCATATTTCCCTAGTCAAATTTCTTTCTCTTCCCCATTTCCTTGCCCTCAAATTTCATCCTCCCTGAACTATTCAGTCACAGTTTTAGTTCAGCAACTGGCCTTTCAACAAAGCACTTCCATTGTTAGTTCAGCAGTTTAGATAGCACAACTGTCAGGGGTTCAGGAGCAGAGGCAAGGGCAAGGGAGGAAACAGAGAGCGAAGGGGAGGAGGCAGAAGAAAGGATGAGCGATGACGACGACCCGAGATCTCCGAGTCTCTCCAGTGAGTCGGAGGATTCACAGAAAGGAGCACCAGTGGCCAAGGCAAGGGGGGAGTTTAGGGGGGCACCCCAGGGAGATAGAGCCAGAGGGGAATCAGAGGAGAGCAGTTGGAGATCGGGTCCAGCGTCACCGCCAGAGAGCAGGGAAGAGGAAAGGAGCCAGGGGGCAAGCGCTGGGAGCTCACAGCAGGAGGGAGGGCACGAGTCAGGGGTGGCCACACCTCCATCTGGGAGCGAAGAAACGGTTAGACGGAAGGTGGAAGGTTGGGCGCGCGCGCCAAGTTCAAATGCACAGGAAGGAGGCGCAGTAGGCAGCCCGGAAAGAGAGCCGGGTCCTAAAGCCCGGCGCAAGGAGACAGGAGAGTCCGGGGGGTCAGCGTCCGAAGAATCCCGGAAGGAAGAGACCCAGGGGGGCAGAGGGACCCAGAGAAGAACAGTCAGGCGGAAAAGGTGGAGCAGGGCTAGGATATTAAGTTGGTGTACGAGGGGCGGAGATTCAGACGGAGCTTCGCCGATCTAGCTACTAGACGTAGGGTTGCACGCAGCAGCTTGAGAATGGAAACTGTAACTCAATAAAGACTTTTACTTAATGACCGTTGGCTAGCGTGATCCTCTGTGAGCTAGGATCTTGAAGCAACCCTGACAGTAAGCTCCGTCTGCGTATTGTGGGCATCTACAGCCTCGAGGAGAGGAGAGAAGCAGGTGCCTACTAGTGAGCTCACGAACGGCAGCCGACATGACGGCTGAACAGCAGATAGCGGAACTCAGAGAAGCAGTGTCACAGCTGAATGCCGAGGCTCTCGCATCCAGGAAGAGAGAGGAGGACGCAGCTGCCGCCTACAGGGATCTCCAGGTCAGGTTGGAAGTGCTTACGAAGCAAGGGCAACAGACACCCAAACCAGAGGGGATTGGGTTGGGGAGACGCACAGGCGGTCTGGTCTCTCACTTCGATGGGAACCTGCAACAGTATCCCAATTTTAAAGCAGACGTACTGTGTGCACTGCAACTGCTGAGTAAAGATTTTAGAGATGAGCAAGAGAAAGTGGGGTTCATCATGTCTTATTTGCATGGGGATGCCAGAGCATGGCTGCGCAATTTATGGAGGGATAACGATCCGGCGCTCCAAAATGCGAATGCCTTTATTAAAGCGATGGATGCGTGTTTTTTATCAAGCATTGACGTGGATCTTGCTCGGCAACAGATTCATGGACTGAAGCAGGGAAGGGCCAGCGTACGGCAGTACCATGCCCGCTTTTTCGCCTTGGCCAGTGCCCTAGAATGGGACAGAGATGCGACCCCTGTAAGAGACCTTTTCTGGGAGGGACTAAACAGCTCTGTAAAAGATGAGATTGCGAGGGGGGAGAGACCCCGGACCACCCAGGAGGTCGTGCAGAGGGCGCTGGCAGTGGGGGTACGGCTGGAAGGACGTCCGTGGAGCAGGGACGAAGGGCGTGGAGGGCGCGAACCAGCCAGGGGCTCCTCCTTCTTTCCCAGAGAAGCAGCACGTACGCAATCCACGCCTCCGCCAGGGGGAGGAGCTGAACCGATGGAGGTTGGAGGTGCCAGGGCTCAGTCAGCAACCAGAGCCCTAGCACCAGCAGCAGTGAAAGCGAAGCCTCCTAGAGGGAACAGGAAGTGTTACGTCTGTGAGGAGCCAGGGCATATGGCGAAAGAGTGTCCCCAGAGGCTCCACAAGCTCACTGCAGCCTCAGCAATGGCGACTGCAGCAACGCAGCAAGGAGAACCACAGCAGGGAAACGACGCTGTCTGGCTGGAGGAAGAGGCACTGGGGCCCAGCCAGACGTATTAATGATGCAGTCCCCAGAGATTCTACAGCCCGTGAACCCCCTCCCGCCCAAACCAGTGGTGAGGCTCACCGCGTCGCTCCAGCTGCCCAATGGCATCACCATGGACGTGCCAATCACCATTGACTCAGGCAGCAATGCGGACTTTATGGGGCAGGACTTCGTCAACCAGCATGCTATACAGTTGCTGCCGGCCACACTGCCCCTGCAGGTGGTCACGGTGGATGGCAGGGAGCTGCTAGGAGGGCAAGTGGTGCAGCAGACGCCACCGATGGTGATGCGACTTGGGAATCACCAAGAAGTCATCAGCTTCAACGTCACTCAATTGTCGGACACGCCCATTGTGTTGGGCATGAGTTGGCTGGACAAACACAGCCCAACGCTGGCTTGGTACCAGAGGCAGCTGACCTTCGGCTCTTCCTTTTGTGCTGAACACTGCATCGTGCCCAGGCAGGAAGGAGAGGAAGAAGAGTCACAGCTACTGCTAGGCACGCTGCAAGCGATTCCCCACAAGTACGCAGAATTTTTGGAAGTTTTCTGCGAGAAGGAGGCAGACAAGCTACCCCCTCACAGGCCATATGACTGCAAGATTGACCTGCTGCCAGGGGCGGCGCTGCCTAAGGGGAGACTGTATTCCATGTCAGAGGACGAGCTGCAAGAACTCAAGGAGTTCATAGATCATAATTTGGAGCGCGGTTTCATCCGAGAGTCCAAGGCGGTGGGAGGCAGCCCGGTGTTCTTCGTTAAGAAGCGGGATACGCCCCAAAAGAGGCTCGTAGTGGATTACAGGACCTTGAACAGTGTGACTAAGCCGTCGGACTTCCCCATGCCCCGAATTGACGACCTCCTCGCAAAGGTGCGGAAGGGCAGAGTGTTCACCAAATTGGATCTGCGAGGTGCGTACAACCTCATTCGCATGCGGGAGGGAGACGAGTGGAAAACAGCCATGTTCACGCCACTGGGGACCTACGAATATAGAGTTATGCCTTTTGGATTGCAAAATGGCTCCCACGTTTTTCAAGCATTCATGCATCACGTGTTGGCGGGACTTCTCTACAAGACGTGCGTCTGTTTCTTAGATGACATCCTGATCTTTTCGGAGTCGCAACAGGAGCATGACAAACACGTCAAGGAAGTACTGAACAGGCTGAAGCACCATAGGCTCTACGCCAAGCTGGAGAAGTGCCAATTTGACGTGACGGAGGTGGATTTTCTGGGCTACAAGCTGTCTGACAAGGGGCTCGCCATGGACAGCGCCAAGGTTCGAGCGGTGTTGGATTGGAAGAGCCCGCGCAACCGGAAGGAGGTCCAACGGTTTGTCGGCTTTGCGAACTTCTATCGCAAGTTTATCAAGGGCTTCGCTATGCAGACGGCGGCCATCACTGACACGCTTAGCTCCAAGAAAAAGAAGTTCATTTGGACAGAGCAGGCGGAACAGTCCTTTCAGGCACTCAAGCGTCTCTTCGCGTCGGAAGAGCAACTGCTTCATGTCAACCCCAGCAAGCCGATGAGGGTGGAGACTGACGCCTCGGACAGAGCCGTGGGGGCGGTCCTGCTGCAGAAAGACCCGCAGGGGGTGTGGCGACCGGGAGCGTTTTACTCCAGGAAGCTCAGCAAGTCCGAGCAGAACTACACCATATGGGACAGGGAGTTGCTGGCCATTCATGCAGCGTTCAAGGCGTGGAGGCACTTTCTGATCGGCGCCAAGCACACGGTGCAGGTTTGCACGGACCACAAGAACCTAGAGCACTGGCGCACGGCACAGTTCCTGAACCAGAGGCAGATACGTTGGGCCGAGTTCTTTGCGAACTTCGACTTCCGAATAGAGTATGTCCCGGGGGACACCAACATCATGGCGGACGCTCTCTCCCGCAAGCCACAGTATCTGGAGGAAGCAACGCCAGCGGCCGCCATGCACATCTTCGCACCAACAGTGTGGGCGTGCGCCGCGGCAACCGTGGATCTGGAGGCGGTGCGACGAGCGTTGCAAGGGGACTCCTTCGCGCAAGCAAAGATCTCAGAGGTGCAAAGGGGCAAAGCAGCGGCCGACGGTTTCCAGCTAAGAGATGGATTGCTCATCCGTAAAGGGGCCATCTATGTGCCGGGAGACGAACTTCGCGCCAAGGTGCTGCAGCAGCTGCACGACGCGCCCACTGCAGGGCACTTCGGCAAGGAGAAGACGGTGGAACTAGTAGCCAGGGATTTCTGGTGGCCTGGAATGAGAAGGGAGGTCGCGGACTACGTGGCGAGGTGTGACACCTGCCAGAGGGCGAAGCCAGTGCTTAGACCGCCGGCCGGACTGTTGGAACCGCTGCAAACTCCGGCCGAACCTTGGGAGAGGGTGGCCCTGGACTTTGTCACGGATCTGCCCAGCTCGAGGGGCAAGACGGCAGTGCTGGTGGTGGTGGACTTGTTCTCCAAGATGGCACATTTCATTCCGTGTGCGAAGGTGGCCACGGCGGAACAAACCGCCAAACTGTTCATAGACCACGTGTTCAAGGTTCACGGTCTGCCACGGTCTATTCTGTCCGACCGGGGGCGGCAGTTCATATCAAATTTCTGGCAGCGGCTGATGGGCTTCCTGAACGTCAAGATCAACCTGGCGTCGGCGAGACACCCGCAAACCAACGGGCAAGCAGAACGGGTCAATGCCATCATGCAGCAGTACTTGAGGTGCTATGCAAATCAACAGCCTGCGACGTGGGTGGATTACCTGCCGCTCGCCGAGTTCGCTTACAACAACACGAAGCACGTGTCCACGGGGGTCACACCGTTCTTCGCCAACAACGGGAGGCACCCCAGAACCTTCCCGAGACTGGAAAGGCTGGGGGAAGGGGAGCCGCAGACGGCAGATGCGTTCGCGTCGGAACTGCAGGAAGTCCACGATCAGCTGAGGCGCCACCTGGAGCTGGCCAAGCACGCATACAAGGTACAAGCGGACAAACGCAGAAGGGTTGGCGAAGAGCTACACGTGGGGGACTGGGTCTGGTTAGCAGCCCACGCAGTGCCGGCCAGGTCGTTGGCCAAGAAGAAACTAGGGCATAAGCAACTGGGGCCCTATCAAGTCGAAGAGCAGGTCAACCCGGTGGCCTTCAGGCTGGCGCTTCCGGAGGGTTCCAGAATGCATCCGGTATTCCACAGATCGGTGCTCACGCCCTACAAGGCACCGCACAGGTTTCAGGAACCCGGAACGGCGCAGAGTCCGGCCAGAGACAGAACAGGGCACGCAGGAGTGGCACAGAAGGAGCGCATCAACGAAGTCACAGAGATTTTGGATTCCAGATGGGGGGAAGAAGGGGTAGAATACCTTCTCGCCAGGGAGGGCACCCCGGCCAGTGCGAACAGTTGGGTGCCGGACTACGCCTTGGACGAACCTCTGCTCAAAGACGAGTTTCATGCCCTCTTCCCACATAGACCGATGCCAGCAGACTTTTTCGACGACTGGCTTTTCACACCCACGCTTTTGGGCAGCACGTTCCGGGGGTTTGACTCTGACGAGGACCCGATACGAGACGTCCGTTCCCCGGAGGGGTCGCCCTCGGGATCTGCCTCAGAACCCTCGTATTGGTGGGACGACAAACCAGAGGAACAGTGGCGCAGGAAGTGGCAAGAAGGTCCAGGCCGAGCAACGCCGCCTGGAGGAAGCGAGGGAGAGACGGACATGGACATTTTCGGGGACGATCCAGGTTTCGAGCATGGCGGCACAGAGATGGAAGCAGAGGTGACCGTCGTCGACGAGAGAAGGGAGGAAGAACCGGAAGACTTCGGAGGGAGGCCCGCTACGGGAACCGAACGGTACCCGACATTCGTCTCCTTGACGCAGCAGCACCCAGCTCCAGCACCGGAAGGAGGGGAAGGGGGAGTGGGGGGCTTCGAGGGGGGGATGGATGTCAGGGGTTCAGGAGCAGAGGCAAGGGCAAGGGAGGAAACAGAGAGCGAAGGGGAGGAGGCAGAAGAAAGGATGAGCGATGACGACGACCCGAGATCTCCGAGTCTCTCCAGTGAGTCGGAGGATTCACAGAAAGGAGCACCAGTGGCCAAGGCAAGGGGGGAGTTTAGGGGGGCACCCCAGGGAGATAGAGCCAGAGGGGAATCAGAGGAGAGCAGTTGGAGATCGGGTCCAGCGTCACCGCCAGAGAGCAGGGAAGAGGAAAGGAGCCAGGGGGCAAGCGCTGGCAGCTCACAGCAGGAGGGAGGGCACGAGTCAGGGGTGGCCACACCTCCATCTGGGAGCGAAGAAACGGTTAGACGGAAGGTGGAAGGTTGGGCGCGCGCGCCAAGTTCAAATGCACAGGAAGGAGGTGCAGTAGGCAGCCCGGAAAGAGAGCCGGGTCCTAAAGCCCGGCGCAAGGAGACAGGAGAGTCCGGGGGGTCAGCGTCCGAAGAATCCCGGAAGGAAGGGACCCAGGGGGGCAGAGGGACCCAGAGAAGAACAGTCAGGCGGAAAAGGTGGAGCAGGGCTAGGATATTAAGTTGGTGTACGAGGGGCGGAGATTCAGACGGAGCTTCGCCGATCTAGCTACTAGACGTAGGGTTGCACGCAGCAGCTTGAGAATGGAAACTGTAACTCAATAAAGACTTTTACTTAATGACCGTTGGCTAGCGTGATCCTCTGTGAGCTAGGATCTTGAAGCAACCCTGACAACAACACAGAGCTTCATTCTGCAGAAAGGGACCACCACACCTTTCAGCTTCAAAGCAGAAAAATATTGCTGCTTAACATTTGTTTCATATTTATCAAATACATAAAGAAAGATTGGAAAGATTTGGCTTAGGATGAACTCAAGATGTTGCAATTGGAGGCTACAATACAGTTCGATTCAGGCTATCAGGCATTTCTGGAAAGAGATTCAGTGCCCCACTGCATAGAAATGATTCAAAGATCGCCGGTCAGCTCCAAAAGTCCAGTTCGCTGGCAACAAGTGTTGGAACAATGCATTATGGATTAATGCAGGCCTGCACATCTTGCAACCTACCACGATCACCAGGGACTTATAAATTTCCTGTATGGGTCCCCGCCTGGGACTGTTCTTCAAGCACTTAATAGATAAGACTGTGTTTCCGAGAAAATATGGAGAAAATGATGTATCGCTGGTACATCACCCCGGCAAGGCTGGGGAAGATGTACAAAACCGGAGACAGTGCATGCTGGAAATGTAAAGCTAATGAAGGTAACTTCTTCCATATGTGGTGGACCTGTGAGGTGGTGAAAAGATTTTGGGGACAAATCTATGATGAGTTAAAAAAATAATACTGAAATACACCTTCCCGAAAAAACCTGAAGCGTTCCTTTTAGGCATGATTGGAGAGGAGATCAAAAATGAAGATCAAACATTCTTTCAATACGCAACGGTGGCGGCTAGAATTTTATTAGCACAAAATTGGAAAACCCCTAACATTCCCTCCATCAGAGAATGGCAAACGAAACTATTTGAATACATTGAGTTAGCGAGAATGACCCAAAGAATTAGGCATCAAAAAAACATAAAGATAAAGAACGATTGGAATAAATTTCTAAGCTATATCGAGGTTAATCTAGGAACTACCAAAATTACAGTGGATGATACTTAAAACCTGCAATGTATAGGTGCATAGAGTTGATACATTACAACTGCAGAAAGATTATAAAATTACCTAAAACCAAACTGAGATGGATGGAAGTCAATTGTTTGTAAGTTAGTCTGTTTTATCTTGATATATGTTAATCTGATTTCTCTTTTCTTTCTTTTTTTCATTTTTCTTTCTCTATTTCTTGTCTTTCTAATCAATACTTTGTAAATGTTTGTTTGTAATGTCTGTATGTAGCTTTTAAAGAACTTAATAAACTTAATTTAAAAAAAAAGACTGTGTTCAGCATGGTGAGTCACATATATTTTGATCAGTTGGTTTAATGTTTGGATTAGTTTTTTTGGTGATGCCAACATCCTGAAAAAAGAGAAACACTTACTGATCACTGAAGAAGCAGGATAGCATGCTTTCTGAGTACATTAAAAGCAACAACTTCATATAGTTATGAAACCACTCTCACCTCTCTGTTGGAAGAACACTAGTCTCATGCAGCGTGGATAACATTTTTTGTTTCATCACATAAACAAGGCAGAACTGTTTGTGGAAATCTCTCTCTCTCACACACACCCACACACACACACCCAAACACCCACACACACCAGTGCTTTTTTTTTTAATGTTTAGGGGGTACTCTCATTTTGACTCAAGAAAACCACCATTTTATAGTTCAAATCAGTAAAAATAAAGACAGTAAATGGACAAAAGTATAAAGATTCACAAAATGTTTAGGGGTATGCGTACCCCTGCATCCCCCCCAGAAAAAAGCACTGTGTGTATATATATATATTCATCAAACCCTTTGTGGATTTGTGGCATTATGGTGGTATGGTTCTCTGTACTTCAGTGAAGGTCCTGGTGATTTTGTAACTGGAAAGTTTGTAAGGTACGTGTTTTGCCTGTGAGTCAATATAAAAGGTAGCTTGCTCAAATGCCAAAACTATCCAGAAAAATCTAAATTTATACTGGCCTTCAGCCAAGGTACCTTCTCTGATGATGACAGATATACAGCATTATAAACAAAAACATCTGAAGTTTTTTGAGTGCCAGAAGAAAAGAAGAAGTAAAGAAGACCCTTTTCTACCTTCTGTGGAGAAGAAGAAAGGAATGGGTTAAATGATGCAAAATAGGAGGCCTCTATAAATTTATATTTTATAAACGCAAATAATTTAGGAAGTAAGGAGGCTGTGTTAAGTATGCTTGTTGGAATTTTATTAATGCTCTGCATATCGCTGCACCCTGATATAGGTTATCATCACATTCATTTTCCACTTGGCTTAAAATTAGATCAGCTCTCCAGCAATGCTTTGGGAAGCTGCTCTTGGAACTCCACATTAGGGGTCCATCGGGTAAATACTAGCAAACAAAGGCTTCAGTCACAGACAGGCTGCTTCCACACTGGCCTTTACTGTGAAACAGCTGTGCTTTGTTCACTCACATTTTCTAAGGAATCTACACAATGTTATGAACAGCACACACTTCTCTCATTTGTGTGTGTGTTCATCTTCCCTTTCCCCAAAACTCACAAAACTTGACTTTAAGAAAGGAAGGAAGGAAGGAAGGAAGGAAGGAAGGAAGGAAGAATTCCAGCTGGTTAGATTACTCTAGAGATTTTCCATATTGTGCCCTAGAAAGTACCTTCTCTGTGGTCTGTGGCTGCCAACACACAACCTTTTTAAATAATAATAATAATAATAATAATAATAATAATAATAATAATAATTTATTATTTGTACCCCGCCCATCTGGCTGGGTTTCCCCAGCCACTCTGGGCGGCTTCCAACAAAGATGAAAAATACACAAAAATGTCACATATTAAAAACTTCCCTGAACAGGGCTGCCTTCAGATGTCTTCTGAATGTCAGGTAGTTGTTTATCGCTTTGACATCTGATGGGAGGGCGTCCCACAGGGCGTGGAATGTTAAAGAACATTAAAAGCACATAACTCCTCCCAAAGAATTATTGCGCTGTAGTTTGTTAAGGTCGCTAAGAATGGGAACTCTGGTGGAATCTACACACATATTGAAAATGTTCTGAAAACATTTTTAACAATACACTGAATTCTCTGTAAGGCTCACTATCGCCAGCTGGTGACGCATTGTATATTGCTCTTAAAACACACTTAAAACGTTTTATTTGTGACGGTATTGTTGAGGGGTAAACTATGGTGACCAGAATTCGTGGAGGGAAAGAATGTGATTCAAATGTGCTTTAAAATGTATAGTCTGCACACAGCCTAATTCTTCCTGCTAGAAATAAGCTGTATTCTGTTAGCATTGTATCATATTGCTGGCAAGGGGGAGAATGATTATCAGGAGTGCAGCCAGGAAGACGTTCCTGCTCCCAACATCTGGAAGCACCCAAAGTGATAGCTCTGCAGAGTTGTAAATCAGCAAATGTCTTCTTAGAATAGCATGGCTCCCCTGCCCCAACCCAAGTGATCAGAAGTTGACATGTGTGTCTCTGTGTGTTTTTAAATCGAACACCTCATTGTCCCCAAGGTCCTCAAGCCATTACCAAATATGCTAATTTCCCCAGCTAAGCCTGAGATCAGGAGAATCGCATGCTGAACAAATGGCTTCTCCTGGGCTCCCTGAAGTGGAGATTCAGCCTGATGGGCTGCTAGCTTGTGGCAAAGCTGGCTTATGAACTGCAGTGTTAATTCACTTGTATTTGATCATTGTCAGAGGATAATGGGGGGGCCCGACGTCTCATGTGTGATGTCAGGATGTCAGGAGGAGCCAGGAGGTGGAGCCGAATGTGGTGGCCGCGTGGTTGCAGTGGCCTGTGGCTCCTCCTGTTGCTGCTACCGCTGCCACCAGCTGGGCGCTGCTTTCCCACTCCTTCCTCCCACAGCAGGAGAAGGAGGAGAAGGAGCCAGCCACTGAAGCTGTGCCACGCTCAGCTCCAGGCTTGGCCTCCTCCTGCTAAGTTTTCCTAAAAGTTATTTACAAAAGGAAAAAGGAAAAAGAGTGCCTTTAGCAGAAACCTTGGAAATTTAGAACAAATTTTTCAGGTTCGTTCTTCAAGCAGAAAACAAATCCTTTCCCAGCGAAGACCTGTTCTGCTGAGCAATATGTGAGTAAACATAATAATCTAATTCCTTTAATCCTATTGCTTGCTTTCACTTTTGATCTCACCCATATTTCCAGCCTGCCAAACCCAACAGACCCATTGAATCCCAAGTGTACACAGCAGAGACAGTATTTATTTTACAGACAAGGATGTGCTCCTTGTTTAGCTGGGATAGATTCCTAAACCAAATCACTGCAGTAGGAAATGGCCCATCAATCTAGGAACAAACTTTATACTGAGACAGACCATTTATGTGGAGTCATCTGACAGTTTCTCAGCTGGGACGCACTGCAACCTCACTGTTGCTGTGTATCTTTGCTCTTCTTACTTGTGAATTATCTTTCTATTTTTATTTCTTTGATTTGGATGGCTGTGAACCTGTTTTGTGGTGTCACTGGTGAAGAAAAACTGTTAAAAGCAAAAGAGGAAGAGAAGAGACCTGTTCCAAGTGTGATGAGACTCTTAATCTCAGGGTTGTGGGTTGTGTGTCCCATGTCGGGTAAAATATTCTTGCAGATTCCTGTATTGCAGAGAGTTGGACTAGATGACCCTCATGGTTCCCTCCAACTCTATGATTACAGAGATGTAAGGCTACAAACATTATTGCAGCAACTGTGCTAGTCACATGACTCAGCTCTTGCAGTCTGTGTGGTCATCTCCAAGCAGCCTCTCTTTATGTCCCTGTTTCTCTTCATCTGGATCCAGACCAGCAATGATGAACCAAATCCACACCTCTTATTTAAGGCCTTGGAGGAGACCAGAATACCTCAGGCTCATCCTAATAATATGTCCTCAGAAGCCATCAGGTGGCTGACTGTCAGTGAGTTGACAGCCAAGCTCCGAGAAGGATCTCTCTTCACTCTTCAATATGATAACACAAGTGAGAGGTTCATGATACAGGCTACTGAAGATGACAAAGTATATAGTAGGCAAGAGTTTGAGGACTGAACTTTGAAATATCCCAGTCAAATCTCTACTCATAGAGAATTTGGTCCATCCAAGTTAGATAGGAAGATATTGTTAGCCAGATTATTGGCACAGATTACAGTGGTGCTTCGCAAGACGAAATTAATCTGTTCCGCGAGTCTCTTCGTCTTGCGGTTTTTTCGTCTTGCGAAGCACGGCTATTAGCGGCTTAGCGGCTATTAGCGGCTTTTAACGGCTTAGTGGCTTTAAGAAAAAGGAAACAAACTCGCAAGAACTCGCAAGACATTTCGTCTTGCGAAGCAAGCCCATAGGGAAATTCGTCTTGCGGAACGACTCAAAAAACGGAAAACCCTTTCGTCTAGCAAGTTTTTCGTCTTGCGAGGCATTCGTCTTGCGGGGCACCACTGTATCCAAATTGCCCCTGAAGTCATGCAAATTTTGGTGCAAATCCAGCACAGATAACTTAAGTGTTATACTTCAAGCTTATTGTCAACAGGACCTCAGCATGTATGGAGTAAATGAGGAGGACTGAAATAAGCTTTCTGCAAATTTAAAATCTGAGAGAGGGCTTTGTGAGGAGGTTGTTCAGTGCAAAGAAACATATGGCAAAACCACTGACAGGCCTTTGCGGCTGTTGCTCTTATCAGTCGATAGTTTTCTAGCTATTCTGTCACCTGTCCACTGAATAACTTACTTAGAAAGGGATAATGAAAAGAAAGAAAAATCTCACCAAACGTCAAGACAGCTT
This sequence comes from Podarcis muralis, assembly GCF_964188315.1. Taxonomy (NCBI): domain Eukaryota; kingdom Metazoa; phylum Chordata; class Lepidosauria; order Squamata; family Lacertidae; genus Podarcis; species Podarcis muralis. The sequence continues at coordinate 118,155,185 of NC_135657.1, read as the reverse complement.
TCATTTGTGTGTGTGTGCTTTATTTCATGTGTGCAATGTGGGAAATTCACGGATTTCCAGTCCATTAAAACACATTTCAGAGCAGTGTTGTTTGAAGTTACTTTACTTCAGAAACAGCTCTTTTCAATTAACTCTGAAACCTCTTTCAACAGCCTTTCATAAATAGGCCAACATCAATGGCATGCTCTGAGTCAGTGTGTATCTCTAATGGAAATGCACAATGGGCTGAGCTCCATGCCTGCAGGGGGAACATCTTCCATTTCAGACAGATTCAATGAGAAGTTTTGCCAGCTATTCTGGGTCTCTCACTTTTTTTGGTGGGGAGGGGGGTCCTCAGGTTTAGCTCATAGCTGATCAATGGCTGTGCTTTTTAATTACATTGTACGGTCTGTAATGATTTGTCACTCATTGAACCTGGGTGTTCTTTTCAGTCAGCATGGGCATAAACAAGCCAAAGAAGGAAAATAAAGCCATGTTAACCCTCTCTGGGTAATGTCTGATAGTTTCACTTTTGTCACACAGCAGCACAACCACTTTTTGGAAACAGAGGGGAAAGGAAGTGCGTAGGGTGCCCAGGACCCAACATTTCCTAGAAGGTCCCATTTCATTTCTGGTGGGATGTCAGGGAGAAAAGAAGGGCTTGCTGGATTTGTTACTTTCAGAGAGGTGGGATGATGTTGTAAAATGAGGCAGCATTTAAAGGCCTGGGGGTTGAGATGAGAATTGAAAGGTAGGGCCATGAACACTGCCTTTTAAAATGTCAACTCTACTAATCTTAATGCAATCATACCAATCAGTAAAAAGTTCTTGGAAACAGTTTTGTATGTGTGCTTCTTTTCATCACCATTTTATTCCCCAGCCTCCTTGTCCGACTTCTTTTTCAAGACAGTCCTTCCACAAAAGTTCAGCAGAGTCCTTCCACAGTTCCTTCTTACCTATTCAAGGCTTCAGATTTCCAAAGCCTACTTTTTCCTTCCAGAGGATTACCTGTCAACCACACAAAGGGGAAAAAGGGATGCAAATGTGTGTTCTTTTACAAATAGTAAAAGAAGGATTAGAAATACCTGGACCATCAGATAATATGAATGAATGTTATTTAACATGGAACAAGATTTAGGGCGCGGGTGGCGCTGTGGGTAAAAGCCTCAGTGCCTAGGGCTTGCCGATCGAAAGGTCGGCGGTTCGAATCCCCGCGGTGGGGTGTGCTCTCGTTGTTCGGTCCCAGCGCCTGCCAACCTAGCAGTTCGAAAGCACCCCCAGGTGCAAGTAGATAAATAGGGACCGCTTACTAGCGGGAAGGTAAACGGCGTTCCGTGTGCGGCTCTGGCTCGCCAGAGCAGCGATGTCACGCTGGTCACGTGACCCGGAAGTGTCTGCGGACAGCGCTGGCTCCCGGCCTCTAGAGTGAGATGAGCGCACAACCCTAGAGTCTGTCAAGACTGGCCCGTACGGGCAGGGGTACCTTTACCTTTACCTTTAAGGATTTCTGTGACTTTCTCCTTGGTTGATGCTGCAATCTTATACATTCTTACCAGGGAGCAAGTCTTCTTGAATTCAGTACGACTTACCGGTACATCTTGATGTGTAAGATCACACTGTTAAACTCATATGATTAATCAACAAAATTTTCTGTAACTGAGCTGCATCATAATTTGATTTACTTATGGGTGTTTTTATTTAACTGAGGGACATATTTTGGAGATGTGAGTTTTCCCTTTTGGCTCATCTAATATTTATTTACTTACAGTAATTTACTCAGTGGTATAAACAACACAGGATAAAACTGGTCCCAGCCCTGTAGAAATATCCACAGCTTCTGTTGTACTTACTTAGCAATGTAGTTACCTCCCTCTTAGTACAGATTGTGCATTGCTGGAGATTAATTGTGACCTTAAAAATATAAAGAGTCCATGCAAGATGCCAGTTAGTGACATAGACAAACATGACACCCAGGGAGGGAACAGGAAATTGTGACTTGGCATCAATAAAGAGGACATAGCTTATTGCCAGCAACACATCTTTACACTGCTAAATAAATTATTCAAAAAAAGCCACTCTGTAGCCACCAATATAGAGTTTTTAATCCATTTCTTTCTATAGTCTGAGAATGGCTTTTGAAAGGACTCCTATCACGAATATTTAAGTAACCAAGATCATAACAAATATGTGAATATACCCAATTATTTCAGGATGCTAAAAGGATCTGAGAAGCAGAGTAGAGAAAGATCACGATAGAGACCATAATTGCAGCAGATTTATGAAAAGCTCCATGCAGAGAAAAAGACAGGTATCCTTCCTTATATCGGAGTTTTAAAAAAACTTCATAGCTCATCAAACTTTTCCCTGGCAGAACAATAATCATTAGGATGTACTTTGACTTCTGTCAAGTTTGTATCTCCATATTCTACTGTTTACTTTGCAGGGCCTCCAAAGGTGTTAAGACGAAAATGGAGAGATTCAAGGACGGGAATTGCTGTTGATGATAAAAATATCCCCAGGGGATGCCATTGTGAATCAATACTATGAACACATACATTGGCTTTCTGCTCATGAGAGTTAAGTGGGTTCAAGACATTAAACTCCATCCACCAACATAAAAGGTAGACATCTGTTTTGAAGAGATTACAGAAGTTTGCTGTCTTTGGTAATAAGCTTCATTTTTAATAGATCAATTCCATAAGTGTTGGAACTCCATAACACCCAAGAAAATGACAACCCCAACCAGCAAGACATTTGGATTTCACAGAATCATGGAACTGAAGAATTGGAAAGGACTGTGGGGTCATCTAGTCCAACCCCCCTGCAGGGCAGGGATCTTTTGTCCAGTGTGGAGTTTGAACCCCTGACCCTGAGACGAAGAGTCTCGTGCTCTACTGATTTGGCTCTAGATAGCACTGCCTAGTTGTTGTCTTAAGTGTGGTGGGAGACCATAACAGAGGTCCATGCTCAGTGGTGGTTCCTTCATCTCTTGCAATATGTGACATTTTCCAAGGAAACAGTGCATCTCTCCTCCCAGAATAACATGTAACAAGGGAAAGGAACCCACAGCCACACCAAAGGAATATGAACCCATGAGGTAGCAATCTTATAAGAGTGTGGGACAATTTATCTACAACAACCCACAACCAGAATTCATCTGGATGGGAGCCGTAACTTTTACAATGATGGACGTTGCTTCTTCTACCATCCAACATGCTTAGCACTAAAACAGCAAACAAATGCTTGAGCCACAAAGCTTATTGAGCTTTAAAACTAAGTACCTGTAATCAGAGTAAACAACACTCCCTTCCACCAGCAACACTTTGCAATCTTTCAAGTATTTGCTCCCAAGTGCACAAAGGTGCTCTACCCCAAACACACTGCCTGCTGTCACAAGACGGTCTTGAAGGATCACACGGGAGAGGACATTTGCATTCCACCCATTCCTAAGCTTATGGGGAAAGAAACGCTCATCACCATCTCACACAAAGGTCAAAAGAACCTCAGCTATCCACAGCATAATTTCTGCCATTGCAATCAGAGCCTTCTGCTCATCAAATTATCTGGTGCCATGGCCACAAGGGAGTAGTGAATCAGGAGGACAGAAGTCACCTGCATAATTTTCCCTGGGCTTCATTACAATTTCAGCCTGGGACAGCAAGCTGTTCTATGTGCAATTAGCCATGTTCATTCACAGTCATTGCCCACACAAATTTGATCAAGGTGTTTATATTCTGTCACTTCCTGGTAATGTAAAAAAAAATGTAGATCACTATGGACTCTTATAGTATGTGCCACACAGCAGCAGGTTCAAGGTTGCAACAAATAATATATTTTCACCTTAATACAGTATCTGCATTACTCCTGTATACCCCAAAATGGATGTAGAATAAAGTTGCAGCATGATTGACCAATTTCCATTTCAATATTTGTACTCCTGTGTGCAAATGAGAAAGGTGCACTCTGTGCATGCCATTTATTTCTGAGGCTCATAATTCCTAATAATGTCTGCACATTTTACTTCCACAGTGTCGCTTCCCTTACTACACCCCCCCCCCAGTTTGTTTGAGGGTTTTTTACAGATATGTTCTTTTCTGCCTCTCTCTATATTAACACTTTGTGTGTGTGAGAGAGAGCGTGCTCCTTCATCCAGCATTGTCACTGGAAGCCAAGGCAGTTTCTTTGGCAAGACATGCCTTTCACCAAGTTAGGCTGGTGTACCAGCTCCAGGCTTCCCAGAAGAGAGATAGCCCAACCACAACTGGGTTTAACTGCTGTAATGTTTTGTCTGTGGTGCTGCCTTTGCGGACTGTTTGGAAACTGCCGCTAGTTCAGAATACAGCTGTTGGTATGGAGACCAGCTGGTGAGAAAATATATCACTGATCCAGAAGGAACTTCACAAGCTCCCAATCCTTTCCAGGCACAATTCATAGTGCTGGTGTTTACCTTTAAAGTCCTATACTGCGTAGGACCCAGCAACCTGAAGGAACGCCAGCACCCATACCAACCTGTCTCCTCCAGGTGTTTCTGCCATGTGAGGTAAGGTGGAAGTCAACCAGAGGGAGCACCTTCTCAGGGGTGGCGAGGGCTCTTTGTGGATGCCTGCCGAGTGCCAGCCCTGTTTTCTTTCAACAGCAGGCAAAGGCGCTTTTATTCTCCCAGGCATTTAAACCCATTATATGCATTTTTATTGGCACATATTGTTTTGTTTTATTTATTTATTTTAATTTGCCCAGGCAGCTCTGCTGAAGATTGGCATAAATAGATTTTAAATCAACCCATCATTATGAAAGGGCAAGTGATGAGTGAACAAGAGGGTAAACAATGTCATTGAATTATATCAACTTCAACTGAATTTGCGAATGCTGCCTGCTGCTGTCCCACACCCACAGAGCAGCAACAGTTTGGAGTGAGTTTTGCAAGTTTGAATTTGGACACAGTGCAAGAGAGAGCGCAAAGCATTTTAGCTGGGCTTGGCTAAAAGTGGCAGGGAGCCCTGAGGGAGGGAAATTGCGGCTTTCTGAGAATTTGATGCACGATCAGTGGTTTTGCTGCCTGTTTTTGGTTTTCCCGTTTTTATTAGTGCTGCGCTGAAACTTGTCCTCCAGTATCTTGGAAGTTTACTTCCCTTGCTTAAGAGGTTTTCATTTTTCGGTCTCTTTCTTGGGGTTCCTTAAGATTCCTTTGGAATGTTGGTTGGTGTGGGATTGAGCATATCATGTTAAGATATTCATGGAAGATATTTCCCCACCACTTTCCCATAAACATGTCTCCCAGTGCTCTGCAACTTCTTCAGCCACCTCTGCTTTCTGATCTGGAAAAGCGCCAATAGGAAATGCTACCTTACGACACCTTCCTCTGAGCTTTAAATGAAGCCCTGAAGCCGTAGAGACTGGCTGTTGAGTGCCTGAGACTGATGCGCTTGCTGACTTTGTTTTCAAGGGAAATCCTTCCTTTTACCTTTACAGAAAAAACCCTTTATTTATGCACTGACTTCTTTAAAAGCGAAAACAACAACACTAGGCACATACTAGGCAGCCTCACCACTTTCCATTGCTTACAGCAGGGGTCAGCAAACTTTTTCAGCAGGGGACCAGTCCACTGTCCCTCAGACCTTGGGGGGGGGCGGACTATATTTTGAAAAAATAATAATAAATGAATGAATTCCTATGCCCCACAAATAACCCAGAGATGCACTTTAAATAAAAGCACACATTCTTCTTATGTAAAAACACGCAGATTCCCGGACCGTCCACATGCCAGATTTAGAAGGTGATTGGGCCGGATCCAGCCCCTGGGCCTTAATTTGCCTACCCATGGTTTACAGGAAAGCCCACCTGGGGGTGGCGTAGCGGTCTTTAGGAAATGTGGGCCCTGTGGAAAGCCATAGAGTCCCAGAGAGATGATTTGTTGAATGAAAGAAAAGACACATACAGTGGATGCTCGGGTTGCGAACGTGATCCGTGTGGGATGCACATTCACAACCTGCAGTGTTTGCAACCCACAGCGGCACATCTGTGCATGAGTGGGTTGTGATTCGGCGCTTCTGCGCATGCGCAAATTGCGATTTAGTGCTTCTGAGCATGCGTGACTGCCGAAACCCGGAAGTAACCCGTTCCAGTCCTTCTGGGTTTCAGCAGTCCGTAACCCAAAAAAACACAACCTGAAGAAGAAGAAGAAGAAGAAGAAGAAGAAGAAGAAGAAGAAGAAGAAGAGTTTGGATTTAATATCCCGCTTTATCACTACCCGAAGGAGTCTCAAAGCAGCTAACATTCTCCTTTCCCTTCCTTCCCCACAACAAACACTCTGTGAGGTGAGTGGGGCTGAGAGACTTCAGAGAAGTGTGACTGGCCCAAGGTCACCCAGCAGCTGCATGTGGAGGAGCGGAGACGCGAACCCGGTTCCCCAGATTATGAATCTACCGCTCTTAACCACTACACCACACTGGCTCTCAACCTGAAGCGTCTGTAACCCAAGGTATGACTATATAAACATTCATTGGCCACCTTGGGACAAAAACTCTGGGCCCCACACACTGAGAAATTCACTGAAAAATTCTCACTTGCGAAAAGTAGAACTTGCGAAAATGACTGGGAGAAGAAGAGGAAACTCAAACCAGAAAGTGTGCAGAGTGGACAATATTTAAAGAATATTTAAAACAATATTGTGAAAATGTAAATCTTCTGACAGGTCTAGATTGAATTTTGAAGACCAAGGGACGCTATAAATGTAGGAAACTCCAGATTAGTAATAGATATAACAGAAAGTGCGTCTAGGCTAAGAATATGTTGAGGTACAAAGAAGTTAATCAGAAGTTGTGTGAAGTCAAAAGAATGTGTGATGTTAGATGTGCTATTAGTTAAAGTCTAGTGGTGTTGTTGAGGTATTGTTTTGTCTGCTTGTTCTTTTTCTTTGATTTTGTATGTAAATTGTTTTGCAATAAAAAGTTAACAAAAAAGAAAAGAAAAGAAAAGTTCTCACCCTTTGATGATTTCTGAATGCAAATTCTCTTCTCATTAACTGATGGAAAACGGTAAAAACAAAACCAAACCAGGATCTGCTTGCTTCTAATAGGCTTGAGCATGTAGATATGTTTATAAAACAAATATTCCTCAAATGCCATAAGCCCCCACTTCCCCCCTGTAATAAAATGAACCCTTTCTGCACTACCAACCAGCTTCTCAATAATCAGGAAAGTGGGGGATGTTTTACCCATTCTTTAGCAGATATTCATCCCTATTACTTATATTTAAAGTATTTACATACCTCCTTTTATTATGGAAATCTTATAATATGCAAATGCAATTAGCAGGTAGCATACCACCCTTTGGTTTCAGCCATGGCATAAGCAGCAGCATAATGTGATGCTACCAAATTTCACTGGTGTATTTCACTACAATACTACTTGGTTTGATCCCTGCCACATCTATACTTCCAGGATGATCTCAGTGAATTTGTTTTTCCAAGGAGTTTTTACTCTGGAAATATTCTGACATAATGGGCTCCTTTGACCTAAGTATCCTAGAGTAATTCCTAGATTTACTTGAGGAATTATGAAGCTTTGTTTGTTTGTAGAAAATAATGGTATGGGATATTTTTGTGTTAACACTGAATGTGAATTTTACGGAAGACACTGTACTTGCTAGTTGAAAAACTATAATATGATCTAAATGTATATGGAAATACCATGAGAACTATCTCCCATAAGAGACTCTGGAGAAATAATTAGAATCCCATGAATAGCCTTAATTTGAGGCATGATTTTTTCCCTCTATACAGTAGTTTGTTTGAGTGCCGAGCGCCATAGGATATATAGGTGCAATTCTTCCTTACTATTGACCTAATTCATTTCCCCTTAACTTCCAATTTTGCATGAGTGTAACTTCAGAGTCACACAGAATGCATCCTGATTGACTGTTTTCTGGTATGGCTGAATGGAGAATCAGGTCATAGGCATGGCATACAGTACAAAGATAGATCAGAAATAGCAAACTGCTGGGTATAAAATTGTCAGATGCTTTCTCATTCAGGCACAGCCTAGAGATTTTATAATGCTGTTACAAAGGAAACATGGCTTTCCGTTGTTTACAAAGTATGATCATATACATTTCAGAGCTGGTAGCTTTGCTGTAGTTTTCTCCAATATTTGAAACTGGTTTACTACAAGGAAAGTGAAGTATACATTAAACTGGCTAGCTATTTAGGGATTAATGATGCAGGTTATCTGTCTATTCCCTGGTGGCTAATGGAAAGCAGAATTCATTGGAGTTCTATTATGTCTGGTTATAGAGATCAGAGTATCTGCTAAGTTCCCCCCTCCCCCTGGAATCTAAACAACATCTTAGAAAGATATTACAACATAGGGCACATTCAGAGGACAATTCTTAATTTGAAGGTCTGGTCTGACTGAAAGATAAAGAATCATAAGAGGGGAGAGGAGGGGCCTTGAAGCTGCCCAGTTCAGAGCTGTAATGCACAATGCAATCTACCAATAAATGGCCGTTCAAAGACCAGCCAATCTGTGTTTGTGGGAGGGTGGGTTATTGACTTTGCTTTTTTTTTATTACTGTATGAATTTTGTGTTTTCATTCTGTAGTTTTATGTTGTGAACTGCCGCAGGATCTTTGGATGAAGAGCGGTATACAAATTTAATTTTTTTAAAAAGTGCCATCTACATAGCAAGATGACAAAGTAAGAAAGGGAGGAGGGTTTGTGATTGTCATAAGAGCCAGCCAATCAGTACTGTGCACAATTAGGTAACTTTTTTCAGAACCAGGCATGAATATACATATATGTTGTAGTTGCTTTTAAGCTCTCTCACTGCCAGCTTTTATTGATGTTGTTTCTTTTCCATGTTACTGTTTTCATTATGTTGTACTTTCCTATGTTGGTAAGCTGCCTTGAATGCTAAGGAAAATGCAGTGTATAAATATTTTAAATAAACCATAAATTTGTCTCCAAAGGAGTGACTGCTGATTTGCAGCAGGACCAGGCCTTAGATTATTGCTTGCCCTTTGCTTTCACTGGCAGTTCAGATTGCCATTTTAAAATAAAATAAAAAGTCCTGTGTTCTCGGTTGACCAAAACTAAAATATATCTAGTGGATGAAGGTTGGCAGGGCTGGCACCTGAGGTGAACCACAAAATGGTGCCCCCTTCCCACCAGGGAAGAAGCAGGCAGTGATGATCTGCATTGGGAACAAGGGTGGGAGGAGACCACCAGCACTTCGTATTCACCATGAGGCTACTGTAGAGGCAGCACCGGGGTGCGGAGAGGTGGGGGGAGGCTGCTACTGAGGAACACACCACAAAGGCGGCTGCAGCAGCAGGTGGTGCCTTCCTTGGAGGCCAGATCTGTTGCCTTTGTGGATCCTGCTGCCTGATCCTGCCTCATTGGCCGGCTAGCCCTGAGGGCAAGAGCCTAGGACTGCCATATGTCCAGATCTTAGGGCATTTATGTTTTAAAAAAAAGTTCAACAGCTTTTTAGGGGGTTTCCCTAAAAACAGCTCATCAATTTCGGTGGAGTTTCCTAATTTTGGAGTGTCCTGGATTTTATTTTTTGAAATATGGCTATCCTAAGAAAATAGGTGCAGCCAGACAAAAGATGGAGGCTTATCCTTGGGGAAACCGGAAGTTACCAGCATTCCAAGTCCCAGTACTGATTACAGGGCAGAACAGAATCTTATTGGTCTGAGTAGTAAAATACTGTCCCACTGCCAATCCTATTTGCAACGGATCATTCGTCATTAAAAACCTTCGGGAAAGGAGAGGGCTGAAAAGGTGATCAAAACCAGGCATTCCTGCAACTATGCTTCACAGCAAATGCAACAGAGCAGCTGCCACTTGCATTTTCCAAATCTAGCAAGAGGACTAAGGGCAACAGAGAGCCAGATATGAGACTATGAGCCTTTGGCTCTGTAAATATTTGGAATGGTGGAAATTTGTTAATTGAGGCAATTGATTTTTGCTGGGAAATAGTAGCAATGTCTAATTCATTAAAGCCTAAAACAACATCCTTTGGGCTAAATGGGGTCATTCCATTCGTAACCTTTCAGTGAAGTATTAACAATTTGGAGGCATTTTGCTGCATATCTTAAAAAGTGCTACATTAACAGAAACCGGTTTAAAGAGAGTGTAGAAAGAAAAGTTGTGTGTGTGTGTGTGTGTGTGTGTGTGCTTGCACACACACACACACACACACACACACACACACACACACACTGTATGGCCTGCAGCCCCTGTCCTTCTCTTCTGCAGCTTTTTAAGGTCTGTGTTTAATATTGCCAAGCCTACTTGAGTGATAAATGCAACTGTATAAAAATTACTTATTACAAGCTGTCATGTTGCCTCACTCACATTGCAAGGCTAGAGGCGCTGGTACGTAAAGCTAGCATCTCCACCTTGACAGCGTCGGGTTTAAAATAAAATGCTTTCAGTCATGAATACAAAACATAATTTACCTTTTCATAATACTTCACTTCAGAAAGCTCGTGCTGCTACCGTCAAACCTTTACCTGAGCAACGCACTGTCAAGTCAACCCATTCCAGCTTGTCAGTTTACCTCACAGTGGCTTTCTGTTGACTACCTTTCAAGGAAAGTTAAGCTGTTTGCTTTAATTATTCCACACCCCCATTTTAATTCTGTGCTTTTTTTCTCCTCTGTTGTCTACTGAGACCAAAGAATTTTAACCAGGGCAGAGAATTTCTCTTTCACAGTTGCCAGCACCAGGCTGCAGGTCTCCCTTTCCCAACCGTCTCAGTTATCATCGCCACAGACTTCCCCGGCCTCCTTCCCCTTCGGAGGGCAGCGGCTTCCCCTTCAGCCACCCCGCCCTTCAAAACAACTGGAGGAGATCAGTGGTTAAACCTGCATGATGGCAATCCAGAGATGCTCTGCTCCTGCATTAATACTGTCCCGATGCTTAAACACAAAAGCTCACTGTAAGCTATGGATGTCAGCTGGATTGAAATTGGATGTGAAGGTTCCAAGGAGACTTGCTGTGTAGCAACTGATTCATTGTGACTCTTTTTATAGCTGGTCATGATGCGTACAGTATGTGAAGTTCCCATCTGCGCTGGTGTCTGCCCACCAGCCACCCTCCACGTCGGCAAAAGTGGCTCCAGTGCTGAGCACAATCAGAACGGAACTGCAGATGCCTTCCTTTAGCCCAAATTCCTTTTGACAATGTTCACATCCAGTTAGGGCCCAAAGTGCTTGTACTTGTCAGTTGGGATAAAGAATGAAGAAAGTAGTGCCCCCCCCCCCCAGAAAGGGAAACAGAATTGCCAAGGGAAATGTTTTTTTGTTCTCCTTCCCCTCCGTATCCTGACATCTCGTATCTCCTCCACCCCATTCCCGCATCCCACCCTCAGTAGAAATCTCTTTCCCCAGAGAGGCAGCGGAGGAAGCAGTTCAGGCTGACGTGATTTCCAACTTGGCTTCTTTGCTTGCTCAGGGCCCAATGCCCCCTCCTTTCTGTCTAGAGGGTAAAACAGGTTACAGAGGAAAGCAACAGCTCGGCTATGTAGGTAAAACAATGACGGTGCCCAGATATCTGCTCAGCACTGGGGCTCATCTGAGCATAACCTTATGCTGCCTCAGTTGTGGACCTGAGAGCACTTTATCAGCTCTTGAGGAGGAAGATGTGTTATATTTGGATATTTATTTTAGGACTTTAACCCAGGCGCCTTCTTGAGATGAGGAGCTATGTCCCCAAAGTAGGCGTGCAAAGAAATGCATATTTGTAAAACTTACGTCAAAATATTCAGCCAAAGTTATCCCCTCCTTACCATTGATCACAAAGTATGTGTTCAAATAAAAGATATCCTTAATCACCTCTGCAAAACTATCTGGGGGTGGGGGGAAGAGAATTCCAGAGTCTGGAAAACACATACCTCTCATCTTATTGTTCCCTTCTTATATTCTCACCTGAACGTTAATATAAGTGGCAAGAAAAGAACACAGGAAGCTCCTTTATGCAGAGTGAGAGCTTTGGTCCATCCATATTGACTGCCAGTGGCTCTCTAGAGTTTAAGGAAGACGTCTTTCCCCAGAAATGCCAGTGAATGAAAATGGGACCTTCTTTGTGCAAGTCAAGTGCTCTGCCACTGAACTACACCCCTTCCCTGTAGCAAAAAGTATTTTACTACACACTGGAAGCATTTAATTATTTACAGTTTGGCCTGATTACCAGGGCTGCTTCCCTTCCCTGCTTCCCAGGCAGTGGTGGGTGGAAGTGCTGCACGGCCCCTGGCAGAGGTGCATCTGCGCCGCATGAGCCCTGCGGCCCCTTTCATTTCTTGCTCTTTCCCAGTGTTTCAGTAAGTGTCAGGAAAGGAAGAAAAGATGGTGATTGTGGAAATGAAGCACGGAGCCCAGAGCGGCACAGTCAGTGGTGCTTCACCTTTCTTGCTGGCGGGCACCATTGCTTCTGCCATGCCTGCCCACCAAGAGTAGCACATCTGGTAGCTTGGGAAGGGCTGTAGCTTAGTGGGTAGAACACCTGCCTTGCATTAAGAAGGCCCCTGGCTCAGTGTCTAGGCAGCGCTTAGAGAAACCCCTGTCTGAAATGGTTGGAGACAGAGATTTGGAAGAAAATCCTTACTCTCTCATGGAAGGGTTAGTACAATGGTGATGGCTCCACGCATATCAAAGCCTGGTTTGATTTATATCTGCCCTTATCCACCTTTAAACAAACATTCTCCATGAAAATACTCAGGCTAGAATAAATCACAGACACCTAGCTTTGCAAATAAGTGAAGATTTTGCTCATGTTTTCAGAAGTTACAGCAAGCAAGTCTCCACCTGTTGGCAGTAAAATGAAGATGAATAAGGTTCTATCTAAACAACGTACAAAAAAAGAAAAAAAGAATACCTTGGTTTCCTTACTGAAAGGATCATGCAATCTTTGGCACCCTCACCAAAGAAGAACTATTTTGGCACAGAGGGGAGGAGGCCATGAATGATACTGCAATTTAACCATAAGATTCTGCAAGAGCTTTAATGAGCTGTTTCTCTCACTTTGGGCTGCTGCTGGAAGGTTGATAGTGCTTGAAGGTGGCCAGGAAACTAAATTAGCATTTTTGGAATTTTATAGAAATGCTGCAGCTCCCAACTGAGTTCTTATATAATTCCCTAATTTCACAATTTGATAAAGACATCAGACCCATTTAATCCCCTAGAGAAGTAATTCCAGAGTGAAAAAGTATAATCCTGGTTAAAGCATGGCCTGCATAATCGATCACTTGATGTGGTGCACACACACCATTTGAATGGCAATGCCCATCAACTTTGGGGGGGGGGCCTGGCCCTCTCAAATATTTTATGGGGGGCCAAAGACCCCTTGGCCCCTAGGAGTTGGCTCCTATGTTCTTCACTGTATTTGACAGGGCAACCAAATCTGTACTTAGATTATTGATTGCATTTATTGTTCAGCCTTCTCTCCAAGAGCCTTGCAGTGGCCTATGAAGCCCCCACTCACACTTTTAAGTTGAGAATCAGTAACTGGCCCAAGAGAGCTTTTTGGGTGAGTAGGAAATGGATTATGCCCCCTTGGCCTCCCCAGTCATAGGCAACCCACAATGCCACTCTGGTTTCCAATATGTAGCCACCTGAATCCATTGAGGAGGGAAGCCACAGCTGTAATTCCACCAGCCTCATCTCCAATTGGGCAATGCATGGCAAATAAAGAAATTAGCTCTCAATGGTTCAGGAGCCATTAATTGGTTATTCTTTCGCCAGAAGCACACACTGGTCAACAACTCAACTGACATCTTGACAGATAATGTGCCAAACCGGTTAAAAGCACAATTAAAATACAATTGGTCACGTATAACCCAAACATTCCGAGGTAAACTATAGCTATTTCCGCTTTACCTTCTATAATTCAGCAGGTTCAAGGAAGGACTCTAAAAGCCCTTCATTTTCATGCTCCCTGCATTGATTTGGACATTAAGGATGGATAAAAAGCGTAAAGGAGAATTGTTTTGATACAGAATATCTGCAAGTATTTCACAAAGGCTCATTGATAAAGAGTGACTTCTATCTCCAAAAATAGCCATTTAGCCTTGTGTCTTTTGCAATCTTATTATTGTTAATGCTTCACAATCATCCAGTTTTCATCTCAGGTCAAAATGTTTACACGGCTAATGGCTTCTTAAAAGTTCATTCTCCAGTTATCCAAAATGTAGACTGAACAGAACAGAGTGCCGTCAACACGGTATAGCATGCAGTGTGATTTTATGGATCATATCACAAGAGACCAAGTATTAAATCCAAAGACTATATTTTCCAGCAGACTTACAGCTACATGACACCACATTAAAAGCAAAGTGCTATTGGAAAGGCTTATAGGAAAGACCTATCATGGTGACAATTCACCCTGTGTATATTATTTCACAAAGACTGCTCAGAATATAGTACGTGTTGACATTCACACGTGAATGCTGACAAAACCCAGATGGATTTTGTGCACGTCCAAAAATAGATATAAATTTCCCCACTTTGAGGCATGCACAAGGAAATGCTGACAGTCACATTTACCTGAACTCAGGAATCTGCTTTTGCTTGACTCAGATCATTGGTCCTTCCTACTAAGTACCATAGTCTGTAGTATTTTTTCCCCTTGCCCCTTCCCTTCCTTCTGGTTTGCTTCCTATCCACCTCAGTAACAGCAGTCACAAGTGAGAGCAGGAAATCTGAGAGATCATCTATACTATTTTTGAGTGGCAGTGGGTCATTTGCCTCAGCTGATTCATGCAAGGATGGGAGCAGGAGGAGAAGAATGAGTACTCAGATTCACTCAGCCTGGTACCTGTTTTGCTTTGTTCGTGGCAAGCTTCCTTGCTGCAGTGTTGCTTATATCCTGGCTACTCTCACTGCAGAGAAATGCACTTCAGTATACTTATCTAAATGACTGAGGGTTCATCACTGTCAGGCAGTTTTAATCCGTACTACCTCTCATCTTGGGGATGCGGGTGGCGCTGTGGGTAAAAGCCTCAGTGCCTAGGGCTTGCCGATCGAAAGGTCGGCGGTTCGAATCCCCGCGGTGGGGTGCGCTCTCGTTGTTCAGTCCCAGCGCCTGCTAATCTAGCAGTTCGAAAGCACCCCTGGGTGCAAGTAGATAAATAGGGACCGCTTACCAGCGGGAAGGTAAACGGCGTTCCGTGTGCGGCTCTGGCTCGCCAGAGCAGCGATGTCACGCTGGCCACGTGACCCGGAAGTGTCTCCAGACAGCGCTGGCCCCCGGCCTCTTGAGTGAGATGGGCGCACAACCCTAGAGTCTGTCAAGACTGGCCCGTACGGGCAGGGGTACCTTTACCTTTACCTTTTACCTCTCATCTTAAAAAATAAAATAAAATATGCCAAGCAGGAATCTTAATGCATATGAGCCAATAATAATCCCTGATTTCAAATCAGTTCAAAAATGTGAAGAAAACACATCTAGGTGCCCTGCAACACTCTCCTTCCCTATCAACTGAAAACCCAACCTCTCATATGCTCCCCCTGAAAGAATTAAGAATGAAATTTTCCACATTACTATCATTTCTACTTCTGCATTATTGCCATTCCTCCAACTGTTTAGATGCCTTTCAGTTACCTACCTTGTCACTGAATGAATCCTATTGCCAATAAGATTGTGGTTTTATGCTTGTGAATTACAAAAATGGTTTAGCTTGATAAGGCTATACTGTATTGGATAGACTTAACCTTGGTGTTTAAATGGAATCAGTCTGTGGTCACCCTAAAATCTGGGGCTTAGATAGGCACTTGAGTACCTGGCACTTAAAATCTAATTCAATTTAAATGAGTAAACTTTAAACATTTGGATTTTTGCTGTTTCCCATTGACTTACAATGCCCTCTCTCTGTGCAGCCAAAGCCCCCAGCCCACCATGAAATTTCTGGCTACAGGCCTGGTCTGTTTTTGTTTACTAAATAATACAGCTGTGATGCTAACTCTCCAATCACTTCCACAACTCACTGCAATTGTTTGCATTATTACCGCCATCATAATGCAGCCAAACACAAAGCAGATGTAACGTCAAATGTACTGCGTCATCACACACAGTGTACTGGAACAACTGAACCACAGTTCCCAAGACACAGAGTGATAATATGCATGAACTCTTGGGAGAACACTATGCCAAGCCATTGGGTCAGTCAAAAAGGAATAATATGTTGTGGGCCTCAAACTAGATGTCTGTCTGAACCCACATGCATGCCCATCACATATGTGACTCAGCATACAGCTCCAAGACAAATGGAATCAGGATATGTGTTCATTAAAAATGTTTACATACCTATAACTTGTATGCCTAATAAAGAACTTGTAGAAAAAGATTGGTTTATTACATGGAAATGAAAAGACACGGTATATATGGATGATGCTTCAGACAACAAGGTTACAAATATGCAGGCAGCAAATAATCACTAAGTACATACACTCACATCTTAGTTTTAAAGAATAAAGAAACCCTAGCTATCTTCTAAACCTAGAGAGTGAGCACAGCAATTTGTCACAGACTCATGCTAAATGGAAGAAAAATAGGGGAGAGGTATACGTGATCTTGGAGCAAGGGATTTGAGACCTGTGCCTTCTGAAAGAGTTGAGTTCTCCCCTTATCTTATACCAGCAAGATATACATCTCTCATATGTTTTTTTGGTTTGTGGTACCCACCAAATTGTAAGGTTGATTCTTGTAATTGTTGAGGAGCAAAGATGAGGACCTGATGGATTTGTGAGCTAACCACTGACAATTTGGGGTTCAACTATACTTTGACTCTACTGTTTGGCACCATCTGCAAAATTACCTGGTATGACTTCTTGAAAGAGTTTTGTACTTAAACTAGTGCATGGACTGTTAATGATTCCACTTTGTCTTGTGAAAAAGAACTGATGCAGATTAGCACAGATTTTGGAAAAGAGAGTGGCTCTTAGAAAGTGCCATATTTTTCAAGAGTTCTTTGGGCCATAGAAATATATTGTCACTCATCTCTAAAGGCTTCTCCTTCGAAGATCTGCCATCAGTTAACAGTTAGAATAGAAATCTGGATGCTTCCATCCTCAGTGCCACCAGTAGAAACAGATCGACAGATCAGGCATTCAGGATCATGACAAATGGGCTGCTTTGCCAGTTTGTTTCACTGAGATTGTTTCCTGCTGGGACGATATGCTCTCACACTTGTTAAATTGGCACTTGACCATGTTCTGGGTTCTGCCTTGAATGTGGCACATCTGTTGTAGCCACACAAATGTATGCTGCTGGCTCAAAGTGCCACGTGATAAAGTGTCCTATTTTATGGAATTTTTCCAGGCTTCATGCACCCTTGGGTATACAGCTTAGCAATTCCGCAGTCTTGCTTACACTTGATGAGCCAGGCTGCCATTAGAAAGCTTGCCTCTTTCCCCCTGCTTTTCAGAAGGCAAACACACACACACACACACACACACACACACACACACACACACTTCCATATCACTGAATGACCAGAACACATGGCTTTGTCGGATGGCTGACAAGTCGTTCCTGAAGACATATTGGGTCTTAGTGTTCTCTAAATACACTAACGCTGCAATGCATTCTCAGGCTAAGTGTTTGTTAACAACAGAAACTGTACAAGAAGAAAATAACCTTCTAAATTACCACCATGACACTAAAAGTACTTTCCTTAAGTGGTCTAAGAAAATGACAGTCAGGTCCCAAGAACTTCATTTTTATTTGTGCTACTGACTGTGTGTGAAAACCTTGGGAGGCCCCCTGCCAATTATTATCGGCTAGAGGAAGGTGTGGGGTGTTAGGGGAGGGGTAGTACTTCTGGTGGGGGACATGACATGCTCCTTTGGGGGTAGTTTGTTCACCTTGGTCCCCAGCCTGCCCTCAGCTCTCACCTTTGGCTCCTAGAAGCAATGTGGAAGAAAGTCGCTTCTGGGGCCCCTCTGAGATCAGGGGCCCTTAAGCTTAAGCTTCATTAATTTCATAGTAGATCCACCCCTGTTCCCAATGTCTGAGTGAAAATCATTAGCATGGGAGGCAGCTCTTAGTTAAAATGTTTCTTAAATCAATCCAAACATGTTTGTTCCTTTTGCTTCAGTTTGACCTTCTCGCCATAGAGCTCTATGGTTCTGAGACACTTCAGATATTACAATGAAGCAAAGAAAGCAGACTTCTGCCTTTTCCTGTCCTGCAGAAACAACTGAAGTAGAACTCTCTGGTCACACTTATCTTGTTCAAGACCTTTGGGGCTCTCAGATTCACCATGGGTGAGAATCACGTGCTCCCAGTTTGCTCAGCAACACAGGACTCCCTTGCGCATCGGCTCGGCTCGGCATTTCTGCTTTAACATTTGAACTTGCTCAGAGTTTATGCGCCTTTCATTCTATACCCTTTTTAAGGGTTAAGATGAGCACTTTGCTGCTTGTGTGACACATTTAGAGAGCACAGCTGTTAGGTGGACAGGAGGACACCAAATTCTATTGACATGAATCACCGTAATGGTGCTAGCTAAATATAGCAGTATCTTGGGGTAGCCTACTTCTGTTTTCTGTTATAATGACTATGGCATTTGATAAATGGAAGTATTTAAACTGTTTTTTTAAGGATCAGGTTTCATCTGTCACCTCACAGTCTGTGCACTAGCACTTCTTTTTTTAAAGAGTAATCGAATAAGTTTTCATTTAATCACTGGGCCTACGCTGTACATTTGAACGAATGTGTAACTGTAGCATTTCTTGTTGACACAGCTGTAGCCCTGTATGTGCAATCCTATGAGGGTGCCCAATAATAATAATAAATAATATATGGAATCTTGTCATTATAGACTGATCCACAATCTAACAAGTCTGTTTAACTCAACCTAGTCAAAGTGACTGTGATAAAGTGTCACAGTATCAGTTTTGGATGTGCAAACATTTCTGCAAAATATTAATTGCAGTCCCAATACATACTCCAGATCCCATGGAGTGTCTCCATGCTAGTACAGGAGGTTGCCAGAAATGCATCCTGCTACGGTATTCAGACTGCGTAGTATCAACCCATGTACAGATTCCCATATAGCATATACATTCCCCCCTCACCCCCATGCACATTCACTGAATGCCCGAATGGAGCCTGCGGGCACATGGCATACAGTTGTCCACATAGAGGCCTGTTGTCATCCTAAGTGCATTCATTGAATCTGTGATGTGAGCACTTAAGCAGGTTTATCTTTTGATGAAGCGTGGTGTGTAACTCTAATAAATAAAATGATAAATTAAGCAGGGCTCATAGGGGGTTCCTGGAGTGAACCATTTTCAAACATTAAACACCCTGTGCTGTGTTTTGTAGTGTCTTCTGTAGTGGCAAAGCCAAGGGATTATTTCCACTGCAAAACTATCCCTTCCTCTCCTCTCCTATTCTACTCTGGAAGGTCTCCCAGCCCTCTGGAGCAGATTTTGAGGGTGCACAGGGGGAGAAGAGAGGAAGAGGGAGATCCATTGCACAGGTGGAAGTCTGTTGGGCAAGCAGCAACATGTTGGAGGCAGCCATGGTATCTTAGATGGGGAGAAGTTCAAACAGGACAGGGGACACTTTTCTCTCACATTTTTCTAGGGACAGGTGGCAATGCAACCCTATTCCACACTGCCTGTGGGTGCACACCTAATGCTTTCTGTATGTACCCTAGCTGGGTTAAACTCAAATCTAGGTGGAACATCATCAGCAGAGCTGGAGCATCAGTAGGATGCCCCTGGACCTTCTGTGGTTCCTATGCAACTCATTCCTCTTCAATATTACATTTTCTGAACATAGCAAAGGGATAGCCAATATTGTGCCCTCTCGATGTTGTTGGACTCCAGTTCCCATCAGTCCAAGCCAGCCTGGGCAGTGGTCAGGGATGATGGGAATTGCAGTCCAATAACATCTGGAGGTCTCACTTTGGTGACCCGTGACTCAGAGTATGTCCCATCTCCTCTGGCTCCCAGCAGCCTCTCCTGAAAAGCAGCCTGTTGTCGGTGCCTTTATTTGCTGTCACTGAAGTGATGCTGAAATAGCCCTTCTAAGCTTCTTTCTGCAGGATGGAGTGTTAAACATGGAAGCTGCCAGAGGAAGAGCAAATCGTGGCTCCTCCAAAGTACAGTGGTGCCTCGCAAGACGAAATTAATTTGTTCCGCGAGTTTTGTCGTCTTGCGATTTTTTTCATCTTGCAAAGCACAGTGTCGGGAAAGTTTTGGAAAAGCTTCAAAAATCACCAAAGTCTTTAAAAACCTCAAAAAAGGCTACCACACCGCGTTCTATGAGTTGCTCCTCGAAGTCAAGTCGCAACTGTATTAACGGTGTTAAGAAAAAGGAAACAAACTCGCAAGACGTTTCCGTCTTGCGAAGCAAGCCCATAGGGAAAATCGTCTTGCGAAGCAGCTCAAAAAACAAAAAACCCTTTCGTCTAGCGAGTTTTCTGTCTTGCGAGGCATTCGTCTTGCGAGGTACCACTGTATTCCCTTGCTCTGTGGGATAGAAAGTGCCACGTCCTACTACATTGTTTGACTTTCCCCCCATTCCCTTCCTACCACTGACTGTCATGTAGCCATGTGGCACCTGGAATCTGGGGGGTATGAGGCTATTGAGGCTGGATGGCATTCCTGGTAGCACAGAGCATCCCAGGCCCTCCCTTGGTACCCCACTGCCTCCATTGGGATGCTATTAGATGTCAACTGATCCCTGCTCCTCTCCTACTAAATTCCTGCACAGTATCCTACACTGATATTGTACCACAATGAAACCAAATCATTTCAAGGGTAGAAAATGCTTTTGGAGTGTTCACATGCTTTATTGTCTGTCTTTATTTATTTTCCGTCTTACCTATCTTCCACAAACAGGTATTAGCTTCCCTCTTCTCCACTCATGGCAGAATGTGAAAAGATCAAAGCAATTCTTGCTTTGCAACCCGACCAACATTGCAGATTCTCTTCCGTAAGGGGAAAGAAAACATGCCTCCCGGTTCCCTTTCAGGCAATACCAGAAACTAGAAGCAAAAGGAACAAACATGTATGGATTGATTTAAGAAACATTTCAACTAAGGACTGCTTCCATGCTAATGATTTTCACTCAGACACAGGGAATAGGGGCGGATCTACTATGAAGCTAATGAAGCTTAAGCTTTGGGCCCCCTAATCCCAGAGGGCCCCCCGAAATGATTTTTGTCTGCATTGCTTAAATTTTTTGTGTCTAGTAGACCCAATTTGAGTGTCATGACTCAGAAATATAGTGATTCACAGCAGTGAGATTTAGTGGGCAGTGGGCTGTACTAAGGGACTCTGGCAGCTGCCCAAGGATGCCATTTACTCTTAAGGACCTAAGAAGAGCCTTCTGCATCAGGCCAAGGGCCCTTCTAGTCTAGCAGCCACTTCTCACAGGGGCCCATCAGGACCCAAGCACTCTCCTCTCCTGAAGTTTTCAGCAACAGGTATTCAGAAGCATGCTGCCTGATTCTATATCTACTGCTTTTTGTATTTTTACTGTTGCTATGATAATTGCTTTGGTTTCTGATGTTTTTGATCTGTTTTATATTTGTTTTATTGTTCTCTTTCGTAGGCTATCTTGAAAATCCAGATTAATAAAATGATGTTGTTGTTTTTATTATTATAAAAAAGCATACTGCCTCCAGCCATGAAGGCAGAGCAGAGCTTTTGTGGCTTTTGATAGTCTTGTCACCCTTGAATCTGTCCAATCCTCTTTTAGAGCCCTCCCACTTGGTGGCCATCGCTGCCTCCTGTGGCAGAGAGTTCCATAGTTTAAATGCGTGCTGAGTGAAGAAGTCCCCTTTTTGTCTGCCCTGAAGCTTCATATTGGATGTCCCAGAGTTCCAGTCCTATGCAAGATGGAGAAAAACTTTTGTCTATCCACTTTCCTCATGCTAAGCATAATTTTATAAACTTCTATCATGTCACCTTTTGTTTTCATTAAGCTAAAAAGCCTCTAATGCTGCAACCTTTCCCTGTAAGGGAGTCATTCCAATCCCTTGATCATCCTGCTTGCCCTTTTCTGATGCAGCAACATTGAACCACCTTCAGAGGAGGCTGCCTGCTGCATCTCTTCATGAGTCTCCGATCTGGGCTTTCCTTTTTCTAGTCAGGAGGCGCATTCAGATTTACTATATTATAGAAGGGCACAGGAGAGGATATTATTATTTATTATTGAGTCAATTTATATCCTACCCTTGCACCCAAAGGAGCCCAGGGCAGCATACCATGGACTCCATTTCATATGAATAATTCTTACATTAGGCATTCTAAAAGCAAACTTTTTGGAGTGTAAGAATGAAGCAGGCATTCAATTTTAACTTAGAAAAAAGTCTCTCGGCTATCATACTCTTGGGAAACAGTGAACTAGTAACTAGTGCATATAGCACATACATTGGAGCACAGAAAGGGGTACAGAATGTTGCTACTAATTCTTCAATAATCTTATCACCAGTATTTTCTATTTACAGGGATTCTTTGTGCATTATACTTGGTTTTATTCAGCTTAGCCCCCTCCCTCTTTGGCACCCTCATAGATGGTATACTTTATGACACCTCTTGAAATCCCACAACAATTGTAGCGTCTTTGATTTGACATGTAAATAAAAACAGCTCCATTTGCAACCAACGGGAGCCTTTGAAAGATAAATTAGAATTCCTTGTCCTAATTTTCCCGTTGACAAGTCTTAAAGGCAAAGTTAAGACAAAATTCTTGAGCCAGCAAGCTTGCTTCTACAAGTACAAAGGAATTTAAACAGTGGCCTGAGGAAGAAATGGATTTAACTGTCAGTCACATGGAAGGAATTTGGGAAAGGAATACTGATGCTTTGTCAAATGGTAAGATTCAAGTGTAGTGACATGTCACTGACCCTGGTGCCAAGCACCTTGAGATGAATAGCGAAGAGGCTTACAGGCTGCGCAGCTGCTAAAAGGTGTTCACAGCCCTGGTTTTAATTACATGTATTTATACAGTTTAAAAAGTCCTAAGTGCATTATAGCCTGTAGTGCGCAACAATTTTGAGCATTTATGAGATTCAAGCAATTAAGAGTCTAAACTTTCAAATGTTTCCAGATGGCACACTGATTAACAATTGTATGAATTTAATATTTGTTTAAATGCACTGTGCTGTAAAAAATATTTCTTAATAGTAGCTGAACGTATTTGCCGCAAATCTTCACAGACAGTAACTTGTCTCATCGCCTGGAGAGGTGGAAATCTCATTAGCTGATTATACAGATCAAAAGCAGTGGAAGAGCAAAGTAAAAAGACTTCTTTAAAAAGTCTCTGTTTTCTCAGTAAATTATTCTGTCTTCTCATTGGCCTGTGTCCCCTCCTAATTCCAAACTTGCCAGCTTGCAGCGAATACCTAAGTGGATGTTACAAGATACACTGCTGCTCTTTGTTGCTTCCCGTTTCTTTCTTGTAGCATCAAGTTTATTCATCTTGTCATGTGACGTCTCCACTTTGCACATTTCCTGCCACCAACAGCCAATGAAATGTTGGGGAAAATCAAAGCACAAAGACTTGTGTCCATTGCTGTGTGAAATTCACTGTCACGAGAGGAGAAGCACACAGCAGTGGTGGCTCCATGTTTCTTTCTCCTTTAATTTCATGAATGCACATTGCAAAAAGCTATGATTTTCCAGTGTCTGTGAGTTCAAATAAGTAGTAAAAGGTGTCCACTTCCCCATTTCCCCATAGCCACCCAGAACGGCTGGGGCAACGCAGCGAGATGGGCAGGGTATAAATAATAAAATTATTCTTATTATTGAATGTGTTGAGAAAATATATTCATCTCAGCAGTTGACATGACTTTAATTAAACATTTCACAACAGTGTGGATGAGTCTGACTTCAAGTGATATGGCCTGACAATTGCAACTGTATTGCAGAAGATTCAATATTGAATTCACCACCTGGTGATGATGATGAACAACATCCAAATATTTTAAAAGCAAGATTAGTGCAAACTGACTTATAAGTAAAATTATAGGTTTGGCTGCCAATCCCCATGCCATCAATGAATGCTTACTCCTCTGACTGTGGGCGCCCTTTGCGGGACTGCGCGCAACACCCCTGGGCCTCGTGGGACTTAGCAGTCGGTTGTGCTGGTCTGCCTCTCTGATGCCACAGTAGTTGGGGGTTCCCACCAAACCTCAATTTAAATTATCCAGTCGGTGGCATTGGTGGAGGTGGGGAATTCTTTACTCTATCTTCCCTAAATGAAGGGGGGGTAAGTGGTGACTTATCCCCCCCCCCCACGGCGGAGATTCCAGGGTTCCCCATTAAAGCGGTTTGTAAAACGGGAGTCACTGGCCATACACTGAAAGGTTGTCAGTGAGCTCCCCTGCAATGTGAAATAAAGGGGGTGGGCTGCCTGTGTACACAAATGCCTTGCAGTGCCCCCACCCTGGATCTGATTAACCCTGATGAGCCTCAGTCCCCTGGCTGGGGGGCTGGGAAGGATACACGCCCAATGCCTGAGCCAAGATCTTTCCTACATATGAAAGAGTTAATAAAGTTGTGGCCAATTTAACGTTGTCATGAGTTATTCTTTCCTCCTGGTGGTCTCTCGGGGTCGGGGGGTCTCCGCCTGGGCATGCAAACATTCCACTGCACTCAGCTGGACCAAACCTGCCCCACCTCAACATCCTTATGCTATGGTGACTGAGGGCTTATCCACACTTGGCTTTCCTCTGGTTCTTCCAGGCAAGGTCCATGCTTTAAAGCTCTGTCCCCGAGTGCCCTTTTTTGGTTCCAGAGCTTTCCCCACAAAAGCGCACTCTGTAATGTCCAATCGGAGCAAACCTTAATCCACAGAAAACCCAAATTGGTGTTTGCTTTAAAGGTAAAGGTAAAGGTACCCCTGCCCATACGGGCCAGTCTTGACAGACTCTAGGGTTGTGCGCCCATCTCACTCTATAGGCCGGGGGCCAGCCCTGTCCGAAGACACTTCCGGGTCACGTGGCCAGCATGACAAGCTGCATCTGGCGAGCCAGCGCAGCACACGGAACGCCGTTTACCTTCCCGCCAGTAAGCGGTCCCTATTTATCTACTTGCACCCGGGGGTGCTTTCGAACTGCTAGGTTGGCAGGCGCTGGGACCGAGCAGTGGGAGCGCACCCCGCCGCGGGGATTCGAACCGCCGACCTTTCGATCGGCAAGCCCAAGGCGCTGAGGCTTTTACCCACTGAGTGCTAAAGAGTGGGTTTTTGTGGGGAAAACAAAACAAAACAAAACAATGCTCATACATGGAGCCTCTAAGTGTGGACCTGTGCCTGGAAAGAGCAGGGCACCCAACACTTTGCAGTTTCCATCTAGGAATGAGCCAAGAGGTCTGCTCCGACCACTTCTCACAATACCTCTCCTTTGCTGTTTTTGGAGATAATGCTATTTCTGTTCTATAGATTACAGAAAGGTCTTGTGTGCAGAGATACCTTTAGGATGGACAAATGAACCATGAGTAGAACCAAGTGTTAAAACCTGATACCAAGAAAAATTACAGTTCTGTGTCACCTAAACTCACCTTTGAAAGAGTAATAACAATACTGGTACATCACGAACGCCGAGGTCTTTAAAAAGCGTGAGTGATATTTGAATCTTTTCTTTGTTATTTTCTAACCATCTCCTTACCTTTCAGCTTGTTAAGAGTTTTGCTTTTGGGGCAGTCAGCACAGAAGGGTGAGCTTGTTAGTTTTATTACCTTTCACTTAGGAAATAGCATAAAGATGGAATGATAGATCAGGGCCTCTTTTCCTGCAGTGTCAATTATTTATACGGAATAAAATCTGTCTAGTAAAATGAAATTGCTTCATTCCTAAAGGGCACAAGATAAAGTTTTTCTTTCATGGGGTGGGTGCGGGTGAAGAGTTCCTTATGAAAAATGTCATAAATATTTAAATGTAAATAATAAAATCTTTTACATGCATTAAATAAACATGAGTTGGATATTACATGCGCTACAGCCAGGGTGGTAAACCTGGCAAAGTTGGTTTCAAACATCACATCAGCTGCAGCCTCAGTTTGGGCTTAATTGCTCCCAGAGTTAATAAGTGTTCAGCCTTTGCACCTATTTGCAGTTCCACCACTAGCCTCTTGAATATGGGAAGTCATAATGGAAACAAGAGAGAAGCCCTGAGCATGTGCAGAGTACTGTACATTTCTGGATGTGATCCATTGCTGCTGGAAGATAAGCTGTGTTGCCAGTCTCTCTTCATGTGGCAACTCTGCAAACAGCAGTGGCAGAAAGGTACTTCTGAGCTGCCGTCCTTCCAGTGAATTTCTAGAACAGCCAGGGAAATAAAGATCAGAAAACGGGGAGGTGGAGGTGAAATGGCCGTGGCACAATATTTGAAATCTCTTGCTGCAAATTACAGATTGCAGTAGCAGGATGCACATAGCGGCATGCAAGAATTTCCACACCCTCGCTAGTTAAAACAGATGGTATCTAACTAAATGCAGGCTATGTTTAGATGGTGAGTGGAGTATGAGCAACACTGCCCTATTCAGCCCCATCACACACAATGGACTCATGAGCAGAACAGGGCAAAGGGCACAGATTCCAAGCATGTGTGAGCCTGAAGGGCGAATACCATTAATATGGACTGTGAGCAGGGAAATTCAGGATGCCATAATCCCAATCCAAGCAGTGACTTTTCCTAAACATTGCAGTCAGCAGGGTGGTCTGTGATGACATTCCTTCTGTCCTGGCTCTTATGTCTAGACTAGTTTATTGGTTTATTTGGGAACCCAGAGCATCATGAATTTCCCTGATCTCGGTCCATTTTAATAATATTTATAAATGGTGTATCACGTAAACAAGCTCAGAAGAATTTCTGCTTCTTACTCTTAGTTAGCCATCTACTGCATAGGAATAAACGTTTACAATGGAGCATGATTTAGGCCAAAGAAGGAAATAAGTGATACCACAACCTTGCAGGCCCCATAAGGGGCGAAATATGTAATCCAGTCAACCAACCAGCCAATAAAGTGGTTTAAAGTGCTCTTGAGACTATTGCTAGTAATATTAACACAGTTATGGATTCTAACCATCACCTCTTATTTTTTTCCTACTTTCTTTGTGTGTGGACCTTATGATTTTCAAGTAAGTTCCTATTGGATTGAACTATATCTTCCTTATAATGTTTGCGTTGCTTTCCCAGTTTACTAGCATTTGTCCAAAACACAGGTGGAAGTTTGAGAGCTATTGAATACTATCTCTGCTCCCCTAATGCGTCATAATGAAACACCTGTGCTAAATAATGTTTTGCTGATCCTCTGTGAAAATCTGCAGGAGTGTTCAATAGCCCATAACATTCTCCATCTCTTACTAGGGCAGGTGGTCTCATGCTTGAATACAGACATGTAAATTAAAAGGGGGGGGGGAGCAAAGCAATGAGATAGCATGTCAATGCTTCTTCTTAGAAACAATGTGTTAAGCAGTTTTATACCTGGTTCTTTTTAACCAGCTGAGAACTTATAAGAAAGGACCAATTTTGAGGTTTTGCAAATCATTCAGGTCTGAATGAAATGCCTAATTGAGTTTCAGAGAAATGCATACATTAAAAACAGAGAATTTTGCAGTTTTCATGAATTTTTTTTTGAGATGTATAATATATATTAACTGGTTGAAATGTTTCTTTTTGTAATTTGATTTTAAAATACTATAAATGAACCACTTTACCAATGCTATCTGTATATCCTTGTGAAAGGATTTCATACTATCATTTGAGATCTCTTCAATAAACAGCTCTTTCCAAAAGGAAAGACAGAAATTTCTTGATCTCCTGTTTTCTGTGTACTTCCACAGCTTAGCTTCTGCCCTGAGCAGGTCTTTGAGGAGCATAAAAAGTGGAAATGCTAACATAAAAAAATCATTTGTCTCAGGCCTATTTGTAATGAACATAGAATCATAGAACTGTAGGGTTGGAAGGGACCCTGAGGGTCATCTAGTCCAACCCCCTGCAATGCAGGAATCTCAACTAAAGCATCCATGACAGGTGGCCATCTGACCTCTGCTTCAGAATCTCCAATGAGGTTTCTATATTCCAATTTCTCACAACTGGATGGTGTGAGAATAATACTATTGGATGGCCTTAATTCTGCACAAAGTCTGCAACAGTCCTTAAAGCATCACATTTTGTTCTCATGTTACATTTTCTCCACTGAGTAAGTATTTACACAAAACATTTAAAATGTCAGTGAAAGCATGTGCTAATATTAAATGCAGCTTACGCTTATTTCAAGTTAATCATTGCCAATATGAATGCCAGATAGGAATAGTGCTTTATTAAACATTAGCTCAGAGAGGAAGGCTCTACAGTGAAAGGGAACATTGTTTTCTTGCTTAAAAGCAAATCATCAGAGTCTACGGCTGTAGTCAGAAGCTATTGTGTACACAGCTACATGCAAGTGCCATTATTAGTCAACAGAAGAACACATTGGAAGATGAACGTGCATTCCTTCAAGGTGCTAAAGTCAAGTGCAATCTCTTTAGCTGTGGCACAAGTGATGGGTGAGGTTCTGACATGCATTGTCTCAACCTCTTGGTGAGAAGAGACAGACTGGCTGTAACAGCTGTATGGCACAAGATGAGAAAAGCATCTGCAATCCAGAAACTAATTCCAAAGGAAAGACTCTTTCATGCATACTCTGTGGGAAGAAAATGATATACATAAAGAACTGCAACAGTATTTGGCTCTCACTTATATTAATAGAAAATTTCAGTTATTGAAACACATGAGAGCTCCCTTCTCCATATAAAATGTTGGCCAGAGCAGAGAAACCAGGATCCCCTAGCCGTGTTAGGGAGCAGGATATTTGGGGCTCTCTTGCTCCATGTGCTGGCCATCAATGAGACCTTGTGGCACCTTGGAAATGTAGCGTCTGCCTAGAGAATTCACTTCATTCTGCTCCTCTGAACGTATGCGGTGGAGGGACTGAATGGAGTTCGGGCTTCGCTTATTGAAGTATTTGTAAACTACAGAATATTTTTTAAATGGTGTATAAAACCTATTTTTAAAGTGGTGTACAAAACATTAAAAAATTAAATCTAAAACCAATGACAATAATTAAAAAATTAAAACAGAAAAGAGATAAGACAGGCATCTGAATATGAGGATGAACTCATGGCCAGTGAAATAAAATTCTGGCAACTCTACCTCCTCTCACTGTAGAACTAAAATGCCTTTTTTGCTCATTTTCTTCATCATTGGCCAATTTATTATGTTGGACTACAACCACAGCCATCCAATCTGATTGAGGGTCCAATCTGGAATTTTGGATGGGCCCCAATCTGACCTGAGCTGATCTGGGCTGACCCAAGAGATGCAGGCCCAAAATCAGTTCAGGGTCCAGCCTTAATGTTTAAGGTTGTTCAACAGTGGAACAGTCTTCATTAGAAGGTGGTGGACTCTCCTTCCTTGGAGGTCCTGCTTCTCCTTCCCACTGAACATCATGCTCACCTGCCAGTGAGTGGAGAGTTCAGGCTTACTGGTTGTTGCTTTCCCCGTGTGTGTGGCAGACCCTGCAAAGGCTGCCCACTTCTTCTCCTCCCTCCCCCCACTGCCTGACCACTCTGCCTGGGATCCTTCTCAATGGACTGTGTGGTTAGGGCCCTTCTTTCTGGATTGGAAGGCTAAGAGTTATAGACCTACGTTTCCCTTTCCCCATCCTACTGTTGCTTCATCCTCAAAGCATTTTAAAAAGCAGAGACATCACCTTGCCAACAAAGGTCCGTATAGTTAAAGCTATGGTTTTCCCAGTAGTGATATAAGGAAGTGAGAGCTGGACCATAAACAAGGCTGATGGCCAAAGAATTGATGCTTTTGAATTATGGTGCTGGAGGAGACTCTTGAGAGTCCCATGGACTGCAAGAAGATCAAACCTATCCATTCTGAAGGAAATCAGCCCTGAGTGGTCACTGGAAGGACAGATCCTGAAGCTGAGGCTCCAATACTTTGGCCACCTCATGAGAAGAGAAGACTCCCTGGAAAAGACCCTGATGTTGGGAAAGATGGAGGGCACAAGGAAAAGGGGACGGCAGAGGATGAGATGGTTAGACAGTGTTCTCAAAGCTACCAGCATGAGTTTGACCAAACTGCGGGAGGCAGTGGAAGACATGAGTGCCTGGCGTGCTCTGGTCCATGGGGTCACAAAGAGTCGGACACGACTAAACAACTAAACAACAACAACAAGAGGTCACATTTTCAGTTCCGCAAGGTGTGACTCAAATCCACATCTCACATTTTCATTGCCTAGCCCTTTCCCATCAAGCTACCTGATACTTCCACCACATTGCTTCCCTTCTTTCCTTCGGGACTCTTTGGATAGGGTCACTACAGCTCTTCTCTTCCTGAGAGTATTCTTCTGCTTTTTGTGAAGGAGAATTGGACTGCAGACTGGGCCGGGTGACACCATCATGGCCTTCCTCCTGCTGCTATGTGTTGATCGGCAGCTTTCATGCATGGGTGTAATGTGGGGGCATCACTGGTGATGAGTGAGTGTTGGCAGAGTCACCTGGGAGGTTGTGGGAATGGCTGCCAATGTTGCTACATATTCTTTCTGTTGTGCTGTTGTTTTTGCTGTTTGGGATGCACAGCAACATGACTCTCTTGTTGTGGTATGCTGGGTGCCTGGCACAGTGAGGCAATCGGATTGGGCTTCCTGAGTAGTTTTTCCCTTAATGAAGACATGAATTAGAAGCTAGAAAATAACATATTGTGCTGTATGTGAAATGAGGAAAAGCATGAATAATGCTTTCCATTATTTGTACGTATTACATTTGCTATTGTCACGAATGGGATTAACCATCCCTCTTGGGTTCTGCATTCCAAAATGCTTAATTCTATTCTCCCCTTGAAATGACATACTAACTCCCATTCATTCGCTTGCGCATGGGAAAAAGAGAGTGAAAAAACTCTGGTTTTAGTCATTTTTAAATTACCTTATCACCCTTATCTTCACATCGGCACAATCCAGGTGATATTATTAGATATTACTAAACTGGTAAGCCTACAAGCAGGGCATATAAAATATTTTAATTTTTGCAAAGCACTTAGATTTTTTTTTAAGGTGCTTAAAACTTGGATTGCACATGAAAACCCATGCTCTACAGAGACATGTTTGAGTTTTAGTGAACTCAATAGGGTGTCTAAGTACATATTTTTGTCGTTTGTGCTCCAAATGGTAATTATTCTCAGCTACTGAAAGACCTTTGGAAAATCAATGTATACCGCCTTCAAGTAAGATTCCAAAATCCATATCAGGGCAACTAAAATGTCACAAAATAGTGTGCATGTTGCTGTAATCTCCTGAATTCTTCATCAGGCTAGATGGTAAACAAAATGGGCGTGGGCATTACTTGGTGGGATATCTGTATAATGATTTTGTAGGACACTTTGAGGACAAAATTTAGCAAGACACCTTGAGGAATAAAACACTTTGAGGATGCTCTTGTGTCAGGGACTGGCTGGATGAGGAAGAGTGGTGGGAGTTGCCTGAGCAAGAGCCGCCAAGGCCCTCGCACAGAAGAAGACAACTTTGATCCTGGATCCTGGTGGTGGGACACTGAAGAGCAGTCCTGCTGGCCCTCCTCCCCCTCTGGCACCCCGATCAACAGACAGGCCCAGAGGAGGAGGTCCCTCCCTCAGTGTAGCCTTCGTCTGCTTGGGAGGGATACTGAGTGAAAGGCTAGAGGTGCTCAGTTTCAGCAACATCTCAGCTGGATTAAGACAAGCCAGAAGGCTCTACTGTGTAGTTATTTTCTGTTAATAAGGAGCTAATTGCATTCAGTACCTCCCATGCTTTCCTGACCTGTGGATGGCCTGGGTGCATAGAAGCCAACACCTAGGGGTGGAGGTCTCTTCAAACTCCCCAATAAGATATTTGAGGTGCCAGCCCCCCCCATTGATAAGCATTGCCATTCAAATGGTGTGTATGTGTTGCACCATGTGATTCATTATGTGGGCACGGGGCTTACCTGCCCCCTATTTTATTCAAGTAGGCACCTCTGCCTGGGCATGCTTGACATCTTAGATGAAACTGATTATCTTGACTCATCCGTCAGGGCAGTCCCAGTTTTGGCACTGAACTGGCCTTGATGGATGGCACTGGGCTTTGGGAAGGAGGTTTGAGGCTGGGAAAGTGCTTTGGGAAGGAGGTGGGGGGACTCTAGGATTCTGTCAGAGCCTAGTGCCTCAGTGCAGGTGGCGGTGGTGGGGTTAAATGTTGCCGAGGACTGCATGTTGGACAGCCCTGTCATAGACCTTTAGTCTTGTGATGCGAAGCTTGAAGGAAGGTCTTCAATCCAGTGAGATGGAGGTTTAAAAATATATCTCTCTTGTTGGATGGGAGACCTTTGGCATGACTATAAAGCTTGGGATGCTAAGTTAGATCCCCACCACATATTCCCCACAGTGTCCAAGGGGCAAGCAAAGATCCATTATTCTCTTGAAACAGAGGCCTTCCTGTGCTTGCAGATAAAGCAATGGGTGCTGAATCCACTCCAGAAACACTTCCATTCCCACAACTAACTGGTTCCAGTTGGTCTGACAGCAAGGGCAGAACTCTACCTTTCCCCTAGATGTATACAGGGTAGCTTAGCCGCAGACTAGATTGCGGAACATAATGATTGGACAAAAGGAACAGTAAAAATTTACAACCCAATAACCAGGAAGGTTTTCCGCTGTTAAGTCAGCAGACTTTTATGTCAAGCTTGGCTGACTAATTATTGCTTATAATTTGCATTAGGATTAATTAACTAATTAGAGAGGAATGTCTGAAGGCAAAGTTATGGCTCTGCTTGTCAAACTGAAGACTTTAATTATTCTGATATTTTTAATTATAATCAGTTGCTGAACGAGTATTACATTGTCAGCGACTATGCGGCGGGCATGGAGGTTGTGGAACTGTGGGTATTGCACTACCACTTCACCTAGAACTAGCGGAAAGGTAGAGCTGACAATGTGAACATAATCGGAAAGCCTCCTGGCTGCTGTAATCATTAAAAACCATGTACGCAGCACTATGCAAAGCATGACAGGGTTGCATATCATTAGGAGAGAGGGAGTGAGGGTGGATTTTTCCTTCCGAAACGCCAAGCAGTATTATCATGAACTCAGGTATGGTTTTAATTTCCTGATTCTGACAGTGAATCTAAATCTGTTCTAAACCATGTCCACTGGAAAAGCAGAGCCTTTTCTGTGGTGGTACTTTCCTTGTGGAATATCCTTCCAACAGTGGTCCATTGGCGCCTTCAAGAAGTTAACTAAAATTGCCCTTTTTCTAGCAGCGATTCCTAAAATAACTGCCAAAGCATTTGAAATCTGTAGTACAAATTCAATAAATGGAAATTTAAATTTTGTGTTAGACATTTCCCATTTACAGTTTGAATCATAACATTAGGGGGGAAATATTGAATTCTAAAATTACAAATGTCAAAGGATGGCTGTTCTGGCTCACATATTGCTTTGGAAAGTGCAAAAAAGCCAGGTTCTTTTTTAAACGTGAAATGGATCAAATTTATTTCCTATCCCTATTAATGAGTACTTATGAGAGAGAGAACTTGAATCATAACATTAGGGGGAAATATTGAATTGTGAAATTACAAATGTCAAAGGATGGCAATCACATAATTTGTGAACTCTTCAAAATAGTACTTGTTCACAAAGTTTGCTTACAAGAATGAACAAACAAAGTATATTTACTCAGAAATACTCTCACAACACTTGTGAAAAAGTATGTCTTGCGATTTTTATCTTCTAGCCAAATTCAAAATTCAACTTCAAAATTAAAATAATTTAGTTTTGCAAATGAACAAGGTCAAAAGCAGTTCCCTTCCGCAAAACAGGGCGTTGGCATTAGATACCTCAGCTTAGTCCGTTCTCTCATCTCCTGCTACCATAAAATTCTCTGTATATACCTGGCAATATATTTATAATATCCTTTGACAACCTTTGTGAACACATCTGTGTTTGCCTCATACCTTTATTCCAGATAGTACTTTCTCTTTCTGAAACTTGGGGATAGCAACTTTCTTTCTGGAAATAATAATATAAGGAGGAATGCATTTAAGATTTTGAAGCATCTTTGTACAGCAGCATGAAGTTAACTAAGCCCATGCTTCATGCTTCAGCAAGAGAATAAAATTATACGTCGACACAGCCAGTGTGGAAAACAATGTCCTGAAGAGAAACATGTGGTCTTCTTGCTCATGCTAAACAGCAATGCTCCCTTGGTTTAATTATTGGCTCAGTCTGAAAGATTTTGGAAATCTTTGCTCTTTGTGACTTACAGCACAGTCCTATGCATGCTTACTCATAAGTAGGCCCCACTGTGTTAAATGGGGCGTATTCCCCCAGTAGACTGCAGCTTGCATTTCCCATTGAGCTAAGGAGTATTCTTCATGCCTTGTGTGGGTTGGAACTGAATGGTAAGGTCATAGGTTGCAGCCAGCCTATCAAAGTTCATTCCACAGCTCCTACAGCCCTGTGCCATCACCCTGTGCCAGGCAACCAGGACAGGACTGCACAAGCTGTAGTCTATGCTGTGAGAGGAAAGAAGGGCAAGTAAATCAGCCAAGCTGCTCTTCTTGTTAACTTCACCAATATATTTATTTTTCTCTGGCTGCCTCCACCACAAATCTCCTTTAACTGTAACTCACCTAACATACTCCCAGTACTGAGTGGCATGGAATGGCACTTAAGTGTGTGGTCAAAAACAAGGCACTGGACCCCCCCCCCCCAAAAAAAAACAACCCCAAGAAATTATGATTTTAGTAGCGCAACAAGTGAAATTGTTTTTGAGAAAATTGCTTTAGGAAAACAGACAGTTTTTCAGTTTGAGTAGTTACATGTAAGAGGAAATGGAAAAATAAGCACATATAAATACATACAGCTTACTTATTCCTGACTGTTTCTTTGCCCAAGCCCAGCACAGTTTGCAGTTGCATCCCTAAATTCAGCTTCTGGGTCTTTTCATGGTCCTCTCCCGGTTCCTCCTCGTTTCCAGTCTTCTAGCTCTCTTAAAGCCATTTCCTCTATTGCAGGCTCCAGCTCCAGCTTTTCAACATTCTGACTTAACTATCCAATTTTCTTGCTTCATTTTTATACAGTATTTTCACACACCCAAATGTTTAACCAATCAGAAGGAGAGCAGATGCCTTGTTAACTTTCTATTTCCTCTTAATTGCTAAGATCCAGGGATGAACATTTGACCAAACTTCCTGAGCAAAACATCCCCTTGCATTTTTAACCTTCCTGTGAACTTTTTCTCCTGTCATGCATGGAAGCCTTTAAAGCAAAAGCCAACCATTTTACAACCCAAATTTTACAACCCAAAGCCCAGCTCAAAATGGATAAAAGTCCTATTCCTTCACACAGGGGAAAATGTTATGTGTGGTATTAAGAAAAGCATTTGCAGATTGGATACAGCCTGAAAGCTTTACTGTCCCAACTCTTGCGGTAGCATAAGAACAAGGTTAAAGAGACGGAAGGAGGAAGAGAAAGCATTGGGGGGGGGCAGGGAACTTGAGAACAGAAGGGCATTGCATGAACTTGCAAGATCCCTATTTCCCAAGGCATGAAAAGAAAGACAAAAACAACACTCTGGTGTGGATGGGTACAAATGGCAAAACTGACGCCTTAAAATCTGAAGTTGCACCGGTGTGCGTACACCGCACACTCTCCTGATTCATAGGGATGTGGAGGCTCAGAGCATCTCTGATGAACTTCATCTGTGGTTACATCACTCTCCTCCCATATATATTTACTGACTGCCTTTCATGTTCCATATCAATCTGATGCTTCCAGTCCTGACTTTTGAAAGTTCCCCACTGCTCTGTCTCTGTTCTCTAACATCTCCCCTTGCAGCTAAGTAACTGTTGAACTCAAAAAAGTTCAACACCTTCCCCTTTGCCTTCCGGCAGAGTAACTTCCCAGCTCCAACAGCACAAATGAATCTGCTGCCACTTAGAATCTGGTCATTGCTAAAAACTTTTTTTAAAAAACCCACATCTCTAATTGCACTGGGGAGAGGGTTGTCCACCCAGTAAAGGAAGTAAGAATCTAAGAAGAGCCCTACTGGTCCAGAATTCTGTTTTCCACTAGTACTTGAGTGTGCTCTCCCAGTGTGGGTCTCCAGCAACTGGAATTCAGAGGCACAATGTCCTACGATTCTGTACGTAAATATACTTAACTAGAGATCTTTGAAAGCCTTTTCCTCCAGAATGAATTTGTCTAATTTCCACTGACACACCTTCCTGTATTTGCAATAATATGTTCCACAACTGACTTACAATAGGGATAGGGAGAAAGACAAGTTTCCTTGCACAAACTCGTTACTACATGAAATAAGTTTAAGTACTGAACAGGGCTAAACTCCTTTCTTATATCTGCCTCCCATGGGCAGAACTGGAGAGGGAGCCTTGGGACAAAAAAACAACCAAATAAGGAACTCCCCCCCCCCCTCAACTCCCCCCCCCAACATCACTGGATTCCTGCCAGAAAACTGTTATTTTTCTTTCAGATATCTTAAAATATGTGACATAACGTACCCACCTAGAAATATACTTTGCCAATTCTGTCCCCTCTCCTAAATTTTTTTGCCTAGTGCCTCCTCTGCTACCTTCATACAGAACCCTAGGGCTGAAACTTGTGGGAAACAGAATGCTGAAGTAGAAATGTTTTTGGTCTGATTCAGTATGTCCCTTCTTACCTTCTTACTACACTGTTTTTTGTCAAACCAGACCTCCCTTTCCTAATAGCCTGGTTCACACAAGCATGTGATCCCTTGATACATCATCATCATCATATCATCAGTGTTTATAAATGTGTGATCATTATCTGATGAACATTATCATTAGCCCTGCCATGTGGGAATTCCTTGCAGGCAATCGCAGTGCCTGGAGACAGACAATCAGGTCGTGTATCCACAGCAGTGTTCAGAGGAGAAATGACTGCTGGGAGAACTGCAGAGAGAAGAAATGCCATGATGCTTCTGTAAACCGGATTGCCCTAGTGGCAATAAAACATGTCCTGGTCTCTGCAGCCACAGCAGGCAATGTAACTGTCCAGTGGTTTAACTTGACCTCCAATGGCGCATTCTTCCATAGTCTCTTGAGACGGATGGATGCCAACAGTATCTGCTGTATGTGTGAGTGAACAAGCATATCAGATGGAGCTTCCCTAATGCCATGCATCATTCTTAAGAAATCAAGTGATGCCATGTGCAGGTATGAACTAGCCTGTCTGCAAGAAGACCCAGGTTTGGCAAAGCCTTTCCTGCACTGCCTTATCTCACCCGACCTGCTCCCTCACTAGCATATGATCCTCTTGCTCTATTATGCACGAGTCTGTTCTTACACTCTTTCCTCATCCTGTACTTCTTCACAATTTATATTTAACTCTTTGTTCAGTCTGTAACACAATACTATTTGAAGCTTTACAGTGTAATTATTTTTTAAGCATGAAAAATATATATAGCACACTCCTAGTCACTGGCAGCCTGACTTGTGTTCCTATTACTATGGTGGGAGGAGTGGAAAGATGCTGTTTGAAAAGTATTCCTCCTGAGGGGTTCATAGCTTTTGTTTCTTTCTGGTCCACCCATAATTTACAGCAAGCAAATGGGTGTTTCCTTTCTGAATAAAATAGCTTTTGGCAATGTTTTCTGATATGATCCTTCAAAAGCATGAAAAGCTGTCACGTTAATCACTCCTTTCCCCTTTTATTCTGCTACAAAAAGATTACTTTAAAGAAGCTAGGTTGATACATGAAGTTAATATACATGTGTGCTGGTTAATAAGAACAAACTTAAAACAAGTATGGCCAACTGGCAGCCCATGGATAACCTGAAGGCAGGCTAAAGCAGCAGACATTATGAGCTGAGTAGACAAGCTGACGCCTTTTCTACAGAGCCCACGATAGGGTGAACCACCAGCTCAGTCTGATCAACTTTGGTTTGGGTACCGGCTGCAAGCTTAGAAAATGAGGTGCATATTCAGATGCAATTAGATGCAGTCCTCCTTGCCAGCTTCCTCAGAGGCATCAGGCTGACCACTGTGAGAACAGGGGGCTGGCCCTTTGGCCTGATCCAATGGGTTTTTTATTAGATGGAGGTTTCCTTCGGTTTTCTACTACAGTTTCTTGCACTGCTGAATGGGCAGGAGAAATTTTAAACGGAGGAGAGCCTTGCCTATTCAGCAAGTGCATGCAGGTGCAAGAGAAACGTCAGAGGCACTTCTGGCTGTGTGCATGGGTCATCATCAGACCCAGCTCTCTGGTAGGAATGCCTCAAGGCTGTAATATGGATCTCAATGACTTGAGATGCATGCCTCCAGTTCATGATGAGCTTTATGAATTGAGGTTTTTCTCTGGCCTCTTAACCCACTCCTCATTCACATTTGGACCCATCCTGGGCCCAGGCTGCCCATGAGGTGGGCTCGGACAATGGAAGAAGAAGAAGAGTTTGGATTTGATATTCCACTTTATCACTACCCTAAGGAGTCTCAAAGCGGCTAACATTCTCCTTTCCCTTCCTCCCCCACAACAAACACTCTGTGAGGTGAGTGGGGCTGAGAGACTTCAGAGAAGTGTGACTAGCCCAAGCTCACCCAGCAGCTGCATGTGGAGGAGCGGGAAAGCGAACCCGGTTCACCAGATTACGAGTCCACTGTTCTTAACCACTACACCACGCTGGCTGCAAGGGGCAGAGCCTCCAGAGAAGCAAGGAGAAGCAATGGACTGTTCTGGGCTCTGGTGGGATCTTGCAAGAGCCCTGCAAAATTTTGCTAGAAAACGGAACCACTGCTGCAGTTGTGAGGCTTTGTGGGAGTGGGGGCGGTGAGGGTGTCATTTACCTGTTCTGCCACAGGCGCGACAAAACAGGACAGTCCACCCCTGACTCACCCACAACATGCACCAACAGTGCTTGTTTCTGTGGTGGCAGCAGTGTAGGCAAGTAGACCCATCCCTTGCTCCCTGATGGGAGAGTTAGGAGTTGCCACTATAGCAGCAACTCAGAAGGCAGTGGCCTATGAAATGTCCCCAGGGTACCTAACCCCTAAGTCTCTGCTACTGCAGCAGCCACAACCCATGTAACAGGAATGGAAGGAAGGATCTGCCTACCTGCCTTGTCTGCCATGGCAACCTCATCTGAAGCCTGGTAAGAGGGAGACACCACAACAGCCACAATAGCCACAGCAGCAAGGCAGAGAAACTGGAGGGGATTGTGGGAGTGCTCTGGATCCTGATGTGCTTCCATAGCATCTCAAAATAACCAAGTTTCCCTTCTAACTTTTAAGGAAACTAGCTCAGCTAGCTGAGCCCAATTTTGAACACAGCCCAAGGGATTTCACCTATTACTATTTTATAGGATTGCTGGCAAAAATAGTTGCTGGAATCTTAAGACTCCTCTCATACATAACACCGAAAAGCACATTTTAGCCTTACACCTTGTGGGATGCGATGTGTATGTGAAAAGAATGTTCTGTTTAACATTTACATTGTGGGGTGGATTTAATTACAACTGGATTTCAACCTCAATATGTGTGGAAATATACTTTGACATGAAGGAGTAGAGAAATTGCAGGACTTTGACTGAAATAGGGCATTAGAGAAATGACTTGGTGTCATTAGCAGGTGGGGAAAGGAGCTCAGAAAACAGACTTCGAAATGAAAGTGTTCCCACATCAAACTCTTTCCCCTGTGTACAACACTTGGATGTCAGGGAAAAGGCTTGCCTAGAATCTTCCCTCTTAAGTGTTGTAATTTGAAAAGCCTGGGACAGTTGATTCAGAGCCAGCCCAATGCATTTTGACACCTGAGGCAAACCACTAAATGGCACTCCCCTCCCCACCAGGAAGAAGGGGTGAGGAAAGATCTGCAATAGGAACGGGGGGGGGGGCAGGATAAAGATCTACTTCAGGAAATGCTGTCTCTATGGAACCTGCTACCCGAGGCGGTTGTCTCACCTTGCCTCACGGGTGGGCTGGCCCTGAGTTGATGTCAGTGAAGTGAGAGATCACCAAAATGCATTATTTCATAGAATCATAGAATCATAGAATCATAGAATCATAGAGTTGGAAGAGACCACAAGGGCCATCGAGTCCAACCCCCTGCCAAGCAGGAAACACCATCAGAGCACTCCTGACATATGGTTGTCAAGCCTCTGCTTAAAGACCTCCAAAGAAGGAGACTCCACCACACTCCTTGGCAGCAAATTCCACTCTCGAACAGCTCTTACTGTCAGGAAGTTCTTCCTAATGTTTAGGTGGAATCTTCTTTCTTGTAGTTTGGATCCATTGCTCCGTGTCCGCTTCTCTGGAGCAGCAGAAAACAGCCTTTCTCCCTCCTCTATGTGACATCCTTTTATATATTTGAACATGGCTATCATATCACCCCTTAACCTCCTCTTCTCCAGGCTAAACATGCCCAGCTCCCTTAGCCGTTCCTCATAAGGCATCATTTCCAGGCCTTTGACCATTTTGGTTGCCCTCCTCTGGACACGTTTCAGTTTGTCAGTGTCCTTCTTGAACTGTGGTGCCCAGAACTGGACACAGTACTCCAGGTGAGGTCTGACCAGAGCAGAATACAGTGGCACTATTACTTCCCTTGATCTAGATGCTATACTCCTATTGATGAGGCCCAGAATTGCATTGGCTTTTTTAGCTGCCGCGTCACACTGTTGGCTCATGTCAAGTTTGTGGTCAACCAAGACTCCTAGATCCTTTTCACATGTACTGCTCTCAAGCCAGGTGTCACCCATCTTGTATTTGTGCCTCTCATTTTTTTTGCCCAAGTGCAATACTTTACATTTCTCCCTGTTAAAATTCATCTTGTTTGTTTTGGCCCAGTTCTCTAATCTGTCAAGGTCGTTTTGAAGTGTGATCCTGTCCTCTGGGGTGTTAGCCACCCCTCCCAGTTTGGTGTCATCTGCAAATTTGATCAGGATGCCCTTGAGTCCATCATCCAAGTCGTTGATAAAGATGTTGAATAAGACTGGGCCCAAGACAGAACCCTGTGGCACCCCACTAGTCACTCTTCTCCAGGATGAAGAGGAACCATTGATGAGCACCCTTTGGGTTCGGTCAGTCAGCCAGTTACAAATCCACTGAGTGGTAGCATAGTCAAGACCGCATTTTACCAGCTTCTTTACAAGAATATCATGGGGCACCTTGTCAAATGCCTTGCTGAAATCAAGGTAGGCTACATCCACTGCGTTCCCTTCATCTACCAGGCTTGTAATTCTGTCAAAAAACGAGATCAGGTTAGTCTGACATGACTTATTTTTCAGAAATCCATGCTGACTATTGGTGATCACAGCATTCCTTTCTAGGTGCTCACAGACTGTTTGCTTAATGATCTGCTCCAGAATCTTCCCTGGTATTGATGTCAGACTGACTGGGCGGTAATTATTTGGGTCCTCTCTTTTCCCCTTTTTGAAAATAGGGACAACATTTGCCCTCCTCCAGTCTGCCGGGACTTCGCCTGTTCTCCAGGAATTCTCAAAGATGACTGCCAGTGGTTCTGAAATCACATCTGCCAGTTCTTTTAATACTCTTGGATGCAGTTCATCTGGCCCTGGAGACTTGAATACATCTAGACTAGCCAAGTATTCTTGTACTATCTCCTTAGTTATTCTGGGCTGTGTTTCCTCTGCTGAATCATTTGCTCCAAATTCTTCAGGTCGGGCATTGTTTTCTTTATCGGAGAAGACTGAGGCAAAGAAGGCATTGAGGAGTTCAGCCCTTTCTGTGTCCCCTGTTTGCATTTCGCCATCTTCTCCTCTGAGTGACCCCACGGTTTCTTTGTTCTTCCTTTTGCTACGAACATACCCATAAAAGCCTTTTTTGTTGCTTTTAACCTCTCTAGCAACCCTGAGTTCATTTTGTGCTTTAGCTTTTCTGACTTTGTGTCTACACGTGCTGGCTATTTGTTTGAATTCCTCTTTGGTGGTTTCCCCCCTTTTCCATTTTTTGTACACATCCTTTTTTAATCTTAACTCAGTTAAAAGTTCTTTAGATAGCCACCCTGGCTTCTTTAGGCACCTTCCATGTTTCCATCTCATTGGTATTGCCTGAAGTTGTGCTTTTACTATCTCCCTCTTAACAAACTCCCAGCCATCTTGAACTCCCTTTCCTTTTAGTATTACTGTCCATGGGATCTCACCCAGCACTTCCCTAAGCTTTATGAAGTCGGCTTTCTTAAAGTCGAGAAATTGAGTCCTAGTATGCTTGGCTGCTCCTTTCCGCTGTATAGTAAACTTCAGAAGAGCATGATCACTCGCGCCTAATGATCCTTCCACTTCTACCCCACTAACCAGGTCATCAACATTGGTTAGGACCAGATC
Organism: Podarcis muralis; assembly: GCF_964188315.1. Taxonomy (NCBI): domain Eukaryota; kingdom Metazoa; phylum Chordata; class Lepidosauria; order Squamata; family Lacertidae; genus Podarcis; species Podarcis muralis. Next base: position 118,112,866 of record NC_135657.1, on the reverse strand, counting down.
TAAAATGGCTGTTCCTCTTGTTGCTTCTCCCACTTTCTGGACAATGAAGTTGTCTGCAAGGGCAGTGAGGAATCTGTTTGACCTTATGCTCTTGGCTGAGTTTGACATCCAACAAATATCCGGGTAATTGAAGTCCCCCATTACTACTATCTCCCTTCCTTTTGCATGCTTGGCCATCTGTTCCAGGAAGGCATCATCTATGTCCTCCGTTTGGCTTGGGGATCTATAGTAAACTCCCACAATGAGGTCACTGTTATTCTTCTCTCCCTTAATTTTGACCCAAATGCTCTCACTTTGGCTTTGAGGTTCTAAATCTTGGATCTCTTCACAGGTATACACATCCCTGACATATAACGCCACTCCTCCTCCTTTCTTGTCTGGTCTGTTTCTTTGAAATAGATTGTATCCCTCCATTATTACATTCCAATCGTGGGATTTATCCCACCAGGTTTCAGTGATTCCTATTATGTCATATTTAGTTTGCTGTACCAGGAGCTCAAGCTCATCTTGTTTATTTCCCATGCTTTGCGCATTAGTGTACAGACATTGAAGTCCATTAATCATTCCCCCGTGTCTCTTATTTAAGGATTTTCTCCTCCCACCACTAGGTCTGCATGCTCTTTGCTCCATTCGGTCTATGACATTTGGATGATCATCTTCATCAATTGATAGACTCCTACCTTCAGGAGCACTGTCTCCCTCCCCCACATTAGTCAGTTTAAAGCCCTCCTGATGAGGTTTCTGAGATTTTTTGCAAAAACATTCCTCCCAACCGTTGTGAGGTGCAGCCCATCGCTTGCCAGAAGTCCATCTTCAAGAAACTGCATTCCGTGATCTAAGAATCCAAACCGTTCCTGTTTGCACCATTTGCGAAGCCAGTTGTTCACTTCCACTATTTTTCCCTCTCTCCCTGGGCCACGTCGTTCAACTGGGAGGACAGATGAGATGACAATTTGTGCATTTAATTGCTTCAATTTCCTGCCCAGAGCCTCGTAATCTCTTTTGATCTTCTGGAGGCTATTGCTTGCAGTGTCATTGGTTCCCACATGAACCAAGAGGAAGGGGTATTTGTCAGTGGGTTTTATGATTCCTTGCAGTCGTTCAGTTACATCTTGGATCTTAGCCCCGGGGAGACAGCACACTTCCCGAGACATCTTGTCAGGCCCACAGATCACTGCTTCTGTTCCCCTCAGTAGGGAATCCCCTATCACCACTACACGCCTCCTCTTAGGTCTGGTCGGGGTTCTTCTGTGAGCTGTCGGTTCCAAGGTCGCCTGGACATTCCCAGAGGACTGCCTTTGCTCCTCGTCTTCATATACCTGATCGACTGTAATGAGGGAGAGATCCTCAAATGGAGTCTGCTCTTCGTCTTCCATGCTAGGGGAAAGGACCTCAAAGCGATTGCGTATTTCTAAACAATCAGAGCGAACCCTGGGCCTCCTACTTCTTTGAGTCACGTTTCTCCATATATCTGGCTCCTGTGTTGGTGAACTAGCCACCTTCTCAGGGGAGTCCCCTGTCTCTTCCTTGGTGGAGACGGTGTGCTCTGTTGCTTCCAAGAAGAGTTCCAGCTCTCTAATTCTTTGGAGCGTAGCTACACGTTCCTCCAGTTGCTGGACTTTGTCTTTTAAGAGGGCAATCAACATGCAATTGCTGCAGGTAAAGCTGCCTGCAACCTTTGGCAAGATGGCAAACATTGCGCAGGAACCACAGGCGACTGCAGCTGTTCCCTCACCCTCCATCTTGGGAACGTGTCGTTGGGGGTGACTACAGTGGTCGTCTATCATAAAAAGTGTGGAGACAGGACAAATAAATCCCTCCCAAAAAAACCTAGGTCTCCCCCAACAAATGTTTGAGACTAGCTCCCCTAAATCTAAAATATGGATCAAACTGCGCGCGCCGCTGCGCTAAAGCTCTGATAAGCTCCTCCCACAGCTAATCACCTACCTCAACAGAAGCCCTGCCCCCTCTGACCTTTGCCCAGAGAGAGCAGCTAAACAGCCACAAGAAACTCACACAGGAAAACCCTTTTTGTTCCTTCTTCAGCTGCTGCTGACCCAGTCCTGCAGAAGCTGTTTCACAATATTCACATCTATCATGAATATTCACATTCGACAGTTAAACAGTGCTCATCTTGGATGCAGAAAATACCCCAAATCCTATAGCCAAATCAATCAGTCACCAGCAGCATTCAAGTGCGCCCATGCCAGGCATTTTATTTTAACTAGAAAAGTGTATTGGTTTTAAATTAGTGGGTGGAGCAAAGTCGAAGAATCATGGGGAATTGAAATTTGCTGAACAGACTGATTATTTTGTTAGAGATCTCTGAGCCATGAGAAAGAAACAAAGAAAGAAAGAAAGAAAGAAAGAAAGAAAGAAAGAAAGAAAGAAAGAGCTACCAGGCATATGAGCCAAAAACACTGAGAATAATTAATTAATTAAATGAAATTCAAATTCTTTGGAAAGGGGCTTAAATTCTTTTTCATTGTTTGGGCATCCTCACAGAAACAGTTCTCCAAAATCCCTGTGGAGAGAGGGTTCTACCAGTACAAATATAACCAGAAAATAAGAGTCATTCTAGCAGGCCAAGTACAAAATTTACACTCATTCCAAAATAGGATTGAGAAGATCCCATCCCTCACAAGACATACGACAATGCACACTATATGAAAATATCGATACTTGGAGTGAAATTCATTGACAGCACATTCCACATAAATAATTACTATGTATGGGATAGAAGTCTGGTGTGCAAAGCAGCATTGGTGTCAGGAGCTGGAGTCAAGAACAGGTCAGCAATCAAAGCAAAACACGGGGTCAGTACAGTTAACTCTTTATTCAGGAAACCAAAACAGCGCAGGCATAATGACTGCATCAGTTCTTCCTACTAGGCCTTGCTCCAACAAGGCAGTTGTGAGGACTGAAGGCCCCCACCTTCTCACCACTTCCTAAGGCTCCTCCTCTCCAGGTTCTTTCCCAAGCAATTGCAGGCTTCACTTGTGCAAATCCCCCCTCTGCTGTGCCCTCTTCATTTTTCTGCATGTTCTAGGAGACAGGGGGCAGGGGGGAGCTGGTCACAGCAGGAGAGGGAGACTCCCTGGCTTCTTCAGCAGGCTGCTCCTCTGTCTCCTGGCCCCACTCCTCTCCAGCCCCTGCTCCTGCCTTGGAGTCTGAACTGCTCTCTGCCACAGTCTCTTCCTGCTCACCAAACCCTGTTACCTCTTCTGCTTCTGACACCTCCTCCTCCTCCTCCTCCTCCTCCCAGTCTGCTCCTTCATCTCCCTCTGACCACTCATCACCATCCCATCAACAACCCCCTGGCTCTTCTTCCCCTGGGGGTTCTCCAGCTGCTGCCTCCCACCGCTCCTCTGTATTCAGCTGGTCCATGACAATTTGCGAGTTGGAGAATGGAGAATACGGTAAGGTCTTGGACCATCCCCTTATTATACTGGGGAGCCCCCCAATATTGTTGAAATGCAAAGATTCTCACAAAAAAATTATTTTCTTTTTCTTTAGTTATTATTCCTTCTGTTTAATTAATTAACTCAACCATCATCGTCACCATCATCATCAACAGCAACAACCCAACCAGTTAAAACTATGGAATCTGAGGGAGAAAGTCAATGCCTTGCTGAGGCGAACATTCTGTCAGCATCAGAGCAAGTATTTCAGTTTGCCAGGTGGAATTATCCCCCTTCTCCTCCAAGGTGTGCTTTTCTGTGGGTTCTCTGTTAATAATAATAATAATAATAATTTATTATTTATACCCCGCCCATCTGGCTGGGCCTCCCCAGCCACTCTGGGCGGCTTCCATAAAAACCAAAAATACAGTAAAATCACATGTTAAAAACTTCCCTGTTGCCCTTTTGGCCAATTTTGGGGGGCACGTGGGGGAAGAGAGGGGAAAACGTCCAGTGGCACAAGCCCAAGTCCTTCCCCAGGGCTTCCTTAGTTTAATCCCACCCAGAATTCCCCTTTCACCTGCACTGCACTTGCAAAGTGTCCTTACCACAGGTATCCTGCCTTGCCCAACTGTGTTGTCCCTAGGTCATAGGAGAATCACAGAATCATATATAAAATCACAGAATTGTAGAGTTGGAAGGGACCCTGAGGATCATCTAGTCCAACCCCCTGCAATGCAGGAATATGCAGCTGCCCCATACATGGATCGAACCTGCAACCTTGGCGTCATCAGCACCATGCTCTAACCAGCTCGATAAGTCCTCAAGATTAAAAAAGAAAGAACCCCACTTGTGGGGACAAGCAAACTCCACACTGAACCAATTCTCTGCGATGGAGTTTGGGAGGAGGGTCTTATGGCCAAATAAATGGTGAGTTTTCCCCACCCCTCCTGGACATCTGCAGAAGGCTTTTTGGGTTGCTGCTTCACCTTCGCTCCTCATGCGAGGCCAGGTGCAAAGCTCCTGCCCACCGTTCAGGAGCAGGGCTATGGAGTGCCATAAGGGATAAAGATTATCTCCAGACTCTGGTGATCCATCAGATGAAAGGAAATGGCATTTAGATTAGGCAGATAGCAGGCGCTCTCATTTCCCTTGCTTCCTCTAGCCTTTGCCTGTTTGCATTTCCCCCCTGCTGGCTGATTCTGCTTTATGGGATTTCAAGAAGAAAGACAGGAACTATAGTCCAACATAGATACCAGCTGAGTATCCATTTAGCAGGTTTTATTTTATCTCCTTTGCATAAACCTAAACCTGATCCCCATTGATTTTTGTGGGGGGTGGGGTGGGAGAGACAGATGTGTGGGATCCTTCTCTGTGGCATTTCAACTGCTGTGGGGTTCCGGCCATCATTCAATGCACTGCTGAGCAAGCGCCAGGTATTAGGTATGGAGGCATCTGCCACACAATAGATTTTCTATATTTCCAGAGGGCATGGGCATTGATGGTTCTCAATCCTTCTCATCTTCTCTTTTCTATTAAAAGTTGCTTTCAAAGTATTTGGATTGTCCTTTGGGATACTCTGACTGCAGTCCAGATGAAGACAGCAGTGGCTCAGCCGCGTATGACTGACACTCTATATTCCTCTGAACAAATCATTCACTCCCATATAAGTCTGAGAGGGTAATTTTTCTTCTTTTCCTTTCCCTTCGCCTCTGCACGTTTGATACATAAAAATCTCCGTTGTTTATATTCATTGCCCAGATGAAATATTTTTGCACTTTTGTCCATGTAAACACAGAATTAGTCTCCTGCAAGTTTAGGTGGTGGCAGTTCCAGAACAGTTATATTTTTGCAGATAACAGGATTAGCTTGGATGTGGGTAATAAGTTGGTGAATCTCCCCCTGGCCATTTCTCAACACTGTGAGAGCACTAATCCTTTATGCTTTGATGTCTTCTAGTTTTCCATCAGGTGCAGCTCAGCACATTTGTCCCGGGGCAGTCAGCGCTCTTATAAGATCTCGTAGTGTCCTCATTAGCTGCGCCTATTTACCCAGCCAGCCTGTTGAACCCAATTTATAGTTTATGTGATTAATTCCCAAAGTACAGTAAACCCTAGCTTTGAGGCTCTGCATTATAAGGCTGCATCGCACATAAAGGCAAGTGCCGGCTAGCGCTCTTTTGTTATATGGCTGCACCATATATTAAAACTGTAATAATTTTGCTCCCAACTACACATTGAACATCATTATATATACCTCCTTTCAAACATACAGCCCATAAAAAGTGTTACACAGTGGATCATAAAGAAGGCATTCAGCTCTTTCTTGGGTTTTTTTTTTTTTTTTTTTTTTTTTTGGTTTTTTGTATAGGTTCGCTTCTTAAGCGTCATACAATGGTACCTCGGGTTAAGAACTTAATTCATTCTGGAGGTCTGTTCTTAACCTGAAACTGTTCTTAACCGGAAGTACCACTTTAGCTAATGGGGCCTCCCACCGCTGCCACGCTGCTGGCACGCGATTTCTGTTCTCATCCTGAAGCAAAGTTCTTAACCCGAGGTACTATTTCTGGGTTAGCGGAGTCTGTAACCTGAAGCGTCTGTAACCTGAAGCGTCTGTAACCCAAGGTACCACTGTATTACGTTTACGTATTAGGATTGTTAAGCAAGCTTAACAAACCCCATAATTTACTGCTTTTTACTTATGCAGAGTTACTAAGGCTCAGCAATCAAAACTGCAATCCATATTCACTGGCATTTCCCCCCCTAAAAATGCAAGTTTAGTAGACAGCAAGGTGTGCATTGTGAATGTTTATGCAGTCATTGAAGGCAGCAGACGGCATCTGTCAGCCTCCTGTGCATGGTGGGCAATTTGCATATAAAATAAGTTTTACGAATACTACTGTGATGTTATTACTGGGATGGGATATTATACTACCCTTAGTACTGGGGTGACTGTAGTACTAACACTTGTAACAACTTGTGACTGTTGGAGTCCCCTGGATCTTCAGTTGCACAAGAGCTACTTGGGAGAGTCTGAGGCAGTCGCAAAGAGCAGGACTGCCATTGCCACCTTCATCCGCAAGAGCAGTTCATCAGAAGATGATAGGCCATTATGTTTCTCTCAGAGAACAGGCAAAAATGCAGAAAACATTGTCAGTAATTATCTGTTTTTAACTTTTGCTTTCATACTGAAGGCATTTGTTGAACCCAAACTATTTCACAGGGGTGGGGACTATGATTCTGTCTGTGTTCTTCATACTGAGCACAACAATCAGCCTAGAGGCCTTTTACCTGCCCCCCCTTCTCTCTCTGTCTCTCCCCCAATTAGTTCCTTTGTAGCCCCATAGAGGAAGGAGAAAATACTGACAGAGCATCCCAACCAGCATAAATCACATGTAGTTTGAGGGCGAGGAGGGTTAGGTTCCAGGGCCTGGACGGGGTTCAGTTGCCTTCTCATGTTTGCACTCAGAAGTGTGGTGGTTCGTCATAGGATGAAACCAGAAGAAGGTGCAAATTAGAGCAGAACACATTGGAATCTAAGCTTGCAGTATAAGCAAGCAAACGATTGGAAGCTGCCCTAAGGCCATGTTTAAATTGCTCAGGTAAGAAACCAAAATGATGACTTATTGGCCACATGCCCTAGCAATTTCATCCTGACCGTATTATCTTTCAATTGCAGCGTTGTATTTTATTGTGCTCACTGGCTGACTCCATATCCAATAGCCCAGACCCTCGTGGAAGCATTACAGTCAGTATAAAAAGAAAAGAAACACAAATAATACCAAATTGTGTGGCTTGCGCACACACTACAGTCATCACATGGAAGCAGATTTAAAATTGCTCTTGCACAGAAGTTATCACCACTTGGCAAGATCTTCTTGGGCTCATCACACAGCCTCGACAATTTCCTCCGTGGAACCACAAAGCAGTATAAACAAAACAACCAGACTGGCATGCAGGAAGTCACCCAAGCCAGAGGGGGAGCTACTCTGCATTGTACCTGCCTCTTTGTATTGTAATAGCCACCAAGAAGAGCCATTACTGTGTATTCCCTTCCAGACAGGGATGCATTTGTGACCGTTGGTAAATGTTGCATCATATGCAGTGAGGGGCAATATGAAATGCCACTCTAGAGAGAATATCCCAGACCCTGATCTTCTTCATGGAATAGTCACTTCCATCAAGAGCAGTAAGATGACAGTCAGCAATACCATAAATTTAAGGCACTCACAAATCCTTGGAAAATAAGGGGTTCAACGGCTGAAGCAGGAATTACATGAAGGTTTCGATTTCTTAGTCCTGTTTTCTATATGAATTGGGAAGGGAAAAAGCGTCAATCTTTGTGCAGAGTTATACAGTGGTACCTTGGGTTACAGATGCTTCAGGTTACAGATGCTTCAGGTTACAGGCTCTGCTAACCAAGAAATAGTACCTTGGGTTAAGAACTTTGCTTCAGGATGAGAACAGAAATTGTGCGGCGGCGGGAGGCCCCATTAGCTGAAGTGGTGCTTCAGGTTAAGAACAGTTTCAGGTTAGGAACAGACCTCCGGAACGAATTAAGTACGTAACCAGAGGTACCACTATACATTTAAAGCCCACCCCCTGCCCAAAGAATCCTAGGAACTGACGTTTGTTAATGGTGCTGGTTACTGTAGCTCTCGGAGAGGTAAGCTACCTATGGTTCTTTGCAGGCAATGTGTTTTCATTCTATGGTGTGTACACAGTACATTCTAAACTCTTATCTTTGCAGTTTGCACCCCCCCCCCACCAACATATACTATGAAAACCTGGAATAGATTCCAATGGGATGAAATTAAAATAGATATTTTGCCCATAAGTGTTTCTGTCATGTTACCACCCCCACAAAATGTCTCTCTGTGTGTGTGTGTGTGTGTGTGTGTGTGTGTGTGTGTGTGTGTGTGTTTGTGTGTATTCCCATGCCATTTAGCCTTTAAGAATCAAATTCATCCAGGCTATGTAACATACATAATTTGTTTGTTAGTATTTTAACCCCCCCCCCAACATCTGCATTCGGTGCAAAAAGATCTTTTTTCCCCCATGGCTGCAAATGGCAGTTTGTTGCCTGGGTTTTGACACATTGGCTTGTGCATTATGCATAGTGGCTCTGCATTTCCCTCCCCAATTCTACAATTTTAATGGCATATTTCAGTTTAAGGATCTGCTCTGCTGTGAGCCAGGGACTCCTTTTGAATATCTTAGGCACACATTCTGCATTCTAATCCATGTTTTCAGGCATCATTCAAAACCATCCCCGTCAGCAGTCTGACAATTTCTTTGTATCCACAACATTGGAGGAAATGGATTCTGCCCCATGCTGATTCCTTTCATAAAATCAGAACATTTCCTCCATAACTAGGAGCTAGCATACAGCACCAGGTGACCTTAGCCTGCCTCTCTCTCTCTCTCTCTCTCTCTCTCTCTCTCTCTCTCTCTCTCTCTCACACACACACACACACACACACTTTTTGTAAATATTGCATTTAATGACTAGGTCAGTTTTCAGAAGATCAAAAGAGATGAGGAAAAGACTTTATGTGTGCTTGCACTTTTTTATACCCCTTCCCCCAAGCTCCAGTCATTACAGGGGGGAAAAATGCTTCTTCCTCAATGAAATCTCACCTAGAATGGATGCAGCCAAATATAACACATTTGGCCACACATTTGCAGCTACCAAAGTGTGGTAGAGTAATCCACACTTCATCCATCCTGGAGTAAGTCTAGGACCACCTGAATCCATTGGAATTCCTTGCTGGCCAAGGATCCTGCTCATTTGATTTGGTAGCTGGGAAACAAAGCACAACTCTGACATTTGTGGCAAAGACATCCCACAACCTAACAAAAGGAAATAACAACAGAATTCTTTTGTCTTGGTTTTCCAGGTGTCATCAATGCATGCCACAAAAGTAGCTTGAGACAGATCACTGCGTCCACATCAACCAAGGCCCAAGTATCTTGGAAAAATCGTTTATTTATCTGAACACTTCTAAACAAATTTATGTAGAAGGCAGTTCCAATGGAATCATCCTCATAGAATCATAAAGTTGGAAGTAACCCTGAGGATCATCTAGTCCAACCCTTGCAATGCAGGAATATGCAACTGTCCCTTATGGGGTTCAAATTTGCAACTTTGGCAATGTCAACACCACACTCTAACCGACTGAGCTATCATGAACTAGTTTTATTTCCTATGCTCCTGCAAAAATTCTCTGTGTATTAACACAGCACATGTTTCCTTTGTGGGCCAACTGAGTATTTGTCTATAAAGAATCTATATAGAATGACTTCTATATACATCCTTTAAAGAAGCCAAGAAATAGGTCTAGGTTTTGCCCATTTCAGTGTAGGGCATTAGCCCATTTTCACTTATCTTTCTTTCTTTCCAGAGGTGTTCTCTCTCTCTCTCTCTCTCTCTGTATCATAATATATATTCCATACTATTAGAATACATGCAATATAATGATCTACCCTTTTCAGGCTGTTTGTACATCTGGAGATTGCATATTTTTTGCCATCGTCTTCAGAACTGTCCTCTAAACTAAGTCCAGGGGAATTGCAAAACATAACAGACAGTGTCTGTGCCTATAGGGGAAAGCCTGATTTGTAGCCTAGGTTTCCATGTCTTCCTAGGGCATGTCTTCTTCCACCTCAAAAAACTTCACTCGACTCTTCCAGTTTTCTCCCCCTCACATTTCTGTTTCGTTTACTTCTCATCTCTGCCGCGCCCCTATGGGCACTCGCATTGCCTCCATCTCAGAGGTTCACAAGTCACAGTCTTTAAGGAAATGTTTTCCTAAGCCAGGCCCCTGCAACTGACATGCCTTGCTTAGGGGGGGATTAGGGTTCCTGCTTACATGTTTCATAATGTTTTATGTGTACATTTTTGCCATTTTGCCAAGTGCTGTGTCTTTTCGATATTTGTCACCTATACAATGGGATATAGCTGCTGCTGCTGCTGCTGCTATGGGGAGGGGAGAGAGAGAGAGAAGGTTTGCAAGCTGCTGTCCTGAATTTTATCTGGCCCCTCGACTTGCAGCATGACTGCTGAATTTCAGCCATTGTTCCTAAGGCCTGACTCAACACTCACCCCAGGGTTGCCAAAACTCCTGGTAGCTGAGACACACAATTTTGTTCGAAATAAAACATTAATATCCATGCTGAAGGTTCCTTTGGTGTACCAGTTCAGGACTTCATGGCAACCATGGGGCTGTCTCAGGTTATCACCAACCCAATGCAAAGAGCAGGGCATACTCTCAATATAGTTTTGCCCTGAGTAGTCAGGTGGGTGGACTTCTTGGCGAGGTTTCAATGGATGCCATCTGTTCTCCCCTGAAGGAGGATGGTCTCTCCCCAGACACTATGGAATCTTTGGGGATTTCTGGAGGATTTTCCAACTGATAGAGCAGGTAGCCTGTCAGCAACCTGTAAGATGTGATGATCACTCCTGAGTGCTCCAGAGCCCATGCTGCTCCCTGGTATCCTACTGAGTGGTGGGTGATGAAACAGGCCGGATGCTGTGCAAATGGTGCAAGACTCAGTGGGAAGCTATTGCATGGTGGTGAATAAAACCTACTTTTTTGCCTCCATTGCATCCTTAAGTAGCTGTCCAGTGAAGTTCTTTAAAGTAGTCCGGGGTCTGTTAACACCCACTCCAGTGAATGGGGCTCTAGATTGGAGGCTCACTGTGATGTTTTGCAAGCACTCTGAGAACAAAATCACTTGCCTCCACAACAACCTTGACACCAGTATCATGGCAGATCCAGCTGTTTGGCCTAGTTTTATGGCATCAGTTTCAGTTGATGTGACTCATTCACAGTCTTCCCCACTATGGTGAGAAGTATTGTATTTCTCTTTAAGTTACAGAAGCTCTTTCTAAATTGGCATCTATACGTATAAATCAACATATGCAATTTTCATGCAAATCTGTATCCTTTTTGGTATGCATTTCCTCTTATTATTTTTTTTTAGAAGGGGGCAGATTCCTAGTGGAAGTGACCATCCTAGTGTTGAATATGTATGGGGAGGAGAAACAAAATGAAGAAAATATGAACAAATAAGGGCAAGTGAAAATGGTTCCCTGCATGAGATGAAGAACATAAAGCTTCATCTTCCAGAGGCCTCCTGAGTCTGATGCCACCAGTGGAATTTTAAATAAGAAAAAAAATACGGCGTGTGGTTCCTTAATAGGCCTTCACTGCCAAAGGGCCTGACATGTTTTCCATAATGAGAGGGAAAGGAAAGAAAGGAGACACCCCTCCTTTCTTGCTATTTCTAGCATATTTTGTAATTAATTTGATGCTGTTACAGAAAATTAATTGGGTTTTGATAATAAAATTGAAGGAACTATCCAGGCTCTGACAAATTAACTTTTAAAAAATCCCCCCTAATAAGTCTTCCTATGCCATGCTGATAATGGGCGTCCCTCAGGTGCTGGAAGAATAGTCTGAGAGGGCTTCATGGATATCATCATGTAAGATATGTTACGGGACTAATAGTTAAGCAGGCTCCTCCCCTCATGATCAAGGAGATTAATTAAAACTTTCACGTGTGGTGATTGTTGTGAATAAGAGGCAAAGGCTGCTCAGTTCTGCTCCCATAATGCAGCACTCTGGGGTGGCTGTCAGACTGTCCCAAAGTATAATGAGCTTTTGATGTAAGAAGTTGCCTGCCATTTCCCCCAAGAAACTGCAGTTCCAGTTCCAGAATTTATTTTTTGGCTTGCTTGTTTTAAACCAGAGGTGTTACTTAAAAATTGTAAACATTAATTTATATGGTGAGATGACAGCCCTAGGTCAAGCTGAAATTTGATTTATCAGCCCTGTAACTTCAACAGCTACTGACTGTGTGTCATTCATCATCTCTAAGTGAATAAAAACACCACTCTGCAATATTCCTCGTTAATATTTCATTTCCTCTCCCCTACAGTAAAGTTACCTGTGCAGGGAGCCACCCCAATTTCACCGGGGGAGAACCAGCCTCTTGTTTGTCACTGCCGACTCACTGAGTGTATGGAGGAGTTTCTATTTTTCTCCCACTGCCACCACTGCACTTCAACCCCCAAAACCTTCCAACCACTAACACCATATAGCTATACCATGTTGTTTACTAAAGCCTTCATCTACAACCCAGTAGCTGTGGGACTTTAGACATGGTACCAAGCCAGCCAGACTCACTTTATAAGTAAACAGAAGTTTTCAGTTGTTGTTTATTATTAACTCAAAGGTAAAATAAGGTAAACACTATACTATTTCTTTAAGACACAGGCTTGCTTCTATAACGTTATCATTATCATTGGCAGTTGCTTGCAAACACAGAAGCTTACATAAGACTTGCTGTTAAAATCCTGTTATATTCCTTCTCCCAGAGCCCATGAAGCAGGGTGAGGCAGCCACTGCAGGTGGCAGATAGGGACCCCCTGGGAGGGGAGCAGATCGCCCTGCTCCTGCCTCTGCTGCCAGCTCCTCCTCCTCCTCCTCCAGCACCGTCTCCTCCTTCTCCTCTCCTGAGGCTGATCTTCACTCTCCCCTTCCATTCCATTGCTGATCTTCTTCCCACCCTCTAATTCCCATGTGGATCTTCAATTCCCCCTTTAGTTCTGATGCTGATCTTCACTCCCCCCTCTCATCTCAACTGATGGGAGGAGTACCATTTGGTTGTTCACCTCAGGTGCCAAAATGTCTTGAGCCGGCCCTGCCTTCTCCTACCTTACTCTTACTTGTGTGCCAGTCACCCTTAGGCCCTTCCCCCACAGTCTGCCAGTCTCACCACTACCAGGTACAGAAGACATCTGCTGGCTTTCTATCAGCCAGGCTTGCAGGTGGGTCTCTTTCTAGTTGAAGCGCCTTGCTGAACTCTTCCTCCCTGCTCACCAGAGGAGCCAGCTCCCAGGGCCCAGGTCAGTTCGGCTCCCCAATAAAATATTTGAGCTCCCTCTGCCGTTGATGGGCATTGCCATTCAGATGGGTGTGTGCTGTGTCATGTGATCGATTATGTGGGGTGGGGCTTACCTGCCCCCCCATATTTTATTAAAGTTGGCACCCCTGCTGCTCACAGCCCTTTGATAGCTTCTCCGCCAGTGATTCAGCCTTTTGGGGGGTGCGTAACTCTACTTCCAGGCTCTTCCTAGCCTATTCCTTAGCCGCTTGTCTCTCTTCTACCTGTTTCAGCTCAACATCTGCCTCCAACCTTCTTCTTTTTCTGGTAAAGGGACTCATATAGTCACATTCCCCATAACAGTCAGACCTAACCAGTTTATGTTCCAGCCACCTTGCCCTTCAGCCAATCAGAACCGAGTGGCACAGAATTCTTCCCTCCCCTCCACGTAACTTTTCCCATCCAATGAATGACCAAGAATTTCCGTCCAGCAAGCCAATCAGAAGTGAAATTTCACAACCCCCCAACTCAATACTGTATAAAAAGAACCCAACTTTTCAGACTAGTTTTGTGCAACTAAGTAACTAACAGCTGTTAGCCACCAAAGATTGCTTAGCATTTCAGATTTAACCCTCCACATATTGCCCCCCCCCCAACTAAACCCGACTAAACACATTTTTAAGGTGATTTCTTTACAGCTTTCCAAAAAGCAGAAGAGGGAGGCGGAAGGTAGATGCAAAGGTGGATACAACTGAATGGTGCTTTCCAGCCCCCCCCCCCCAATTAATCTTGTATTGAATATTAATAGGATATGTTTCTGTTATTTATTCTGTTATTCTGTTATTATTCTTTTATGGCACTGCCATATAACTTCTTCTTTGGTGATCACTCGTAGCCAAGTAAGATTGTCTTCCATAAACACGGTTTTAACAATGTGTCCGTAAGTGACTCTGGAGGCCAATTCTGGATCCACATGTCTTTCCACAGTGGGGACATTGGCTTCCGGGTGGGAGTTGAGCATGGTGTGGATTTGCCAAGTGTGCCTTCCTCTTAGCACGTTTCTCCCTTGCGTCCTGAGTTCAAGTGTTTTCAAAGCCCATGACACCTTTGGCTGTTCTCCAATTGGAGCGCTCGCAGGCCAGTGTTTCCCAATTGTTAGTGTTTCTACTACTTTTTTTTTTTTTAAATGCCTTGAGAGAGTCTTTAACCCTCTTTTGTTGACACCAGCATTACGTTTTCCATTTTAAAGTTCGGAATAGAGTAGTTGCTTTGGAAGATGATAATCAGGCATCTGCACAACATGACCAGTCCAATGATGTTGATGTTGAGGAATCATTGCTTTGACACTGGTGATCTTTGCTTCTTCCAGTACACTGGTGTTAGTTCATCTGTCTTCCCAACTCTCCACCAGTATTGGTACTTCTGCCCATGGTGGCTGCGGAGCTGGGCAAGGAATTAGGTATTCCTTGATTCTGAATCTCACCTCTGCTATGAACTCATGAAAACCATGTTGACCCTATGGTGTTAAACATCAGCCAGTTTTTCCATTTGTATGCTGTCACTCCACATTCCACCATAAGTTCCAGAAACCTGAGGTCCCGAGTGGGCATGTGGGCATGTACTTGTTTATGAGTGTGCACCTATTAATTTTTTTAAGTTTGGAAATACAAGTTTTCAAGTATACCATATTTGCACAAATGAGCAGCCAAAATGGTTTTTAAAATATGTGTGCCACTCCAAGTCAGAGAAACTGAGATCCACTGTAGTCATGCCTGCAGGTATTTGTACACACACCTTTTCTTTTTTACTTTATAAAATACAATTTTTCTGATCTACCAGATTTGCACAAAACAGATCGATGATAGATAGATAATAATTGTATTTTTCATTTTCTCCTTTTACAAATATTCTAATGAAAAAACAGTCTTAGTCAATCTACATTTCCCTCGACTTCCCTCCCCTCCTTTCTGCAGTTACTTATTTTATATCTTTTGCTACTGCATGTCCAGCTCAAACCTGTTTACTAATTTCCCCTTTGTATTCCCTTTTAATTGTTTCTTACTGCACATTTATGTCAATCCTGCTAATGCTTTAAGTTGTTCACAATGCATCTTCAAATCAATAAATTCTGTTTGAAAAAGTCTCTCTTCTTGGTTACTTATTCTTCTGGTACATTTCTGCATACTCCATCAGTTTTAATTGCCAGTCCTCCTTTGTTGGAACTGTTTCATTTGTCCTTCTCTGGGCATAATCATTTGGACAGCCATAGTAGCATACATATTTTTTTTCCTGTTCTTTGGTTACCTCTCCACCAATTATACCTAAAAGAAAAGCTTCTGGTTATATTTTGTTTTATAAATGTTATCTTCATTTATTTAAACTCATTTCCCAGAAAGCTTTTGCTACCTTGCATGACCACAAAATAGGTACCCTCCTTCTCTATACATTTCCAACAGGTATCTGATTTCGACATACATTTTTTCTAATTTACTAGGAGTCTGATACCATCTATACATCATTTTCATGTAATTTTCTTTTATCGCATAGCATGCTGTAAATTTCAGATCCACATTCCACAATCTTTCCCATGCTGCCATTTCAATATTATGTCCTATATCCACTGCCCAGTTTATTATTATTATTATTATTTTAAAGCGTCGTGCTCCAAGCCAGGCAAGAATTTGGAATCACATGTATGAAGGGCTGATACTTCATTTTCTCCCCTTTTCCCATTGCAGCCTCCTGTACCTGCAAGGGCGATTTTTATTTTTTAAACACCCACTTTGTGTAAGACCACTTCTGCTCCAAAGAGCTGTTTTAAAAGGTGAAAAATAAAAAAAAAAATTACTGTGAACTTCCCTCCAGCAACAACCAGTGGAAGAAGCTGGACTGCATCCTTTCCTTTTGGCAGATGGAAACAAAGAAGTAGCAGGTACTGTCTGGCTATAGACCGTAGCCAGAGAAGTGTCACCGCTCAATGGACTTTTCTTCCCTTATTGGAGATCAGGGAAAGCTGAATCCAGAGAGGGGGGACTACGGACTGCCACTAGGAAGAGGACATTGTGTTGGCACTACTAAAGAATTAGAAACACATGGAAGGTCAAATCCACAGTGAACTCAAGTGCAGAAAAGCCCTAAACGAACTTATTCTCAAACTATTATTTGTTAGCCTCAGTCTAACCATCTGCAGTATGAGGGATAATAATACTGGCATATCTTAAAAGACTGTGGTAAGGATTACAATTCTATAATATACTTTGAACATTTGAAGCAATGTGCAAATGTTATTTTGTGTATAAATGAGTGATTTGTTTAATAATAAGCTACTTTTAACAAAGGGTCAGCATTTTCAACTAGAGGGCCGATAAGAAGGTGGACAGATGCTAAATGAGTTATCATATAAAGAAAACAGGTAGCCATTTGGGCCTTTAAGTCGGACTGTACTTCATGCACAGAAAGTGGCAACCTTGTGCCAAGTCGTTTCTTCTCCCTGTTATGATGTTTAGGAGTGAGTTCTCATTATACAACGCAGACTTAAGCTGCTGTAAGTTTCCCAGCTCATTTCATTGGTTGCTGGGAAGATAATGCTGTGTTCCTAGAGGTTATGGCAAAGGAGAAATGTTTGCCCACGTTGGACCTTAAACACAATTCTCCATCAAAATGAATGTGAGCTGTGAAATTTGTTGGCCTCAGTTGGATGAGGATTACAGCATCTGAAATGAACACTGAGTTCTCTCTCTCTCTCTCTCTCTCTCTCTCTCTCTCTCTCTCGTGTGTATATGTGTGTGTGTGTGTGAGAGAGAGAGAGAGAGAGAAAGAGAGAGAGAGATTCCCACTGTTCGGATTTTTTAATATAATAATCATGTACAAAACATCTGCAGAATCAATGCAATGTTCTCTACATTCCACTAACAAAAGCATTTCCATGTACTTTAATACATATATAGTGATTCATGTTCAATTCTATACATTTCAAAGATTGCAAAAATATTTAAGAAATGGTGAGTTCTCTTCTATTTAAGCTACAGATTAAGAAAATACTTATTTACCATATTTGTCTCTGTTATACCTTTTGATATATCCCCAACCTGAGAGAGGCTAAACAATAGGTTCTGCTAATGACCATGCTCTTAATGTCTGATAAATTTTCCTTCATGAAAGAAGGACACAGCTCTTTCAAACTTAGCAGCTGATTGGATCCACACACCCTCCGGGCAGAACTTTGCCAGGATAATGACACAGCTAATGTAATTAATTAACCCTTTTGAAGTCTTAATGTTTCAGAGAAATTCCAGGTAATGGTATTTAGGTAGCAATAACAGTTACTGGTTTGTTTATTTATTTATTTATTGAATTGTGCAACTTCTTAACATGGGGATAATAAAGAGAAGGTTTTAAGTGAAAAAGACTTTTAAACAAAAAACCCACCATCAAATAAATAAAAATGCTACGGCTTTCTAAAATACATTTTCTACTCCTTTCTTTGAACAGTATTGGTGAGCTGATTTCATGACTCAAGGACAGAAGGACTTATTGTGAAGATCTTGATCCAGATTAATTTCCCTGCGACCAACAGATTTCAATTCCTTTGCATAGGCATTGTGCTTAAGCTGTATTAATTCAATGGGATTTCAGGGTGGCCATACTTCATTGTTGCTATGTACATTGTTGTGTGTACATGACTGAATCCATACCTGCCAAGTGCCCTGGAAAAAATGGGACATCCCATATTTTTGTGTGAGATCACGGCAGCCAGTTAGGGGAGGGTCCCTGCCTTAAAGGTACTGTCACCCTTGCCACCACAGGGCCTGAGCCCAAAGTCAGACCAGACTGGAGCCAGTGCCAGAACCCATCAGACTGGGGGTCTGTGAGCATCAGAGCTGCTGGAATCCATACCTCGGGGGCCTGCATTCCTTGAGGAACCAACCCCTCTCAATCCCAGGATCCTCCATTCCCATGTATCCTGTCAACACAGGCAACGAGCCTGGAGGGAATTGCTTGAGGGGCACAGTGCTGCTCTGCCTTGCCGCATTATGCCCCTATGGGCTTCTTGTCAAAGTCAGGACAGAACGATGGGTTACCCATTCCATTTTATCCACTCGATTTTCATGAAGAACAGAACTTTCTGCAATATGGATGCTCAGAGCCACATCTTCCATGGAAGTGAATAAGAAAGACTTGCAAGTTCCATGTGCATCCATGGCAGGATGAAAATCAGCTCTTGCTCATTTAGATGCATGATTCATTGCATGCTCTCTTCCTTCAGAAAACAATTTCTTTGCTTCTTAAAAATTATCCAATGAACAAACAAATGAAAACAGTGGTGGTTCCCTCAGAGATCCAACGGTGACTCACAGACCTGTGGTTTATATGCTTTGCTACCATTTAGCTATAGCCCCTCTTTTAAGGGACAGGGGTGGCGCTGTGGTCTAAACCACTGAGCCTCTTGGGCTTGCCGATTGGAAGGTTGGCGGTTTGAATCCCTGTGATGGAGTGAGCTCCTGTTGCTCTGTCCCTGCTCCTGCCAACCTCACAGTTCAAAAGCACATTAGTGCAAATAGGTACCGCTGTGGCGGGAAGGTAAACGCCCTTTCCAGGCGCTCTGGTTTCTGTCAGTGTCCCATTGCACCAGAAGTGGTTGAGTCATGCTGGCCACATGACCTGAAAATCTGTCTGTGGACAAACACCATCTCCCTCGACCTGAAAGCGAGATGAGCACTGCACCCCATAGTCCCTCTTTTGCAAGTGATGTGATGCATTCAGTTTGAGCAGCTATTTGGCAACCACATGACAACTGGGGTGATCTGTGCTCTGCTCCCTGCTACTCACAATGAGAGGATGTTACACAGCATTCGGAACAATGTAGCACTTTTAATTTCTGATTCTGCTACCTGCACTTTCACACTGAAATCCCAAACTGGCAGTGTGGGATGCTGGAGTATAGTCTCCAGTATGGATGGCTGTGGCATCACAAAATAGGCTGATGAGAGTCTATGAGCAATCCCACATTCTGGTTGTGCTAGTACAAAGCCATGACACTAATCCCTCTTGGCTTCTGGTTAGAAGATATCGGAATATTAACAGAGGCTTTTTTTAATTGTGAACCTTTAAATATCCATATTAAAATAAAAAAGATCCGTAATATAATCTTCCCCAAATGTTATTTCAATGCTAATAAAAACCAATGAATAGACTGAAGACCTTAGTAAATAAAAATCCTGTTATTTTACTTCAGGGATTGCAATTCTTGGCTTGCATGGCATCTTCCACAGTCACCCCCACCCAATTTAAAATGAGATTGGTGCTTTCATATTAGCCTTTAGTAGATAATTCACACTGAAAAATACTTCAATAATTATTCTCATTAGTTAGCCGGAAGAGAATAAAGAATAATAGCATTAAGAAGCAGTCAGATTCAAATACTATTTAAAAACAGAAGGCAGGAAGAAAAAAATAAAAGAACAATACAAGAAATAAAATCCAACAATAGAAATCACATATTCTAGAAAATGGCAGTTTATCCAGAATAGCAGAATTCCACAGAAGCTCAATATAAATCAAGAAGAATTGTGTGTGTGTGTGTGTGTTTTTGTGTGTGTGTGCATTACAGATAAACAAAATCCATCAATACAACACCCCATAGAAAAGACATATCAAGGCTGCAGTTTCCTTTTAGTTTAGATTTATTTGGTCCACAGGCTGAAAGCATCAAATATGGGACAGGGTTATCAAGACAACTAAAACAGAGAAAATGCACAATAGGCATACACACTGTGGCTTTCAAAATAAGTGTATAACAAAATTCAAAATTAGACACAGTTCAAAAAATGATGAAACTTAGAATTCATCTTTCCCTTAACAAATGTGGCCTAATTTTGATGGCCACAGCAAATAACCGTGGCTATATTTTCAGTAATCTGAGAGTTAGAGTCTGCTATTAAAATTGAGACACAGCATTCATCTGAGTTCCTCAAGTGCACAAAAATATTGGGGAGATAAATCAAGATCTTATAACAATGTCCTTTTAGATTTAGTATATCAACCTGATTGGAAGGCTAGGGAGAAACAGGTTGAAATCCCCCCTCTGCCATGAACCAAGGTCTCAGCTCACTCTGCGTTCCGTGCTTCCCTCCCATCTAGTGAACCTGGAGTGCCTTCTGCTTCCAGTTCAAACACGGATCCGGTTTTTGACTATCAGGCAGGAGCAGGAATGGCTCGTCTTGTTTCACCACCTGAGGTGAAATCGAAATGTGCCACCCCCTGCTGCCATACCTTTATGTCCCCGCCACTTCCACTGCCCCCAGAATGCCCCCTCTCTTGCAAAACTCACTGAGAGCAAGAACATCCCACAAGGTGTTGCTGCTTGTCTTCTCCACCCCAGGGGTGGGAAGATGAGGGGCAACGCCATGCACCAGAATGCCAGAAGTGCTGGGTGGGCCTCTTGCACTTCTGCTGCCTGAGGCAAGTGCTTCTCCTCATCTCCTTGGTGAGCTGGCTTTGGGAAGAATTGACGGATTCTGCTTTTTGACAACAGTGAAATTGGTGGCAGAGGGAACTCTATGCTTTTCTGGACTCCCACATATATCTGGCAAAATGTGCCATGCATTTCTCACTGCCTACACCAGTTGGCAAGGTTTACCTCGCCTGGGCTGGTTCACTCCAGCAGAGATCCCTCCTTGGACCAGATCACACACGCGTGCGATTTCTGGAAGCTGCACAGAGGTGATTTCCAGCATCTGTGTCTGTGCAGATGCGATTTCCAGTGCCGCAGAAGCGAGTCCCCGCACCGCGCTGTGCCTGTTTAACGCAGCACGCGGGGACTTGCCGAGCGGGAGGCTTGGTGTGGGGGCGGCTCATGGGCCGGTTAAATGACCCCCGTGGGCTGCTTGTGGCCCATGGCCTTAGGCTGCCGACCCCTGGCCTACACTTACTGAGGCAGCAGCATGCATTCTAAGGTTGGACTGAAACAGCCTGCTCCCTCCCTGCTTCGCAAAATATTCTCCTCCTGCAAAACCATGGGCAGATTACCTGCTGTTTCCTTGAGGAAGGGAAAAGAAATGTATTCAAAATTTTCAGGAGGTGGACACCACTTGCCTTACCCACCAAGAAGTGAGGTCAGCAGGAAGCTCTGCAGACAGCCTTGTGCAGCCTCCCCCCAGGCTCACCTCCTGGGAACAGTGGGATGTGATGTGGGATTGCTCCCAAGACTTTCCAGGAAGTGGAAGACTCTTCCAGGGAGATTTGCTCCATTGTGTGTGACCTTTCGTCTCCTCCAGCTCCCCAGCCCAGGAACTTTTGGGAGGATTTCATTTTGCCCTTGCCCTTGCCCACGCAATGTGTGGTCAAAAGAGAACTTTTTGAAATGTTGGGCACAACTCTAAATCATTTCCCCTCCCTGGCACACTGGTCTTCAGCTGCTGAGAGGTGATCTTGCCTAAGAATGAGTTATCATGAGAATCTTTGGGAAATAACAGGAAGAAACAAAGATGGGGAAAGGGGGGAGGGATAAGAACAAAGAGGACACATTGATAGGTTGAGAGAAAGAGCTAAGGGAAAATAATAGTAGTAGCAACAATAAGAGCAGCAGAAATAATATGTAACTTCCCCCCCTTTTAAAGAAAAGGTCCTTCGCTGCAGATTGGGGTTAAAGGCTAGTTCTGCACCTGAAAAAGTAATCAAGATGTTGCCAGTTTCACCATTTCACAGCAGAAATGAGACACAACTGATGGTCAAGAGGAAGATCCAGCAAACATTTCGATCGTGCTTCCATCAAGTGCAATGGAGATTTCACCAGTCATCTAATCTTCGGAGAGTGGAACTCTAGGCTTGGAAGTTGCCAGCTTAAAGGATGATGTTAAAAAGCAATCAGAGGGGGGCTAGTTTCACTTCTCACAGTAATTTTCAAAATATTTGTAAAAATCATCAAGCTGAAGAACATTTAAAAATGCATGTTGTGTTTGTGTAAGAAAATGTCAAGATTTTATCTCAAAATAAGGAATGTGGGGGAGGTAATCCACTACTTGCCTAGATTCAGTTTTCTCCTCAATGCTATGTGAAAAAATGAGTTTGTTTGTCTGACAGAACATCAGAGGAATGGAAGTCAGGTTGCCCATAACACAGTTCGAACCTATACAAGTGCAGTTTTCCATTTCAAGATTCACATTGACCAACTGTCCAGCTGAAGAAATCCATCCACTCATGTTTAGGAATTTGTTGGTGTGGGGAGAAACAGATTTAAATCACCCCTTCATGCAGCTCTGTTCCACTCTGAGGTAGGAGCTTCATCATAATTGCCCAGCTTTTATACCAGGGGTAGGCAACCTAAGGCCCGGGGGCTGGATGCGAGCCAATCGCCTTCTCAATCCGGCCCGCGGACGGTCTGGGAATCAGCGTGTTTTGACATGAGTAGAATGTGTCCTTTTATTTAAAATGCATTTCAGGGTTATTTGTGGGGCCTGCCTGGTGTTTTTATGGGAGAAGAATGTGTCCTTTTATTTAAAATGCATCTCTGGGTTATTTGTGGGGCATAGGAATTTGTTCATTTTTTCCCCAAAATATAGTCGTCGTCGTCCCCCCCCCCCATGTTCTGAGGGATGGTGGACTGGCCCCCGGCTGAAAAAGGTTGCTGACCCCTGGTTTATCCCAACCTTAGGATACAATGGAGTGGTGCCTGAGGCTGGTGATTTGGGTGGAGGAGAGAACTTTGCTGGATGGGAGATAAATTTGACTCAGTTTGTATTTAAAGCCAAAGCCATCAGATTCACACTCTCTGAAACAATCTGAGAACCAAACAGCATGAGAACACAGCCATGCTTCAAAATCCACACTAATTTGAATATTCCTATGCAGATCTCCAACCAACTAGTTTAAAAAATAATTAAATAATAGTATTGCGTGTTAGGGGAAAGTGTGCATAAAAAATAAGATATTTGTGAGAACAACATACAGAATGCAGTTTTTATATTGTAAACAGCCCTGTGATGCTCAGATAAGGGGCAGTACAGAAACCTTTAAACAAACAAATAGAAATTGTTTGCAAATAGGTGTAAATTAGTAAAAGCCACATTAAAAATGTGTTTATTAGGTGTAACTGCACTATAATGCTGAAGAATTTTCAAGAGGATTTACTCCACCCCCCAAAAAAAATCTCAAATTGTAACAGAAATGTGGAGTAAATGTGGAGTACTGAATTAGGAAAACGAGGGTCCAAAACTGACAGATCCTTCCATCCCTAGTTACTACTGAGCCAAAGGAGAGGAGAAAGAAGGCAGAAATCAGCGCTGCTCCCTCCCTTTCTCTCTATCACATTCCTTCACTGAGGAGTTGGTTTGGTAGCAGCAGCAGGCAGGCACCCCGGATGCTCTGAAAGTGCATTTCTATTAGCAGCTATTTCAAACATCTACGGTTCTATTGATGGTCATGTTATTGCGTAAACAAAATTGTCTCATTGTGTCTTGATGAAGAAAGGCCACACTCCCCCACCTCATATCTATTGGGTTTGAAAAATGATAATTTCTCACATTGAATTACTAATTGGTCAACAGAATATCAGTTTTGTAAGCCAAAGTGTGCTTGGGAGGTGGGAAGATACAGTGTCTTTTTCCTTCAGTGTCCAATTTTCTTTCACTCAACTTTGAGACATTCTCCATCCAAAAGATCAAATGATAATTTCTGAATACCATATTCTGAATTTTTAGTCATTTGTCTCATCTTTTGTTACTATGTGGAAACTACCTCCATCACTAAGAAAAAAAATGTTAATTGCCTAATTATCACAAACATAATTTGCAAGTCAAATTGTCTCTCTCTTTTTTGCCCACCCCCTTGTTTTAAAAAACAAACAACCTCAACCCCCCCAATACACACACACACACATCACCACACACACTTTATATTTTTCCCAGAGAGTTTAACAAATAAATAAAAAGACCAAACTCAGCCACAAAATAAGTCAAGGGAAAAATGAAGTACTAATTAAGAAAGCTGGGGTTTTATGCAAATGACTCCTTCACCAAAGACAGTCTAATGAATGTGCCCCGAGTTGATCCATGTGCGTTTTCGCCAAGCTGACAGCTGGCTCGGAGGAAGGTCAGGCGGAATCAAGCGTGCGCTGAGCATAATCCTTCAGATTGGCAGCTCTGCCCCCTGGTCACTGTTTGATTATCTCCCAAATTGCTGTATTTCACAGAGATAATGATTTTTTATGGTCACAGATTTGAAGACAACTGCTGTATCCTGAGGGTTGTCGTTCTGCAAGGAGACACTGCTGCTTCCTTCAGAGGAGAAGGGTGGGGGGGGGAGTTGCTCTGATTCTTATTTCCATTCTCTCGTTCCCCTCTTCACCCCCTCCCTTCTGGATAGCTTTTTAATAAAGAAGAAGAGTCTCAGTTCAAATCAATTAGGCACCTTGTCCCATTTGGTTAGCTAACATCTTATGCAAAGGTTGGGTGTGGGCACCGTATAAAATTACAGAACACTCCTGTGCTGTAACCTGATTGCAACTTGTGTATGCTACATAATTCTTCACTGAAGTATGAAAGAGCAAATATTCTATATGGCGGGTGGTGAGAACCTGAATGGCTCTAAAGGAATTTCGCCTATTTATTATCCCCACTCATTGTTACTTAGCGACTGGCTGTCACATTGCTGTGTACGCTAGGCCCCGGGGGGGGGGGGTGTTGGAAGGATCATTGCAGGCCAGTAAAAGGGAACCCCCTCCTGCAGACCATTCTGGTGGGTCTGGATTGTCAAAGGCCTTTGGGTTCCAATTTCTGTTCATCAACGCCTGCAATTGGGCATGCATTTTGAAAAGTGCAGAGGAGCCACTAGCTCCCTCCCAGCAATTTTCGGAAAAACTCAACATCCAAAGCTGGAGCTGAAGTTCAAAATGGCTCAGTGACTATCAAGCCTGCTGAACATCTCTAAATATCTGGCCCAGGGCAACACAGTGGAATCCACCAAGTGTGCAGCACTCATTTCAATGCCAATATAGTTCCTTTGAAAATCTGGCCCTTGGTGAAGAAAAAGAATGCAGTTGTGATGCCTCTCCACAATAATGCTGAATGAGATCTATTTCAGAAAACAATTTTTCTCCACTGAAATGATGGATAGTTTCATTAGAGAAGAGGAATCATTAGTTATATGTGGCAGTAACCACACTTACTGCTTATAATGACCACAATTTATACAAAATGGCTCCATATCTGGTATAACTGTAAAATATCATAAGCAATTATCTCATTACCCAGAAAACCCATTTTAATATTTTTTTTTTGATTTTAATATTTTTTTTGGGAAGCAGCCCAGAGTGTATGTTGATCAAATGCAGTGAGGGCACTTGTGGTTTTCCCTAAATGTATATGACTGCTTTTTTTGTGAATAACAAGGCAAATTGATGTGATTTGAGCTAATTCACCTCCCTGAGTCAAACTGTGATGTCAACACCCCACTCCAAGTTGGATCAGAGTCTCCCTGAGGTCTTGCATTGCTCTGGTTTTTGTGTATTCTCTTCTACTCTTCCATGCACTGCACCCCTATGTTTTCGCTGTCCCTATGTTTTCCTACTCTAGGTCCATGGGCTTTGCAAGACATGAGGCTGTCTAAATGCTGCCAGTGGAGCACCAAACAGCTTTTAAATATATTGTTATTCTTAGAGCACTGGTTGATATATTTTTTTAAAGAAAGTTTTAAAAAGTTTCATTTAACTTTAAATTGTCCACAACTCTCAGGAGTGGGGAATACTCTGGAGCTCTTCAGTACTTTTCAAGCAGCATTAAAGACAGCCAAATCTTGAAATGCCTTTTGGAGAACATCCCCACCCCATCCCAACACAAGCTACTGCCAGAAGAAAATCAAAGAGAAGCAGCTAATGATTGAAAAAATTACATGCAATAATATACATTCACCTCTTAATTAAGATGAGTGAAAGTGAAAAATCACTCCCCTCATCAAAAATATGAAATGAATACAGATTTTGAAGTTTAAGTTGGCTGAATAAAGTTATTGTCCTAATATGGATTATAGAGGAAACTTTTCTTACCAAAGCCCCTGGACCTGTTTTTCTGCAATTTTGCAGGCTTAGCTTTCATTTATTTGGCAACATTAATGAAATAGCAACTAAAAAATAAGCTAAGCACTGTTCATACACACTCTCTCCACACCCCCATAATGCACAATTTTTCACTCTATAGAGTTCACTCTATTTGGTTCATTCTGGTTCATTTGGTTCATTCATTCACAACTCCCGTGCCTACAAATTTAACCAGCTTCTGCCAAAAAGGAAATAAACTGTAGCTGTTTTTAGATGGTCCACATGAGTGAATGGGGAAGACACTTCCCCCTTCATTTTATTCAGAGGAACTGAGAAGCTGAACAGCAGACTGAAGCAAACAGAATACAGAGTGACTCAGAAAATGTTCAGAAGCACAGATACAAGTACAAGGTGAAATCTGGCATCAGTAAATCTCCCTAAAATTTTCACGCAGTTTGCCTCTTTGACAGCTCTCACCCCTGTAACTCTGGCAAAAGATCAGGTGCCAATGTGCCTCTATACCCCAACCAAAGGCTATAATTCTTTATTTAGTTGCCCATGCTAAGATATAGTGTGCTTTAGTATGCTATAATATGCTGAGCACAGAAATAATCCCCCACTCAGCTATGAAATACACAGGAAGGCTCCCAGCCTAAAGTATCTCTTCAGCTTCCTAAGGGAAATGATGGAACACCAGCAAATCAACACTTATGTTTAACCGAACTGCTCAAGGTAGGTTGTTTAGATCTTTGAGAGATCTTCTAGATGTTTTTAAGGGAGAACTGGTCTAAATTTGTTGCAGGTGAGCTTTGTTGTAAAAGGAGATGTGGCAGGTGACTTTCCACACCAATTCCCATTCTTCTCAATCACCTTCTCTAAACACCACCTCTCTGACTTGTCCTTTCTCCTTCCAATATGCTGTATACTGCAGGCAGGCCAAGAATACCTAGAGGATGAATGGCACTGACCTTGCCTGCTGCTGTTTATGGTATCTTCAGAGAGAGGGGGGATCAGTTTTGCTAGAATTCATATCAGACCCTCCAAGTGTCCCTATTTTCCAGGGATGTCCCTGATTTAGAGAAGCCGTCCTGGTTTCTGATTTGATCCTGGAATGTCCCACTTTTCCTTAGAACGTCCCTATTTTCACTGGAGAAATGCTGGAAGGTATTGGTAGGATGTCCCTATTTTCATTGGAGGGTGTGGAGTTATCCAACCCCCAAGCCATCTGAAGGCAATCCTGTATTTTGATTATAAAAAAATATTTATAAGCTGATGTGGAAATGTGATGAGCTGAGTTTAGGATTGAAAAATGGCAACTGACTGAAAATGAAATTAACAGATTTGTCTATTCCTATTTTATGGTAAACATACATATAGACACGCAACATGGCAGTGAGGACTGGGCTATATTTGACGAGGGTTTAGCTGTAACTTTTCTCAAGAGGGTTCATGCTTCTGAGACCGTTTTCTTACTTGTGAGAATAAAAATATCTAACACCTTAATATGAATATGAGTACTAAAAATCTAAGGGGACGCGGGTGGCGCTGTGGGTTAAACCACAGAGCCTAGGACTTGCTGATCAGAAGGTCGGTGGTTCGAATCCCCGGGCCGGGGTGAGCTCCTGTTGTTCGGTCCCAGCTCCTGCCAACCTAGCACTTTGAAAGCACGTCAAAGTGCAAGTAGATAAATAGGTCTACTCTGGCGGGAAGGTAAACGGTGTTTCTGTGCACTGCTCTGGTTCGCCAGAAGCTGCTTAGTCATGCTGGCCACATGACCTGGAAGCTGTCTGCAGACAAACACTGGCTCCCTCGGCCCATAGAGTGAGATGAGCACCGCAACCCCAGAGTCGGTCACGACTGGACCTAATGGTCAGGGGTACCTTTACCTTACTAAAAATCTATTTGAGGATTCTGTTATCTCAGGGCTAATTGGCCTGCAGGCCTGTCCTCGGGGGGGGGGGGGGAGAGGTGGCAAAACACTGGAGGACAGAGCATTGTGTATCTCTCAGTCTGCTAACACCCCCTAAGCTAGCTTGCTGCCCTCAGTTGCAGCAGAGAGTGGTGTCCAATTGCCAGTGTTGAAGTAAGAGTCATCTGCCAGTCTGGTCAGCTTCTGAATCAGGAAGGGGCAGGGGAAGCATTCCACCCTTTACGTCTTGGCCTGACACACCATCTTGTTTCAAAATCTTGAACATACAAAAGCCACTCCACCCAAAAACAAAGGAAATGTTCTGCAGTGATACCTCTGGTTATGAACTTAGTTCGTTCCGGAGGTCCGTTCTTAAGCTGAAACCGTTCTTATCCTGAGGTGAGCTTTCGCTAATGGGTTTTCCGCTGCGCGTGCGCCTCTGGCACATGATTTTCGTTCGCATCCTGGGGCAAAGTTCGCAACCAGGAGCAGCTACTTCTGGGTTAGCAAAGCTCGTAACCCGAAGCGTTCGTAACCAGAAGCATTCATAACCAGAAGTACCACTGTAAATAGAACTTGCACATATTAACCACAGACTCATCAATGAATACCACCAATGAGCTCCATCCAAAAAGTTCTTTCAGAAATCACAAATTTGCATTTGGTAAGCAGAACTGCATATATTCTTCTTCACCTGCAGCAAAAAAAAAAAGTCTAAATGACACTACTCTCCAGATTTTTTTTTTTAATGAACAGAAGGAGATTGGGAGCTGGAAAATGATGCCCCCTCTGGAATATGCTGCCCGAAGCAACTGCTTCACCTTGCTTCACGTTCAGGCCGGCCCTGTGGGTGAGAGCTCTATTATGTTTCACAGACTCTGCTCTTGCTGTGTAGACAGATGCACATCTGCAGAAAAACCTGGGAAAAAATAGAGCAGGTGAACTGGTTCTTAGTACAGATCGCCCTTAAACACTTAGTCAATTTCTATTGAAAGGAAGCATTTACTAGTGTTGAGAGGGTCAGGGGACACTGAGCATGCCTTGCTGTTAAATTTCTACTAAAATTCATCCAGAAAAGACCTTTGTTTCTTGTTTATTTGAATATTTAAAACATTTCTATCCCACCCTTCCACAGCATTTGCTACTCTTAGGACAGCTTAGAGCAGGGGTTGGCAAGGTTTACTGGCCATGGGCCGGATCACTCCCACGGAGATCGCCCGTGGGCCGGACTGGCGCAGCTCGACGCTGGAAATCGCATCTGTGCATGTCCGCAGTGCTGGAAATTGCTTCTGCACAAGCCCAGATGCCGAAAATCGTGCCTGTGCAGAAGTGATTTTCAGCATCTGGACATGCGCAGACGCAATTTCCAGTATTTGCGCGTGCATAGACGCAATTTCCGGCACTGCTTGGCAAGTCCCCACACTGCGCTGTACCGGTTTATCACAGCACAGGGGGGACTCGCTGAGTGGGCGGCTCTGTTCAGGGGCAGCTCGTGGGCCGGTAAAACGGTCTTCGTGGGCCGCATCTGGCCCATGGGCCGCACGTTGCTGACCCCTGGCTCAGAGCATTTTAAAAAACCAATAAAAGCTCAGAGAAAGTAATCAAACAATCAACAATATCAATAATCAGCAGTAAAACCAGAGACAGATGCGGCAGACAACCCCAATGTAACCCCAAGAAAATCAGTCACAAAAGAATCCAAGTCACATTTGGCTGGAATATAAGAATATCGACCACACAGTGGAAAAGCAAGGAGAGACAGGGCCAAACGGACAGCCAGAAGGAAGGGCCTGAGGCAGCCCTGACTGGGACACAAAAAGAGCTTCCCAGCAGAATGGGGAGGGTGGTGTGGGAAGAGGGCCAAGCCACTAAGGGCTTGAAAGGTAACTGCCCACATGTTGAATTGTGCTCAGAACATGTAATAAACTCATACTTTCACTCAGGCACCCCCCAATTCTGTTTCAGGTGCTTACTTGTTTAAGGAATTTAGATCTAGACACATCAAAAAAGTGTTTCAGGAAAACGTGTTGTAAACTTTATTTCTGGGAAATCATGTTGGTGAAAGATGGGACTCGACAGCGCCATCTGGTGTCACCGTGTCATAACACATATAAAACGCTTTTTCTTTACTAACTTAACTGAGTCCATAGTGATTTGATGGGTCACTACAGGTTTGTTCTCTTTGAAATGCAGGTCACTGGAGACTTGGGTGTCTTAATGATATATAGTTTACTCTTATACTGATCTTTCTCTCCCATAAAGTTTCTAGGGCTCCTCAAACACATAGCTTTGGTTTCAACACAGAGAGCAAGGCAAGCTGGTTTTTCTTCCATGCTCCAGTTGAGAACAATCTGGACTTTCCGATTGTTCTGCTGCACCTCGATAGCACGGCCTGCAGCTGAACAGGAAGGACTGCTCTTTCTGGAAACATCTCTAGTTAAGTCATTTCTATGGCAACATATCTGTAATTGACCAACTCTTGAATCATGTAAAGAAGGTATTTAAGAGACTTGGCTAGGGTCAATAACTTAAAAAATAAACTGGTTTGACCAGTATGCTAGTCCAAGTACAGTTTTCCACCCTACAGATGCAAAACTACAGTGGTACCTCGGGTTACATACGCTTCAGGTTACATATGCTTCAGGTTACAGACTCCGCTAACCCAGAAATATTACCTCGGGTTAAGAACTTTGCTTCAGGATGAGAACAGAAATTGTGCAGCGCAGTGGCAACAGGAGGCCCCATTAGCTAAAGTGGTGTCTCAGGTTAAGAACAGTTTCAGGTTA
Source organism: Podarcis muralis (assembly GCF_964188315.1). NCBI lineage: Eukaryota > Metazoa > Chordata > Lepidosauria > Squamata > Lacertidae > Podarcis > Podarcis muralis. The sequence continues at coordinate 118,081,850 of NC_135657.1, read as the reverse complement.
AGAACGGACCTCCGGAACAAATTAAGTGTTTAACCCGAGGTACCACTGTACAGGCTCAAAGGAGATCAAAATATGGCATCCACATTAAACCCCTTTCATAGTATCACTTTCATAGTATCAAAGAGCCCCCACAACAGTCTGTGTTATCTGGAATGAAATACTCGTGTTTAAGACTACAAAACCCCCATACTGGTGAGGTATAGGCCTAGTTTGCATGAAAATGGTAAGCCATTTAGACCAAATCACTACAAACCACAAGTGGGCTCATATAATCAAATATTCACCCATAGAAATAATGCTCTCCACCTAGAAATCTAGACAGCAGAGAGAGAATTTGTAAGATAAGCCTTCCTCCTTCTATGCTAATTTTATATGTGCAGGGAATTTTTGGTATGGAGGAACATTCAGTTATGTGAGACCCTCTCTGCCTCAGACTGGTACAGTGGGAAGCACTCTTAGAGCAAATACAGACGTGTAAGAATAAAACATTCATCCATGATTAGGATCATAAAAAACATGACACAATATTGCTGTTGGAAATGTAAGCATGAGGATGGCTAGTTCTTTATAACTTTTAGAATTACAAATTAAATGACTCATAAGTCAATACATATGTGTAAAAACATCTGGGACATTTAATGAAAGTTAATAGGGATGGAAACACAACTGGAACTGGCCAGAATAAAATGGCTGACTGATTTTCCTTGAAAATTCCCTTCTGCAATCAGGACAATGGAAGTGAAACAGAATTTCACCTTCGCCTATGCAATTGCTGTTCCAGCACCTGAAAGACAACAGGATTCCCCCATCGGGTTCGGACACAGTCTTGGCTCCAAGCCTAGTTCTGTAGTTCAAGTAACCGGCACACATTTTCTGTCTTGTTTCTCTTCCGTAGCTAAAAGACAGCGGTCACATTTCACTCTCAAATCTCCTTACCAGTGTGTATGTGGAGGTTTTAGGATTGATATCTCACAGTATTATTGAAACGCAACATGATTGGGCCTGGGCTTTTAAAAAAATTATTTTTTACTGCGTTTGGCACAAAAAAGGCATAACATTCATTCTCACCTCTGCAAGCAGAGACCCATTCTTGGGAACTATTTTTAATACAGCACCAAGCGTGACCAGTGGCACTTTATTGTTTTCAAGTCCTCTTTGCAGGGATTTCCTTTGAAGGGAAGAAAGTTAATGTATTTGGGTGTGTTCACGTTACTGCCTTAGAGCACAGTGAGGTTCTTTCCCCCTCCCCTCGGCACTTTCTCCCCAAGCAGTTCAAATCAGCACAGCTTTAATTCACTACTGTTTGTGTTCACACCTTGGCTGGAGACAAATTAGGAATGGCTTCAGGACTCCAGTCAGTGTGAAGTTGGCTTGAGAAACTATGCATCAAACAGTAGCAGTTTACAACCAAGTACAGGCTGCATATGCATTTTGGGTAACGTCATTATTATTAGTTACAGGTAGGTAACCTACAGGTAGGTGGTCTGCCGTAGTCGAAACAAAATAAAAAAAATCCTTCCAGTAGCACCTTAAGGACCAACTAAGTTTGTTATTGGTATCACCAATAGCAAACTTAGTTGGTCTCTAAGGTGCTACAGGAATGATTTTTTTTATTTTGTAATTATTATTATTATTTATTGTATATTATTATATAATATATAGATATAGATATAGATATAGATATAGATATAGATATAGATATAGATATAGATATAGATATAGATATAGATATAGATATAGATATAGATATAGATATATAATATACTGCCCTATACCCGGAGGTCTCAGGGTGGTTCGCAGAACAAAATCAAAATATAAAACCATAAAATACATAATCAAAATAAAACAACAAGCCAGTAACAGACCCCATAAAAAGCACATTCTAAAAGGGCATAGGATGTTAATCAAATCAACCAAAGGCCTGGTTAAAAAGGAACCTGAGACCACCTGAGCCCTGAGTGACAGCAAAGGATAAAGGAGTACCCCCAAGCTATGGTCCTGCTCCTTCAGAGGAAGTGTAACCCCATCAAGAGCAGGCAACCTCCCACCCATCTGGTCTAGGGACCCACCCAGTAACAGTGCCTCAGTCTTATCTGGATTGAGCTTCAGTTTGTTGGCTCTCATCCAGTCCATTACTGAGGCAAGACAATGGTCCAGCACTTCCACTGCCTCACCTGCAGATGTAAAGGAGAAACAGAGCTGAGTGTCATCAGCATACTGCTGACAACATACTTCAAACCTCTGAATAACCCCACCCAGCGGTTTCATGTAGATGTTAAACAACGTGGGGGATAGGATTGAGCCTTGCACATGGAAGGTTCCACGGGGCTGAAAAGCAATCCCCACCAACACCCTCTGGGAACGACCACCCAAAAACAGATGAAAAACTCAATGCAACAGGTGCACAGTAAAAGAGGAGTGTGAACACAGACTTCTATTCCAGGAAAATACCTTCATTGGTAGATTGTTATAGCCATCATCATCACCACAACAAACAATAACAACAAATGAGACCTCCAGCACCAGAATTCAAAAGCATCAATTCTTCGGCGATCAGCCTTCTTTATGGTCCAGCTCTCACTTCCATACATCACTACTGGGAAAACCATAGCTTTAACTATACGGACCTTTGTTGGCAAGGTGATGTCTCTGCTTTTTAAGATGCTGTCTAGGTTTGTCATCGCCTTTCTCCCAAGAAGCAGGCGTCTTTTAATTTCGTGACTGCTGTCACCATCTGCAGTGATCATGGAGCCCAAGAAAGTAAAATCTCTCACTGCCTCCATCCCTTCTATTTGCCAGGAGGTGATGGGACCAGTGGACACGATCTTAGTTTTTTTTGATGTTGAGCTTCAGACCATATTTTGCACTCTCCTCTTTCACCCTAATTAAAAGGTCCTTTAATTCCTCCTAACTTTCTGCCATCAAAGTTGTGTCATCTGCATATCTGAGGTTGTTGATATTTCTTCTGGCAATCTTAATTCCGGTTTGGGATTCATCCATTCCAGCTTTTTGCATGATGAATTCTGCATATAAGTGTCCAATGAAGAACAGTCTACCACCTTCCAAGGGAGTCTGTTCCACTGGTGAACATCTCTTATATTGTTAATACAGTATGTCAAGAATAGGCATGGAAATTTTTGTCAATTTCAGTTCTCTTTGTTTCACATTTTTCCAGCCTTAAATTCTGTGGTCCACATTTTTGCAGCAATTTGTGAATTAAAAAAAATTCCTCATGAAAGTTTTTCTGCATTTTAGTCTTTTAATAAATATACCTTTGTAGGCAGTTTTAAATAATGTACAAGTTTTTGCAAGCAATAACACATTTTTGTATGCTACTTCCACAAATATATTCATTTTTATGCACACTTTCCCCTAATATATGATTTTTTGTGAATGCTGTTAGGTTTGAAAACTGCACTGCAAAGTTCAGATAAGTGCAAATTTTGAAAGATGCCTTCAGAAAGTGTGAATTTGATATTCTGCTTTCAGTGCAAACAGAGCCAAATTCCTCCCCTATCCCTAGTCAAGAATCAGTCTATTTATATTCCCATTTGGCATATGTATAATGGATTGCAGATGTGGGAAAGGGGGCATTAGAGAACTGGTTTCCCATATACAGAGAAAGTCAGAGAAATATCAGTTCGCCAGCCATATCCAACCTTTCTGACCATGCTTCTGGTAAAAAGACTCATGAGCCTAGTTAAAGCAATTATCATCCACTGTGGTTTGATTCTAACCTCCTCTGCTATGAAGTAGCAGCAAGTGCTCAGATCCAAATATGATATTTTTCTCCCTTCGGTGCAATCTCTCTCTGTCTTCCACCCCCCCCTCCTCCTCCTGGTTTCCTCAGTGTCTCTGTATCTCTGAACTAGTCCTTGCAGTGCTTTCGGGTAGCCTGCCAGTGGAATGAAAGCCTGTTATAATTACTAATGTCATGGGGCCAACTACAGAAGGCACCTGCGCAAAAGGGCTGGGAAGGAGAAACGCCGTTACTGCACTGTGGCATTCTGAACCGTAACTAGATTCTTGGATCACTACAAGGTCATGCAGCTATATGGATTCTTTCCTCTCCTCTCTACTTTCTTTCTCTCTCTTTCCTGAAACTACACGGAGCGATAAAACAAGAGAATATTTTAATAGTGGTTTTTAAAAAAAGATATATGCAAAAAGTCCAGTACAAAAAATTACCAGCAAGTTTTGTTTCATCCCACCACTGGCAGTGCCCCATATACTGAAGTGAAGTCCTCGCTTGCGCAGATCTGAAGAGGAAGCAAAGCATGAGCAAAACTTCAGCAGGAGCTGTTTCCAGACACTTGTCCCCTTGTGCCTTCCAGATGTTTTGGACAACAACTCCCACCAAGCCCATGGCCATGCTGTTTGGGGCTGAGGGAGAGTTTTAATCCGACATACCCAGAGGACCGCATGTTAGTGAAGGCTGAGCTGGTGAAACGTAAGGGTTCCGGTCCTGGTTCAAACCACACAACTGTAATGAGTACATAAGGCGGCTTTAAGTAAACTACAACATGGGCTGCTGTTAACAACTGCAACTAGTACAGAAATCGGCAGCTTGAACACTTGTGGGATTTGGGTGTTTGGATCATATCACACTTATTCCATACCACTTACATGGCCAGCTTTGGCCTTTACAGCCCTAAATGGTTTGGGACCACATTATCTGAAAGATCACATGCAGCTGTATGAGCCAGTTCAAGTATGATCCTGCTCTCTGGCCTACCAGTGGACAAGTACTAAGGACAAGGCTTTCTCAGTGGTGGTCCCACACATCTGGAACCCTTTCTCAATGGAGATATGCATGGCTCATCACTGGTGGTCATTAAAAATAGAGAAAGAAAAACACGGCTGAATTGTGCTGTACTGCCCACCATTGCAGCCACTGGAGAAGCAAGAAGCAGCTGTGACTTCCAGGTTCTGGCAAGATCTCAAGGACCTCTCAGGCAAAGAAATGGGATGGGCTGCTCCTGTAACCACCTGCAATTATGCAATTATTTGGTTCAAGCTATGCAATTATTTGGTTCTTTTTTTTAAAAAAAAATGGCCCCTTGATAGTTTTCATAACCCACACAAATAGACAGATGGACAGACAGACAGGTAATAGTTTTTGCTGACAGCACCCTCAGTTCCATTCCAGGATGGGACCAAGCCTCCATTCTCGCTAGCATCATCTTCCCACTACAGGCCACTAAGAAGCCCACAAACAGAGTAGGAATGCAGCAGCCCACTCCCACTGTGGTGTAGAGGTCAGAGTGCTGGACAAGGGTCTGGGAGACAACGAAACTCACTGGATGACCTTGGGGCAGTCACAGTCTCTCAGCTGAACTTACCCCACAAGGCTTTTGCGAGGATGAAACATGGAGGGGAAGAAGCTCTTTGGAGGAAAGGTGGGATAAAAATGCAATAATAAAAATATAGATAAGCTGTATGATCCCAGCATCTGATACTGTGTGGAGTGTTGCCCCTTGGACATGGAAGTTCATCAGGGAACGTCTAACATTCCCGGTGTACCAGATAATCTTGCCTTTCCTGTGGTTTTCACAATTCAGTACGCTGAAGCAAAGGGAGGGAGAAGCCTCTCTAAAATCTTCCATCATTAAAACCAACAATGTTTCCTCATGAATATTTGCAATAAAAACAGTGCTTAGTATACAGTAGATTTCTAGCACAGCAGGGATTTGTGGGAGGCGGGTATGTTGTTATTTCTTGGCAGGAATAAAAACCTATTCAGATTTTTAGTTCTGTTTGGGATAAACAAACAAACAAATATCTCAACACAGACTTGCACACCCAAAGGCTTTGTATAGCTGGGAGCTTTATTGATTCATATCCCACCCACATAATCTGCTGAATGTGCTACAAAAATTAAGGGGGGGGGGAATCTTCATGGGAAATTCTAGCACTCTGAGCTCATTCATTAAAAAGAAATGCCTCTCTAAATAGCACCAAGCCTAAGCTGGCAAGAGGCTGGTGGGCATGGGCAAAAGGGAATTTTATTCTCTCTTCCAAATAGCATTGGTTGTATTCTTATTAAAGAACACGTGACCCAGACACACCTGCCAGAACAAGCTCTGGGGAGAGCTTTACAGTGAGAGCTGACAAGGAATAGGAAGATGCAGTCTAGAGTTGGGTGAGGGGAAAAGCTGGAGAAAGAATTGGGTTTAAGATAAAGGTTTGGAAGGGGAAGGTGCCTGTGAATTTCACATTGTTGCTGAGAAGTAAATATCAGCAAATTACAAACACCCTTACAACTTGTTTGAGAGTGTTAATTGAATTCCCAAGGTAGGGGAACTTATCACTTTCTTAGTTAAAAAGAGCATAAATGCCCTTTTGCCGGGCAAAACATGAGATCCTTCTTTATATCTCTTGATATAAGAGTAAATGCTAAATTGGGAGAATGTGAAGCCTTATGTTTGCATTTTTTGCACCTGGATGGAGCTTTTTTTCCTGGTCCCAGGTCCTCAGGACCCAACACAATGTGATATGGGGGAATCATGACTGGATTGTCTGACCTTTTTTTTTTTTTAAGTCATAAAAGTGCTCCAGAAGAGGGAAATGGAATTAGGGCAATGGCAGCTGGGTTGAGGAAGCTTACTTCTTTCCTGTGCCATTTCCTCAACTTCGACTGTAGCACACCAGAGTGTTAATGTACAGATGGGCTGCACAGAGCTCTGCTTTGTGTGTGTGCATTTTTGTGCAGGTTCACACACACAAAAGCACTTTCAGTTGAATTCTACTCCCATGTTCGCACTACTAGGCAGTGCTTGATGGGATATATTTCCACTATGTTGTATTGGTTCCTTCCCTAAATTAGTACTTCCTTGCCCTACATAAGTTCTAGAAACCCGAGATCTCTTGTTGGCATATATGGAAATATTTCTTTACCTGCGTGCACAGTCTCCCCCCCCCCCCTTGATATGTCAGGCTCACACAAAAAAGCAGGCTAAAACAACCCATTCAAAATGCTTTTGAATTATGGTGCTGGCAGAGACTCTTGAGAGTCCCATGGACTGCAAGAAGATCCAATCTCTCCATTCTGAAGGAAATCAGCCCTGAGTGCCCACTGGAAGGACAGATGGTGAAGCTGAGGCTCCAATACTTTTGCCACCTCATGAGAAGAGAAGACGCCCTGGAAAAGACCCTGATGTTGGGAAAGATGGAGGGCACAAGGAAAAGGGGACGGCAGAGGACGAGATGGTGGGACAGTGTTCTCGAAGCTACCAGCATGAGTTTGACCAAACTGCGGGAGGCAGTGGAAGACAGGAGTGCCTGGCATGTTCTGGTCCAGGGGGTCATGAAGAGTTGGACATGACTAAACGACTAAACAACAATAAAACAACCCAAAACTGTGTGTGTGTCATGACCTGTCCCACCAGAAGCCCTGTGGAAGTTGGCTGTGCAACTGTGCCTCACTGCTCCCACTTTGCCTTTGAGGGAATCCTTCAACAGTTAACTATTTAATTGCTATTTTGTTATGTTATCCCATGAGCACAGGTTGAATACCTATGGGGGAAATGTGCACACGTCTAAAGAATAGGTGACTCTTTTATTCAATTAAATACAGATTCAAAGAAGGGCAGTAACCAAAGCAAGCCTCTTAAAAGGCAATTGAAGCAGGCTTGTTAAAAACTGTATTGCTATATTTGAATTCATTGGGACTTCTTCCAAGTACGAATGCTAGAGAATCAACAAAATGAATCAATGAGACAAAAGTGGGGGGCTTCACCAAAACCTTTTCTTCTTGAATGACTGGGTCAGTTGTGTGAAATTTTGTTGGGCCTCTCTCATCAGCTCTACAGCTGACCCTAGTACAGAATTAAGGGACTGATTCCTCAAAGGACAGTTTGTGTGTGTTGAACCACATCAACATTGTCTAATCTATATACAGTGGTACCTCGGGTTGAGAACTTAATTTGTTCTGGAGGTCCATTCTTAACCTGAAACTGTTCTTAACCTGAAGTACCACTTTAGCTAATGGGGCCTCCTGCTGCCTCCGCGCCGTCGCCACATAATTTCTGTTCTCATCCTGAAGCAAAGTTCTTAACCCGAGGTACTATTTCTGGGTTAGCGGAGTCTGTAATCTGAAACGTCTGTAACCTGAAGCTTCTGTAACCTGAGGTACCACTGTATACAGAATCTGCACTCAGACCACCTTTGCTGGATCAGGGCACAAAAGTTTAGGGCTGGTTGCTGCGTAAATGAAAAGACCATGTAGACCTCAGAGAGGATTACTCCTTGGGTTACCAGCAAAAATAAAAAAATGATCAAGCTGAAATTTGGAGTCATATCCTTCTCCATGTAAGACTTAATTGAGACACTTGAAAAGAAAAACAGTTTCATTGTTAAAAAATTGAGCTTTTAAAAAATGGAATTAAATAAAAAATCAACTTAGGCATAGGACATAATTACCAAAACATTAAAGCAAATAATTGGTAGCACTGTAATTTTTCCTCCCCAGGTAACTACCATATGTATTACACAGTGAATCATTGACTCCATCCCTACTCTCATTAATTACTGTGATGCATAAATAATTGGAAAATTATATGTTCCCCAAATGATTTAGTAATACATTTTATGCGTCTAATAAGCACAGGCTTTTAATCATCCTGAGTTGCATTACAATAAATTCAACTCTATTTTTCAACTATTCCATTATCTCTCCTAGAAAGCTGCCATCTCTTTGCATAAAAATCCCAGCCTGGCATAAGCCTTTCAATTAAGGTCTGGTGTACAATATGTCTTTAGATGACTTTATTGTTGATATGGTATTTTAATATTCTTTTGGAAGCCGCCCAGAGTGGCTGGGGAAACCCAGCCAGATGGGCGGGGTATAAATAAATTATTATTATTATTATTATTATTATTATTATTATTATTATTATTATTATTATTATTATTAATATTATATTATTATTATTATTATTATTATTATTATTATTATTATTATTATTATTATTTTAACTCTACATTATTTATATATATATATTTTAATAGCACAGCACCTTGGTATCACTACATGCTAAATAATAGGGCCTCATTCCAGTACAGCTGACATTTTACAAATTTCACATCAGGGTACTTCCAAACACTAAACATAAAAATAAAGACCCGAGTCTTTCTTATCATGAACAGTAACTGGTGCCTTAATTGATGTTACTGTCCATGGCATCTGTTACATTCCTCTGCTCCTTCAGTTTAATATCTGATGTAGAAACACCAGGTTCCGACTCAACTGTACACCTTAGATGAAAGAAAAGCACAAGAGCCATGAGTAGTTACTGGAGACTAAGATTAACACACTTTATGTGGGCTGCCCTTGTATCTGGTCTGGAAACTGCAACAGGTGCAAGAAGGCCTTAGTAGTTTATTGGACCCCATTCAGCCCATCACTGCTTCTAGACACTTTCATAGCCCCTCCTGATTGTGATGGACTGAGAAACAGTCTGCCAGTAGTACTTTCTGGTAGCGACCCTACAGATAGAAGCAGAAACATTAAAAGACAGTGCCACCAATTACCACCCCCAAAGTTGCTCCAGAAGAACACCATGGGCAATAGCATCAAAATCCATGGAGAAGTCAAGGAGTTGAGTGGGAGACTAAGGAAGAAATGATAAAGAGCTCTCTGGTTCAATGGGCAATTGACCTAGGACACAACATAGATATGGTCTCTTGAGAAAAAATGTGGAAAACAACAATAAGCTTCTCAGCATGCTAAAAGAGAACCTACATAAGATGATATTTAGATGGTACCTCACCCCTAGAAATGTATAAAAAGGGAACCAATTTATATTGGAAATTTGATGAGACTGAAGGAACATTTATACACATGTGGTGGGGCTGTAATAAACCCCAAGACTATTGGGAGATGATATACTCAGAACTAAAAAAGATGTTAAGGGTCTCATTTCCCAAGAAAGCAGAGATGTTCTTATTGAGTATAGTACAATGAAACCTTGGTCCCTGAACGGCTTAGTTGCCAAACAAATCAGATCCCAAACGCTGCAAACCCAGAAGTAAGTGTTCCAGTTTGCGAATGTTTTTCGGAAGCCAAACATCCGACGTAGCTTCCGCTTGAGTGCAGAAGCTCCTGCAGCCAATCAGAATCCACGCCTTGGTTTTCAAACGGTTTTGGGAGTCGAATCCTGGAACGGATTAAGTTTCAGAACCAAGGTACCGCTATAGAGGGGGAAGTTCTCAAGAAAGTACGTAGTTTTTTCCTGTACGCAATAACAATGTCCAGAACAATTTATGCCCAAAGGTGGAAGGACAAAAATAAATTGGCAAAACAAGCTAATAGAGTATACAATGTTGCTAGCAATGTTGACTGCAAAGATAAGAAACCAGGATGAGTCGGACATAAAAAAAAAGAGTGGGAATACTTTGGCAAATATTTAAAGAAATATAACAATACAATAAATTTCCAAGTGGGGTTAGATATATTAACAGCAGTTAAAATAAGCAGAGGAGGACTGGTAATTAAGGAGATGGAGTTAACTAGGACTAAATAAGACACCAGGGACGCGGGTGGTGCTGTGGGTTAAACCACAGAGCCTAGGACTTGCTGATCAGAAGGTTGACAGTTCGAATCCCCGCGATGGGGTGAGCTCCCGTTGCTCGGTCCCTGCTCCTGCCAACTTAGCAGTTCAAAAGCACATCAAAGTGCAAGTAGATCAATAGGTACCACTCAGACGGTAAGGTAAATGGCGTTTCTGTGCGCTGCTCTGGTTCGCCAGAAGTGGCTTAGTCATGCTGGCCACATAACCCGGAAGCTGTACGCCGGCTCCCTCGGCCAATAAAGCGAGAGGAGCGCTGCAACCCCAGAGTCAGCCACGACTGGACCTAATGGTCAGGGGTCCCTTTACCTTTTTAAATAAGACCCCGCAGAGAGATTTATGTGGAAGTCAAAGACTGTGAGATAAACGATGACAATTGTATAACTGATGTACTAAGATATGTAAAATGCATAAATATTTTTTATTTGTTTTTTAAAGAGAGAAGTCAATGAGCTATTCTCCCCATGTCTCTCTCCCAGTAAAAGTCATGGATGACGCAGGCTATTTCAGTGACAAAATCAGGCCTCAGACCAGCCTGGAATTGATCTAAATGCCAAAAAGAACCACCAAGCACATTGCAGATCTTTGAGACAGGGAAATAAACATTCATAGCAGGGAGACATACCATAGTAAAAGAACAGGTTGAGAATAGAACGAGCTGTAGTTGAGCTCCTTCCTGGTTTCTTCTCATACCACTTGCATAAGGCAATTTATTGCTAGTCCTTGAATTTCAGTTTTCTGGCCGAAGTACATGTTATTTTAAACACTTAGTTTGGCCTCACATGCTTAGTTTTCTATCCCGACACCTCTTCTGTCCCAGCCACCACCACCTGGTCCTGATCTTGCAGCTGCTAACTAAAAATATATATATTATAAAATACACATGGCCAATGTAACATGTAGTTGGAAACTTATGACTGATCCACATGTTCCAAAAGGACTCATCCTGAGGCAATATTTTCCCAGCAGCTTGTTTACACCCCACCCCCAGTTTAACAGAAGAATAATCACACAACAACAAATAATTATTTATAACTAAAATATAAATCAAAGTCTTGAAAAAAATTTCAAAAGTCATATTGTGATATCCAAGAATTTTTAACAAGTTGTACATGCAGGGAGTGGGGGCATTGGCCAATGCTTCATGATATGGTAGCACAGGAAAGTACAGTAAAATGTGTCTAATGTGCTTTTTAGAAAAGCAAGAAGCTTCTGTTAAGGCAAGCATTTGTATTCCTCATGCTTCTGCTCAACATTCAAAGAGCTGAATTCCAGAGATAAACTTCTTAGTATTTTGAGTTTATATGACCTAAATTGGAACTCAACCATACGTATATGAGGTTTCTTACAAGCAGCGGGAGTGCTTACATTTTCTCCACATGCCAGGGAAAAAACCCAGGGAAAGCTTTGCCTGAATGCACCTGAGTGCATAAGAATGAATTAGCTGGTCTTCTATGAAAGCACATACTGTAAGAAATCAATCTCTAAATAGCACTCGGGAACAGGTGGGCTATTTCCACAGCACCTTCACCATTGCAATGCTATGCCAAGTAAGTGAAGCATAGGTAAAGTTTCAACATTTTTAAAAAACACACCAAAAAACCTGAACTATATAGAAACAGAATAGATATGCAACTCTGTCTAGGATCAGGAACATATTCCGACTCCTGTTTCATGGGAAATTGAGAGAAAACTTTCTAATTGTTATGTTCTCAGTGTGTGTTCAGAGCACACTGAAGAATACAAGAAGGATCTACATAAGCACATGAAGGAATTTCCCACAGATGTCCAAAAGGAAATCTGCCATTCACCAATATTTTGTCCTTATTTTGTCTATCTACTACCCAAAATCAATAAACCTATCAACTGTAGACACCTCACAGTTTGGAGCATGGGTAGGCAAACTAAGGCCTGGGGGCCGGATCCAGCCCAATCGCCTTGTAAATCCGGCCTGCGGATGGTCCAGGAATCAGCGTGTTTTTACATGAGTAGAATGTGCCCTTTTATTTAAAATGCATCTCTTGGTTATTTGTGGGACATAGGAATTCGTTCATTATTATTTTTTTCAAAATATAGTCCAGCCCCCACAAGGTCTGAGGTGAAGTGAAGGACATGAGGCAGGAGTTGATAATGCAAGTGAGCTGAGCACAGGTGAACTACAAGCAAGCTGCCGGCCAGCTCTGTGGAGGCTCCTTTTATTGACACAATATGCAAACCCAGGCAGATACATTTTGGGCTGTGACCTTTACACACCTTCCAGTCCTGAGATCATGGGGTGGTACAAAGTTATTTTGGCACTTGTTTCCACCGCATCATTTTCCCCTTGCACAATGTATGACGAAGGAGACAAAGGTCTCAGAGAAAAAGGTCACAGACAGGACACCGCAGACTACTGAGACCGCAAAAGGTTAGACAGAGGGCAAGATGTTCAGACAGATGTGGCTTTATCTGTGAGGGGTGTGTTCCACACCCAGTGATCATTCCTACACTGAGGGACAGTGGACCAGCCCCCTGCTGACCCCTGGTTTGGAGCATTGGTGAAATTAAAGCTGGGGTGTCTAATGACATGGACATGTACCAATACTGAGTTACTTCCTAAGCAAACCACAATCTATGGGCAGTCTCTCAGAAAATAGTAGCCTGGTTACTATGGATTTTAAGGCCCTTTGTACTAGGGGTTAGAAACCTCAGGCTTAGGGGCCCCGTGTGACACTTCCAAGCCTCTCAATCAGACCCTCAGGACCTTCCCCTCAGTGACCCTTCTTCATACAGCACCTCACAGAACATGTTTGAGTGAGACCACTGTTCTCCAGAATACACAAGAACTGACTAGAATCTAGACGGGGCAATGCCTACATGACTTCTAGGCACTTTTATAATAATAATAATAATAATAATAATAATAATAATAATAATAATAATAATAAAAATTTTATTTATATCCCGCCCTCCCCAGCCGAAGCCGGGCTCAGGGCGGCTAACAACAGTCAAATAGTCAAACAGTCAAATTCTAAAAACATTCTAAAAACATTTCATTATAAAATTAATTAAAATCAAATTGTTGGCAACCGATTAGGCAAAATTCTGTGCAGGTTGCCAGAGGAGGGAGTCAGGCTGCGCCCTGACCAAAGGCCTGGTGGAACAACTCTGTCTTGCAGGCCCTGCGGAAAGATGTCAGGTCCCGCAGGGCCCTAGTTTCTTGTGACAGAGCATTCCACCAGATTGGAGCCGCAGCCGAGAAGGCCCTGGCTCTAGTTGAGGCCAGCCTAACCTCTCTGAGGCCTGGGACCTTGAGGATGTTGTTATTTGCAGACCGTAGGTTTCTCTGTGGGGCATACCAGGAGAGGCGGTCCCGTAGGTACGAGGGTCCTAGGCCGTATAGGGCTTTAAAGGTTAAAACCAGCACCTTAAACCTGATCCTGTACTCCACCGGGAGCCAGTGCAGCTGGTATAGTACCAGATGAATGTGATCTCGCAGCGAAGACCCCATAAGGAGTCTCGCCGCGGCATTCTGCACCCGCTGGAGTTTCTGGGTCAGTTTCAAGGGCAGCCCCACGTAGAGCGAGTTACAATAATCCAGTCTGGAGGTGACCGTCGCATGGATCACAGTGGCTAGATCAGGGCGAGAGAGATAAGGGGCCAACTGCTTAGCTTGGCGGAGATGAAAAAATGCCGCCTTTGTTATAGCTGTAATCTGCGCCTCCATAGAGAGGGAGGTATCGAAGATTACACCCAAACTCTTAACGGACGATGTTGGCACTAATTGCACCCCCGCAAGAGATGGGAGTTGCCCCCTCGATCCCATATCGTCCCGCCCCAGCCAGAGGACCTCTGTCTTCGAAGGATTTAACTTCAACCGGCTCCCACGTAACCATCCAGCCACAGCTTCCAGACATCTGGTCAGTGTGTCTGGGGCCGAGTCAGGATGGCCATCCATCAACAGATAGAGTTGGGTGTCATCAGCATACTGATGGCAACCCAGCCCAAAACTCCGGACAAGCTGGGCAAGGGGGCGCATAAAGATGTTAAAAAGCATTGGGGAGAGAATCGCACCCTGAGGCACTCCACACATGGAGATGGATCTACATATCCACCAGTTATCCAGTTTTTCAAGGGATTGTGGGGCATCAGGAAGAGGCCCATGTTACAAGTTTGTGTCTAACCCAGGGAAGGGATGCTGGCACATTGTAGCCTGTGCAACCTAGAAATGAAACGGGGGGGGGGGGGGGGCTCCCAGTAATTGCAATCTGCTCTTTAAACCAAGATTAGTGAAATGCAGGCCCAAAGACCTGATCTGTCCTGCTAAGCACTCCCCAGTTTTGTGGCAATGTGCGACTGCATCACCCCTGGACAAAAGTGTGCTGGGGACCAGTGGGGATGGAGCCATTTTGATCCTGATCCTGGGCTGGACAGAAAGGTTTCAGGCGCCTTGGTTGAGATACAGATTAATCTTTCTCCACAATCATCATATTCATCATCTGATGAGCAGGTAGAGGGATGATGTTTGACATGTGTGTGTCGGTGCCTGCGTGTCTGTCTGTCCGTCTCTGTCTGTCTGTGGGCCTATCAGCACAGCACCTTATCAAAAACAGGGAGCCAGGAGCCAGATATTTGAGAGATGCTACAAATTCCGTAAGATGGTGATAGCCATTGCTTACTGTTTCTCTATAGCAGCTGGGAGTCAGGGATAGACTGCATCTGCCCATGGCTGTGTGGGCGGCATGCCACGTCCCCACAACGTGCGCCAGCCACGCCCCCGCCTGCTCTCCACCCCCCAGTGCCAGAGCATGAAGCTCCGCCACTGGTTGTGTGGGTGTCTTGTGTGTGTGAAAAGAGCAGCCACACTTTTCCTTTTGTCTTGGGCTCCTTCTCTTCATCATCACGCGACCCCTTTATTATTGGCGAACTGTGCATTGAGTTGAAAAAGGAGCCTCCACTCTTGCTCACACAGCTGAAACCGACAGTAAGGAATACCAGATAGGAAAAGGCTTCTATTTAATTATGATTCACCAATGAGACATACAAGGTAGTTATGAAGTGACATCTGTCCAGCACCACGGGCTATGTATTTGAGTGTCCCTATGTAAGCCACGCGGGACGCGGGTGGCGCTGTGGGTTAAAGCCTCAGCGCCTAGGACTTGCCGATCGGAAGGTCGGAGGTTCGAATCCCTGCGGCGGGGTGCGCTCCTGTCGTTCGGTCCCAGCGCCTGCCAACCTAGCAGTTCGAAAGCACCTTCGGGTGCAAGTAGATAAATAGGGACCGCTTTCTAGAGGGAAGGTAAACGGTGTTCCGTGTGCTGCCCTGGCTTGCCAGAGCAGCGATGTCACGCTGGCCACGTGACCCGGAAGTGTCTGCAGACAGCACTGGCTCCCGGCCTATAGAGTGAGATGGGCGCACAACCCTAGAGTCTGTCAAGACTGGCCCATACGGGCAGGGGTACCTTTACCTTTACCTTTATGTAAGCCATGCGGGTGCCGCTGTGGGTTAAACCACAGAGCCTAGGGCTTGCTGATCAGAAGGTCGGTGGTTTGGATCCCCACAACAGGCTGAGCTCCCGTTGCTCGGTCCCTGCTCCTGCCAACCTAGCAGTTAGAAAGCACACAGTGCAAGCAGATAAATAGGTAGCGCTCTGGCAGGAAGGTAAACGGCGTTTCCGTCCACTGCTCTGGTTCACCAGAAGCGGCTTAGTCATGCTGGCCACATGACCCGGAAGCTGTACGCCAGCTCCCTCGGCAAATAAACTGAGATGAGCGCCGCAACCCCAGAGTCATCCACAACTGGACCTAACTGTCAGGGGTCCCTTTACCTTTATGTAAGCTTATGCCAAGTCTAAGAATGAAAGGCATTGAATGCTTGTTCGTGGCCAATAGTTAATAACAAGTCAATAGCGCAAAAGTGGGAAGATTTTCATGTTGCATTTGGAGTGCTGGCTGAATGAACTGCACAGAAATAATTTGGAGTTCCTTTACTGCTCCCAGACAAACACAGTCCACCCTCTTTCTTACATTATGCTGATAGTGTGGCTTTTTCCTGAGCTGCTGGGGTCATGGGGTGGGGGCACCCCATGCTGTGCCACCTCCCCAATTTTTGTCACTAGGGCATACCTGTCAACTTTTCCCATGAGGAATCCTATTCGGAATAAGGGAATTTCCCTTAAAAAAGGGAAAAGTTGACAGCTATGAACTAGGGCAATGCTGACCCGGGTAGGAGCAATATTAAAATTCAACGAGAGAAATAACTTGTGACCACAATTCTATGCATCTTTTCTCAGAAGTAAGTCCCACTGAGTTCCATGGAGTTTACCTTAAATATGACTCATGCTCTCGGTATTGGGGCCAGTCAATGTCTGCAGTAGCTTCCTGTCCAATACCCTTGCTGAACACATGCTGGTATATAATAAACCAAGTTGCGTTAATGTGTCTGGCATGCTGCATGACCTTAAAGAATAGATTTCATAGGTCAGACAATGGAGATTATTGTATGTTCTGGCATTGCCCAAACAAGACAGATTGAGATGGTGGTTCTGACATGTCAGATATTTCTCTTAATAGAGATTGAGGCATGACAACTTGTCAAAAAAATAGCATCAAATATGTCTTTCTTGTAAGCATTCTGGGATGCGCGCACACACACACACACACACACACACACACACACACACACAACATAATTCTCTCTTTCATTCCTCAACACATAGCTCATATACCTAAAATATTTTCTATGTATTTTGGTCTTTTTACCACTAAAGTTAGTCATGCTTGACCTGAAATCAGACAAGTTTAACTTGCCCTATTGATTTGAATTGGACTTCAGCTGAGCACAGCTAAAATTGGCAAGCTTGGGGCTTTGTAGTTCATGTTATGTGGCACCTGGAACAGACCCAGTCTCCTTTACCTGTAATCTGGGATGGGGAAACCCATCCGAGAGCCTGTGTGAGGTCACTTGCCATTGCAATCCTATGCAAATCCCATTGCAATCCTATGCAAAACCAGAGCATCTTATGGATGGTTAGTTTGCATAATAATATCAGCCTAGCATACTAGTAAGACTGCAAGATGGCTGGGCACAATACTAATATCAGCCTTGCGCTTCAGGAAGACCACCACACTTATGGAGCATAGGTGCTATAGCATGCCTGACACATAATATATAAAAATTCAAAGTGAGAGGTACTGATAAAGGGTGAAATTTTCCTCCCAACAATTATGGCAGACAAGATTCTAACCACGCCTTTTCTTAACTTTTAAAATCTCATTTCATTTCTGTGCTGAACCACAAGCACACCGTGATTTATTTATTCTTAAATCCGTTTCTTTCAAAAGTGCAAGTGAGCGGAGGAAAAACAATGAAATAATTAATGAGCAAGTGTTCAGACTTTTCCTCTTTCGCCCTTTTGCTTGGGATTGCTTTGGTGCAGTCGGATGCCAGCCACATTTGCTTTTTGTCACAGAGAGTGGCATTGTGGGATTATAACAGTAAATACAGTGCTATACGAGGCTCCATGCGGAGCCATGGCGATAGACCTCCTTTCTTACAGCTAACTGGAAGAGCAGCGCCTCAGCAGCACAAAAGGGCTTCCTTTCCCCTCCCCATCAAGGGAAGGGAGTCTCCCAGACATAATTAAATTCTAGCAGTTGATGTAGGAAAGCAATGGTATGTTAGAAAGCAGCAGTTGTTCACTACAGTCACTACAGAGCGCTGCCCGTTCAGCCATCTCTCTCCATCGCCCCCGTGAATTCTCTGACCTTCTCCTCTCTCTTTCCCTGCTGGCGTGAAACCTTTGGGGGATCAACAAAAGGCAACAGTGTTGTTATCGGTTCAATAGCCAGAGGACAAAATAGGAGGTTTCCCTTAATCACCCTGGGTACAGATTCACTGAAAAATTTATCTCTGACCACAAGCCAGGGCTGGCAGCCTCCCATGTGGGAGAAACACTTCACTAATTTAAATTTGTCAGACCAAAGCATCCTGTGGCTTTTATAGCTGGGGAGGAGAAAGTAATGATTTCCCCCCTTTGTCTCTCTCTCCCTCTAAGCAGGCAAATATATATGAGAAAGAAGAGTCCTTAAAAACCTTTCACACTTTATCCAATGCAGCCGAGGATGTAGCCGCTGAAAAGTCTGAATGCTTGAAAATAGTGCTTGTCTGTTTGCAGTTCATTTTTAAATAACAATTCAAAAGCGAAAGTCAAGACTAAATGCTCAAGATATCATTGAATAATTTTGGAACCTGCATTTCCCCACTTTCCTGCCCCCTTTGCTTCTGGCTTTTTCTAGATCCCTTACCTAGCAACCGGCTTTTAATTGGCTTTAAAATTTTATAGCTGTAAGCAGACCCGATGCCAAGCTTTAAAGCAGCTCAAAGAAGTGCTGCCTGTGAACTAATACCTATAGGACCAGGCTTGGAGACTGCACTTGTGATTCTCACATCCCACTGACACTGATGCTATACCACTGACCTCAGACAAGGCGGTAGATGTGTGTGCAAAACCCGAAATGAGGGATCTGCAGCACAGCTGTGACTTGGGCTGAACATCATCAGAACATGGAGAAGAGCTCCTAGGACTTCTGCTGCTGTTTATTAGTCACCTTCCATTTCATATCCCATGGCAACGTGCAAAGTATATTATAAAACAGCTACAAAAATAGCAGAAGATGCTATTTAAAACAACAGGGTATGGAAACTTATTGCGGATACCAACTGGAAAAGCTTGTTGGAACAACAATACCTTCAGTTATTTCTGGAAAGTACTGATAGTGGGTGCCTGTTGTATCTCAAGTGGTGGACTGAGGGAGAGAACAGGGACAGCTAAAAAGAACTGAGATCTCCCATCTGGAGACACATGTAACTTTGTGGAAGAGACGAGTGTGGCCTGCCTGCTACTCCACCATGCGTAGGATATGCCCGTGATCCAGAAGGTGATCCAGTCCAAAACTGAACTATTTTATGGTGCCAGCAGCAGTTATCCTTACTGGCCAAACTTGTGATTGGTGCTGCCAAAGCAAACTCCAAGGACCTTTTATTTATTGGTGCTATTGCAGGATACAGGAGCCTTTTTTCTGGGGCTCATTAGCATATGGCAAACCCACACCTGTAAGGGCTAAGTGGGCATGGATACCTGCATCTGTGTGCATCTGTCATCATTCTTATTGGATTGGGCCAAGTGGGGTTTTTCCTCCCTGGAGCCCTGCTCTACAGGGCTCCAGGAACGTGCTTAGGGGCACGTTTTTTTATTTGCCCCTCTCTTCCAGTTCACTGGCCTGCGTAAAGGATGATTTCTAAACAGGTGCAAATCACAGGAAAATGTAGCAAATGAAAGCAAACTTAAATACATAGGACTTTTAAGAAATGAAGATTGCTGGATAGTTATGACACCTTCCAATGTGGCACATATAGGAAAAATCATTATGAGATTCTGCCTTGCTTTCGAAGAGTGATTAAAATATTAAGCTAAATAATTGATGCAATTTTCTTTGATGTAGCAATAGTTTGCTCTTTCTGCTCACATTCTCCTACCTCACAGGGGTATTTTAAGGGTTTATTAGTTAACATTTGTAAAAAGGTTTTCAGATGAAAAGGCTTGTATAAACCCTTCTGTAAGTATTATTATTACGTTTATGGAATGGATGTGATATAGTTTCTCTGCATTCCACTATTATGTCTCCTTTGTAAAAAAAATTTTTTTAAAGCAATTAAAAGCACACTTGTTTCGATAATGTGTCAAAACAGGGTGATTTTAGATTGAAATGTGATTCAAATCTTAGAGTTTATCCCTTCTTCCTCAGTTAATCATCTCTAGTTTTGAAAGGAGTTTTGCCTCAGTTGAAGTATTTTATTTCATCATTGTGTCCATTATTTTTTTAAGAGAATGCATGAGAAACTCCAACACACACATTATATTTTTCATTTGAAAAAAGATACTAGAAAAGAACAGCTCATAATAAACCATGTGGTCTTCTGTCAATTTTCCTTCCATGCTGATTATAGACTTCTAATGCTGTATTGCTTTTAAGCGTGAAAATTCCATTTCTGCATTGCAATGGGCTTTATAATATAATAGGAAGAAAGAGAGAAAGGGCCTTGATTATTTAAAAGGAGAAAGACTAAAGTAATCAAGTGTATCTTATAGAAGGAAAGAAAAACATAAACACTCTCAGATTATATTGTACTTAAAGTGCCAGGACTTTAAATTTTTATTTTAAGTAACAAATAAAATAGCAAAACATTTTCTCTTGTCATAAAAGCTGACTTTGATCCCCAGTACAGCCATTGAGTGGAAAATTGAACCACACTATAATTGCTTTCCCTCTGACTGATAAAGTGGTGTAACAAATTTTGTGTTTGAATGATAAAATCAGCAATTGGCCCCTAGTGTTTCCTTCTGCCATTCCTCCAAGGACACCAAAGTCCCATCAGGCCTCGGGGCAAGAGCAAAGGCTGCAGAACTGTAAATCTACTCTCCAAGTTGTTGTTGTTGAGTTCCTGCCTTGGTTTTCTTAAAAAATAGAAACCTATGATTTCTTTCCTTTTTAAAAACATGACTAATGTAAATAACTTCTGGCTGAGATGCAAGTGAACATAGGGAGGCAAAGAAGAGGGAAAAAAACAACAGCTCTCCTTGTACAGAACTCTATGGTCGTCACATAGACAACGCAGACCCACTGTAAAAATAAATTACTCGGGAGTAAAATATTGTTATGAAACAAGAGGAGAGGGGTTTCACCCATAAGGATAAGAAATGCTGTAACCCTTTGTCAGGTGGAAAGGCAGGAACTAGCATGTTTGCTTTCAGGCGAAGAGCAAAAATTACGTTTTAAATTAATTTGTGGCTCAGTCTCATGAAGTACTGAGCAATACTGTCTTCATCCAGAGCATCCTCTACACACACACTGTTTTGTAGGTATCAAATTCATAAACCCTGTATTGGGTAGCTCAGAGTCTGCCCCCAGTTGTTATCGTCACAGCAACCTTGTGAGAGAACTTAGGCTGACAAAGATAGCGACTGGGTCAAGATTAAACAGTGAACATCATGGCTGAGTGGGGATTTGAACCCAAGTCTCTCCAGAAGTCAAACATACCATTCACAGCACCACACTATCTACTTGGGGGAAAGTGGTTCTGTTAGGACCTTTGGCTGTTTTTGAGTGGATGGGTTCTAATTGTCCAAACAGCAACAAAATGTCATTGGACAGTGTAGTTCTGAAGCAAGCTGTGATCCTGCAGTCATTCTGCTGCACCACCTGGAACATAGATTGCTCGAGCAAAACTGATACAAGCTGCCTACTGCGTGAGCAGGTTGTGCATCTGGTGCACAAGGATTTGCACAACTGCTGAAACAATCATATGTAGTACAAAGGAAAGGCAGAAGTTTTACCCAAGTAGGGTCAGAGGGAGGAAAATGAGAATACACAGTTGCTGAGAGCTATTCCACTTGCATCCGGCTTCTAATTAAGCACAAATGCTTTTTAATAGATTAGGCTACTCTACTTAGTACATTTGATTTAATTCACAGTTGCCACACACCTGGTGAAATGTTCCACCACTGGATTAACCAAAATTTGATTTTGTCTCCATTCCTTCCTTCTTTTTCTTCTTATTCCAATTCTAGGCATCTGGCAATGCTTGGGCCCATTTTAAAGATTTCCTGCAAGAACAATAAAAGTGGGATAAACTGCTGCTCCGCCACTGGGGGGGGGCATTTTTTTATTCATCAAATGTGCACCCCTTCCTCATTCCATTCAGTTTTGTTACTTGTTCCTCAATGGTACTGCATTATTGCTGTCTCAAGTGGCACACTTCCACTATAGTGGGACAAAAAATAAACCAGAATATTTGTGGTATAATAAGTTGCAGGATATCTGCAGGGAGTTATGGGGTATGCACGAACTGGAAATTAAATAGTATGTCTGCCCTGAAACTTTTGCAGGCACAAACAGTCTTGAAAGTGAGATTGTGTATAACCACCCCAATATAATCATGAGAAATTTGATGTCTGCAGGTGCCTTAAGTGCAAAACAAAGCACAATGGTGCAAAACCCCAAACAGCCCACATTGATGGGATCTGAGCTGCTAGTGACTGACCAGGCAAAGTATATTAGGTTGAAAGTGAATAACTCTATGGAAATGTCAACCAGGGGAGTATTCCACAGAACTCAGATTCCAAACTGGATTCAACTGATTTGATCCATGTAGATCATGCTCTGGATCAGATCCAGTTTAGTCCGTTTCAGAATTTGCAGTCCCATTACAAAGTGGTCCGAGGGTTGCAGTGCTGCCTCCATCCATTTTTTAAAAAATGATTTCCTTTTTCGCAAAACTCCAGAAAAAGTCATCAAGCTGCCAACAGCCTGGAGTGGCTAGTGCATAACTATTCTTGCCTCTGCATGCTTTGAACAGAACAAGTCCCCCTGGGAGCAATGGGACTTGATGAAGTTCTGTGGGTAAAATTATGCATGGAGAAAGTGCACAGAGAAAAGTTCTTCTCCCTCTTTCATAGTACTAAAACCTGGGGTTACCCAATGAAAGTAAATGTGGGGAAAGACAGATAAAAGGAAGTAGTTCTTCACACAGTACATAGTTTTAACTAGGGGATTCATTTCTACAAGGCATGATGATGACTGCCAACTTACGTGACTTTTTACAGGGGATCAGGCAAGTTCAAGGAGGACAAGCCTATGAATGGCTACCAGCCAGGATGGCTGTCTATCAGGTCTGGGGAACCTCTTTTCAGACCACTCTCTTCTGAACAACCTTCATGCCAGCGGTGGGAAGGGCCAGAGGCAAAGGTCTAGCTTCTGTACGCACCCACACATCCCTCTCGATCCTGCATCCAGGCAAGTGAGAGGCATTAGCAGAGTTCAAGGGCAAGAAGACTTAGTGGGAGAGAGAGATGGCCAGTAGAATGCGAGGTGTGAGAGGGGCTGTGGCTGAGGAGGAGCTGTGGCTGGCCACAGTCCCAATGACCATACAAAAAGTCTTGGATTTCTTACACACATGTATACTGTTCTACAGGAATCAGAGGCAGGCTGCCTTTGAACACCAGTTTCTGGGGAATGACACTGGGAGAGGACTGTTGCCCCCACGTCCAGTTTGATTGGCACCTGGTTGCCCACTGTGAGGAGGAGGAAGCTGGACTATGCAGGCCTTTCTGTTCCTCCAGGGCTTTTCTTATGGGGGTGGGGAAAATGTATAAATTATCAGGTTACCAGGCAATGGGGAAAAAGAGGGTTGGAAGGGAGAGCACAGGCAACAAATGAGCTGCATGCTATACAGAAGGCTCTGGGAATGTTGCCTGGACCTGTCCGGTGAGTCAGACATCTACTCTGAGGAAGATCCAATGTTATGTCCAGTCACTGACACAGACCCAGATACCAGTCGGAAAGTCATGGTATTTCCTAGAGCAGATCAGGGAGGAAGGTCACATAGTGCTGGACACAGGCCCATGGACCAGCAGCCTGACCATCTGAGAAGAAAGCCAGAATCCCATGAGGAACCAGCCCAGCTGCCCAAGCCCCCCCCACACCCCAGAAGCATAGAATGCCCAAAGTGTGCCAAACTATGGCCTCTTCGCAAGAAAGGGCAGGGCTTGGTTCAGATGGCAAAGCCTTCCCGGTACATAAAGGTTCAGTCAAGCTCTGATAATTTTTGAAGCAAACCTTGACACCATATGCAGTCCTGCAAACTCTCTGACTGATAAAGGCTCTCACCTTTACCAGCTCCCTTACCTTTCTAGGAGGATGCTTGCTATAGCCTGTTCATTTTCAGTCTATCAATAGTGGACCTCATGTCCACTGCCAAGGGCCTCTTGTAGCCAACAATGGACAGACTAGTTATAATATCTAGAGGGTATCAATATCTTGTAGGTGGTTCACTTCAAAAGAAGTAAAGTGTGATTTCATTTTGCCTGATGACAAGGTGAGGTATCTCATTGTTTAAAGCTGACTACTTTTCACTTTTCAATCATATCTCCCAACTGGCATCACTGCCCTCCTGCACCAGCATTCAGGCCCGTCTTACCCATAGAGGCTAGTGGCGCTGGGCGCCAGGGCGCCAAGTTTTGGACAAGAGTCCGGGGACAAGAGTCTGGGGAACACCAAACGAGTGCGCTGAGTGAGTGAGGGTGTGTGCGCCACTCCTGTTGAGCATTGGTTCAGTTTTTTCCCTTTTAGCCTGCAGGCGCCGAATTCTGCAGGATGCCAGAAGGCTAAAAGGGGGGGGGGACGAGTTGGTGCTCAGAGGGAGCAGCGCACATGCCCTCGCTCGCTCACCACAGGCCTGCTCACTTGGTGTGCTGCCTGCCGTGGCCACCGTGGCATAAAGCAGCCAGCTGAACTGGGAGGCGCTGCGTCCAGCCTCCACCTCTTCCCTGGCGGAGGAGCCGCCCTGCAGCCGCTGCCCGCTTCCTCCAGCCCTAAAAAAAGGTTGACAACTCTGGGAAGGGGGGGGCGCTGGAGGGATCTTTGCACCACGCCGCCAGATATGGTTAAGATGGCCCTGCTGGCATTACTGCTGCTTACCAAGATGGCGTTGGAGCAGGAATGAGGTCAGGGCTGCATATGTGCAAGGATTTGGTTGCAAAGGTGTGCCCAGCATAGTCCCTGAGCTTGCTGTTGACCTTGCTGCTCTACACCTCAGTCCCATCCAGTTAAGAAGCAAGGCTACTACCAGGCTCTGTGACTCCTGCCAGCACAAGCACCACTGCAATATGGTTATATGGCCAGCTTTAATTATTCCTGAAGTGGCATATAAAGAAAGTGCTTTTTTGCTTTTTAAAAATGAGGTGCCAGTACTCAAATATTGGTAGAAGTGCCAAAGATTCCAGCACAAAATGGTGGCCATGGGCCCCAAGAAGAAGAATAAAGTTTATCAAAACTATATCTGTTGGTTGATGCTGAAACTCATATATTGTGTATTTATACTAGAAGGGTGAAGTATAAATGCTATAACAAAGAAAAAATAAACATCAAGCTGACACCGCTGTTGCTATTTCACAACTCTAAAGTTACCAAGCACAAAAATTCTTGATTTGATGACAAAACTTATGCTGCACATATTCCTGCCCACCCCTGCCAAATCCTGTCACATGATCTTTCAACATGTGGGTTAGTGGGAGTCCAGTGAACCTCTCTTAATGAGCAATTAGCATTAATCTTAATTGATCAGTGCACTTACACAAATCCCAACATGGTGTACTTCATCTCAAATGCCACACCTTTATCTCAGCTGACAATGCGGGATTCATTGTGTGTGTGTGTTGTGTTTAGACAATCTCAGCGCCTCCTATCAAGTCATTGGGGTCTTTCACTTGTATATTCTTTTCAGCTAACACAATTCAATAGAATCAGCAACTTTATAGAACAGGCTTCTACAAAAACACGCTGGAGAATTTTAGGTATTGATTAAGTAATATTAATATATCTTTTGCCGCTAGTCAACTATCCTTTCTTCAGAACATCCCATTGGGGACCTCTTCCATCTCTCCCCCTTATTCAGGCAGAATGCTAATACAATAAACTTTGGCATTATCACCTGACCTACTCTCTATCTCTCTCTTTCTCTCTCGCTCCCCTTTTCCGATTTGTTTAAAACATACTTATTTACTCATATACAATTTTCCTTCTCGCATTCCTCCAAATATAATCCCTTCACGTTTCTCCGGCCCTCACGTGTCTCCTCGGCTCACCGTTGATGCAATGACTGATGGTTGCCAGTGCTGCCTTCCTTGACCTCATCAACATCAGAAAAGGGTTTTCAAATCTCAGTCATCTCTGACAGCCTTTGAGAAGAGAAATGAGACAGTCTCTCTGACACAAAGGCTTCTGGCCTGGGGTAAAAAATTCCTTTTGAAACAGGAAAAAAAAAAATCTGAACACTCCACAGACCACACTGCTTCACATTCATCTCACAATGCAACCCATCCATCCCTGCTCCATATTAGCTTTCAGAGACTGTAGTTTCTTCTGTCTGTTGCGGGCCTGACACTATTTCTACGGTACCTTTGTTGGTGCACTTGGCAGATAGCTGTGTAAATCTGAAAGGCAGTTGGCTTTACAATTATAGGCTCAAGATGAAAAATTAGGCTTACTTTAATCTTATTTTAAAGTGTCTATAGACACAGTTTAGTCAATTTATTATACTTGTACATGCAGTGAAGAGCTTAAGGAACAAAAAAACCCATCTATCTATCTATCTATCTATCTATCTATCTATCTATCTATCTATCTATCTATCTTTATATCTGTACCAGGGATTTGTATGCAAGTTGCATTCCAAGCCCAACATAATATTTATTTATTCATCTGAGGTTTAGCGCTTTAATATTTTTACTAGAGCAAGTCAAGTACAACATTTACCTGTTGCCTAGAATGGACACACAGGAGAATGTGGCTCCAGACAAGGAGGACATCCTGTCATACCTGCTCTGGATTCTCCTCCCCCTGTGAGTGACCAGGCAGATGGCCAGGACCCTAGCTGACCAGGTAAAAGGGCTGGCCATGCAACCATCTTCCTCTTTTGGACCTTCACTTCCGGATCGCTACTGCTCCTGGCTCTTAGCCAGCACATGGCACATCCTCACAGAGGATGGAGGCCACAAGTAGAAAGTCTGAGACCTAACTCAGACTTCTTTTCTCTACAAATGTAACTGTAACCACAAGATAATGCCTGCCTTCAGATTACTGTTGTGAACTGAATGCGAGTAAAACTTTAATGTTATTTTTCAAGAAGACTGTGTTGTGTCATTCTTATTTTAAGAGGGAAATAAAGGGGAAATAAGAGGGAAATTAAGAGGGACGCGGGTGGTGCTGTGGTCTAAACCACAGAGCCTAGGGCTTGCTGATCAGAAGGTCGGCGGTTCGAATCCCCACGACGGGGTGAGCTCCCATTGCTCGGTCCCTGCTCCTGCCAACCTAGCAGTTCGAAAGCACGCCAAAGTACAAGTAGATAATGTTAGGATATTTCCGTTCCACCTTAAAAGGGAGCAGGATGTTTGTGTCACAGCCTGCGTATTTCCTGTTCACGGGATGTTTCTGTTGTGTCTTTGCTTTCGTTTCTCTCTCTGTGCCTGGACACTGAAGCAGGCAGTCATGTTTTTTCTTTGTTCTGACCAACGCTGAATAAACTTAAACAATGCTCTCCTGCGTGCATCTTTCACTGTGCATTATCTGCTGATAAGAGCGTGTATCAGCTCTGGAATGTGGCAAGCTATTTCTGGAGCTCATGTCGCTAATTGCTGATACTGCGTGTCTATGGGAGATTGATGGACGTCCGGAGGCGACGTGGAGTCTTGATGGATGATGTCTCCCTGGCAGTATCCCAACAGATAAATAGGTACCACTGTGGCGGGGAAGGTAAACGGAGTTTCCATGTGCTGCTCTGGTTCGCCAGAAGCAGCTTAGTGACCCAGAAGCTGTCTGCGGACAAAATGTCGGCTCCCTCGGCCTATAGAGCGAGATGAGCGCTGCAACCCCAGGGTCGTCCACGACTGGACTTAACAGTCAGGGGTCCCTTTACCTTTACCTAAAGGGGAAATTTACCAGGAACAATCCAGACTGGACAAGCCAGACTGGATTGCTTACTTGAAAGACTCTAGCGAGTCATCAACTGCTTCACTATAAGCTGCAAGGGAATGTTCTCTGCTGTTTGCTCATTAGCGTGAATGAGGAAGGATAATATCAAAACCATGTATCCTCTCCTACCTTCCTAAACATCCCCACATAGAGTCCCATTTATTTCAGTGATAAAGATTTAAACATTTTCTTAACAACTATAAAATTGGATTTTGCATCACTGCCTAGCTTTAATATCTGACAATGAGGCCCTCTTTGTGACTTCAAGATTCGCAGCTACCAGAAGGAGGACAATTCCACCAGTCCAATGTTGCATCACCACTATACTATTAGACATAAAGGTAAAGGTAAAGGGACCCCTGACCATACTTTTTACAAAAGAGTATCTTAAGCAACTGACAAGAAAGTAAGAGCCATAGGCATAGCATTAAAAACAATATTGACCAAACATGGCTCTTCAGGGAGACAGACGAGAACATACTTGGTCCGTCAGGCCCTTTAATTTAGACTCTCATTTGAGTTTTATTCTAGACCTACAGCTCTTTAGTTTCTCCTGTTAATTTATTTATTAAAGTGTGTGTGTGTGTGTGTGTGTGTGTGTGTGTACACACACATATACACACTATATATACTGTGTGTGTGTGTGTGTGTGTGTGTGTGTATAAAGTACCATTTTTCTATTAGATATAGTATATTGTAAAACACTTTAAAAACAACCGTTAAAAGCCAAATTTTGTAAATAAACACATCAATGAGATGTTCAACAAAAAATTAGTTAGATTATTCCCATGGGATTTAGCAAATTGATACTCAATTCATCAAAGAATTAAGAATTTACGTTTTGTAATAAAATAGACAATTAACATATTCAATTCAAATTAACATTTGATTCCCCCTTCTCCCAGATTTTCAACTTGTTTGGATTTTCCCCAGGTTTATTGCACATACGCATATGACACCACCATTCAGTTCTAGTTTAGCCTTACTTTCACAAGCAAGGAGCGACAACCAGCCACTGTATATTTTCAATTAGGTTAAGGACTTCTGAGCATGCTTGAAGTTAAGGAGTTATTTGCTTACTTATTTGCAAAAGTCATTTCCAGTTTGTCTAAAATTGCTTTTACTGGAGGTTTTGTACTCAGACAAATATAAGATGATAAAAGAGCAGTTTGACACAATACAATAAAATTATAAAATATTAGTTTTAACGTATGCAAATAATACAACAAGCAGCAAGAAACCGAAAGAAGTCCAGAAAACCGTACCTGAAAACACCTGGTGTGGGGGAGAGACTTGGCAGTGATGGAGCCTTGGCAGGTGAACTTCTTTTGGCAGGGGAATCTGTTCCCTGGGTGCCAGCATAGGAAAGCCATTATTTCCATGGGATCACTGTCAAAGATGTTGGGTTCTCCTTCTTTCCCCTTTAAGGTAGAGGAGCTCTACGCTCAAGAAACCATCTCCCCGTTGTCTATCTTTGTCCTCACTAGTGGGCAACCAAAGATGTAGGTCTGGTGCCAGGAAACACTGCAAACTGAGGATGTCACAACACAAGCCTACACACCGGATCCATATGCTGTGCCATAACCCTCTTGCGCAATCTAAAAAGCAGGCTAAAAAAGCCAATGCAATTCTGGGCTGCATCAATAGGAGTATAGCATCTAGATCAAGGGAAGTAATAGTGCCACTGTATTCTGCTCTGGTCAGACCTTACCTGGAGTACTGTGTCCAGTTCTGGGCACCACAGTTCAAGAAGGACACTGACAAACTGGAACGTGTCCAGAGGAGGGCAACCAAAATGGTCAAAGGCCTGGAAACGATGCCTTATGAGGAACGGCTAAGGGAGCTGGGCATGTTTAGCCTGGAGAAGAGGAGGTTAAGGGGTGATATGATAGCCATGTTCAAATATATAAAAGGATGTCATATAGAGGAGGGAGAAAGGTTGTTTTCTGCTGCTCCAGCGAAGCAGACACGGAGCAATGGATCCAAACTACAAGAAAGAAGATTCCACCTAAACATTAGGAAGAACTTCCTGACAGTAAGAGCTGTTGGACAGTGGAATTTGCTGCCAAGGAGTGTGGTGGAGTCTCCTTCTTTGGAGGTCTTTAAGCAGAGGCTTGACAACCATATGTCAGGAGTGCTCTGATGGTGTTTCCTGCTTGGACTCGATGGCCCTTGTGGTCTATTCCAACTCTATGATTCTATGATTCTAATCTTCTTG